>NC_090647.1:322611243-322954492 GCF_040937935.1 Hyperolius riggenbachi | reverse complement strand
CCTCTGATTGGCTCCAGGACGTCATCACCTTCGTTACAGTAATTTCGGATCCGGATACCCGCAATATCCGTGGTATGCGCCCAACTTTTCGCAGATAGCTATCTGGATTTCCCCAGCTATCTGGAATCTGAATCCGATCCGGATAGGCCCAAAAAGGCCCTGATGACAGGGCCGGCCCGCTCATGAGGCGGGGTGAAACATTTGCCTCAGGCGGCAGATCTGGGGGGGCGGCACCCGCCTGTCCATGGATGCTGGGGGCCGCCCGCCGAGCTGGAGGGGTAGCTGGCAGAAAGGGGGTATTGGGCCTACCCCCCCTCCCTCGTCTGGGTCCCCCGATCTGCGTCCCCTCCAGCATTAAGTACCAGCGTGCATATGATTAAGAGGCAACGGGCGGGGGACTTGCTCACCTCTTCTGCGTTCCATCGTGCTCCACTGACGTCACTTCCGGCAACGCCGCCCACTGTATTGTAAGTGGACGGCCTTGCAGGAAGTGACGTCAGTGGAGCGCACGATGGAACGAGGAAAAGGTGAGTGATTCTTCCGCCCGTTGCCTCTTAATCATATTCACGCTGGTACTTAACGCTGGAGGAGGAGCGCAGATTGGGGGACCCAGGCGAAGGGGGGTCTGGACCCCCCCCACCGCTAGGCCCAATGCCCCCTTTCTGCCAGCTACCCCTCCAGCTCTGCGCCCCACCCATGGCTGGGGGGGGGGGGGGCGATTTTTTTTCTAATTTTGCCTCAGGCGGCAAAAAGTCTAGGGCCAGCCCTGCCTGATGAGCAGCACTGGTTACAATGAGCAGAGATAGTTGGCCTGTAGGAATGGTTAAAGAGATGCAAATAATTCTGAGCTGATGCAGAATTATGCAAAAGTACACAGCCTGAAAAAGGAACCAGTCGAATCCCACCTTCATTTGATCGGTCCATTTTCAAGCTGCTTTGATTTGAATAGGAAATGTAAATAATTCTGCATCAACTCAGAATTATTTGTATGTTTATTGCACAACACTAGAAAACCCTTTAAAAAATAGAAAAAAAATTATCAAAACACCTCAATCGGGCCTCACGCTTACTAATCACTAGGCATTGTTGGTCTATAATCATGCCTACGGTCACTGAATGGTTTCATGAAATTGAGTTTATATGCCATACGGAGATGCTAACTTATTCGGTACATGGAAGGAAAGAGGTGTGCAGCCAGACTTCGATACTGTGAAGAAGAATTGCTATTTTTCGCAAATCCTGCGCTGGGGACAGCAAGAGTTCCTCTTAAAAGAGAACTGTAGTGAGAGGTATATGGAGGCTGCCACATTTATATCCTTTTAAGCAATACCAGTTGCCTGGCAGCCCTGCTGATCTATTTGGCTGAAGTACCAATTACTGAATCTGAGAGAGCCTAAGCGCTTTGAGTCCTATGGGAGAAAAGCGCTATAGAAATGTTATTGTACTGTATATAAGTAGTGGCTGAATCACACCAGAAACAAGCATGCAGCTAATTTCGTCATATCTGTCAAAATTGTCAGAAAAACCTGATCTGCTGCATCAGGGCCGCGCCTGGGCGGGTGCTGCGGGTGCATTGCCTGGCCGCCGCTCACCCCCTCTGGCTACGGCTTCCTCCCTCCCTCTAGCCACCGCCGCGTCGATCAGGCGGCGACCAATCATGCGGGCGCTAGGACCTAGCACACCGCACTGATATGCAGAAGTGACATCACTTCCGCATATAGAGCGGGTGCGTCCGGTGCCCGCTCATACTGGTCGGGTCGCCGCTGATTCTGAGGTCTGACACTGCAGGGTAAGGGGGGAGCGGCGGCTAGAGGAGGGGCCTCCCTGTCACTCACTCCCTAAAGGGCCTCCCTGTCACTCACTCACTACCTAAAGGGCCTCCCTGTCACTCACTCACTTCTTAAAGGGGCTCCCTGTCACTCACTACCTAAAGGGGCTCCCTGTCACTCACTGCCTAAAGGGGCTCCCTGTCACTCACTGCCTAAAGGGGCTCCCTCTCACTCACTGCCTAAAGGTACTCCCTGTCACTCACTCACTACCTAAAGGGGCTCCCTGTCACTCACTCACTACCTAAAGGGGCTCCCTGTCACTCACTGCCGTGTCACTCTCTGCCTGTCACTGCCTAAAGGGGCTCCCTGTCACTGCCTAAAGGGGCTCCCTGTCACTCACTACCTAAAGGGGCTCCCTGTCACTCACTACCTAAAGGGGCCCCCTGTCACTCACTACCTAAAGGGGCTCCCTGTCACTCACTCACTACCTAAAGGGGCTCCCTGTCACTCACTCACTACCTAAAGGGGCTCCCTGTCACTCTCACTACTTAAAGGGGCTCCCTGTCACTCACTGCCTAAAGAGGGGCTCCCTGTCACTCACTCACTGCCTAAAGGGGGGCTCCCTGTCACTCACTCACTGCCTAAAGGGGGGCTCCCCGTCACTCACTCACTGCCTAAAGGGGGGCTCCCTGTCACTCACTCACTGCCTAAAGGGGCTCCCTGTCACTCACTCACTGCCTAAAGGGGCTCCCTATCACTCACTCACTGCCTAAAGGGGCTCCCTGTCACTCACTCACTACCTAAAGGGGCTCCCTCTCACTCACTACCTAAAGGGGCTCCCTGTCACTCACTCACTACCTAAAGGGGCTCCCTGTCACTCACTCACTACCTAAAGGGGCTCCCTGTCACTCACTCACTACCTAAAGGGGCTCCCTGTCACTCACTCACTACCTAAAGGGGCTCTCTGTCACTCACTACCTAAAGGGGCTCCCTGTCACTCACTACCTAAAGGGGCTCCCTGTCACTCACTACCTAAAGGGGCTCCCTGTCACTCACTACCTAAAGGGGCTCCCTGTCACTCACTCACTACCTACCTAAAGGGGCTCCCTGTCACTCACTCACTACCTACCTAAAGGGGCTCCCTGTCACTCACTACCTAAAGGGGCTCCCTGTCACTCACTCACTGCCTAAAGGGGCTCCCTGTCACTCACTCACTGCCTAAAGGGGCTCCCTGTCACTCACTCACTACCTAAAGGGGCTCCCTGTCACTCACTACCTGAAAGGGCTCCCTGTCACTCACCCACTACCTAAAGGGGCTCCCTGTCACTCACTGCCTAAACGGGCTCCCTGTCACTCAATGCCTAAAGGGGCTCCCTGTCACTGCCTAAAGGGGCTCCCTGTCGCTCACTGCCTAAAGGGCTAGCTGTCGCTCACTGCCTAAAGGGCTCCCTGTCGCTCTCTGCCCAAAGGGCTCCCTGTCGCTCCTGTTGCTCTCTGCCCAAAGGGCTCCCTGTCGCTCTCTGCCCAAAGGGCTCCCTGTCGCTCTCTGCCCAAAGGGCTCCCTGTCGCTCTCTGCCCAAAGGGCTCCCTGTCGCTCTCTGCCCAAAGGGCTCCCTGTCCCTCACTGCCTTAAGGGCTCCCTGTCCCTCACTGCCTTAAGGGCTCCCTGCCACTCACTACCTAAAGGGGGTCCAAGCTGGCTACATATACTGGGGACACTGGCTGTTTGTCATTATGTGCATTTACATATTAGGTGCATTTACTGGTGAAAAGCTGTCTCTTATGTGCATTTACTGGTGAAAAGCTGTCTCTCATTACGTGCATTTACTGGTGAAACGCTGTCTCTTATGTGCATTTAGTGGGGAAATTTTGTTAGTAAAAATCTTTTGTCAGTAAATTTTTAGGTATTTGTCAGTAAAAAATAACGTGAAAGGTTGGCAACACTGGCAGGCTGCGCGGCGCGACGGGAAAAATACAGGCAGCCCACCTCACGCTTGGGCTTGGTGGGGGGAGGAGCCGACGACAGCGAGCGAGAGTAGGGTGGCCACAGGCAGCCATAAATACGCAGTGTTTGACTGCGTCACACTCGCAGAACCTCTCAGCCTGCGTCAGTCTAGAGACTAGCAGACTCGCAGGCAGCCAAAGCCAGCCAGGAGCAAGCCAATGGAAGAGGGGTAGGAATGGGGTACCACATGCATGCGTAAAGAGGTGGAAGGTGTGGGTGTGATTAGGCAGGACATGGGTGTGGTTATGTGGTTGGGCGTGGTTAATTTAACCACTCCCATAGGCGCCAGAGAAAATCTTGCACCCAGGTGCCTGGCACCCCAGGCTCACCCCTGTGCTGCATGCTTGTTCAGGGGCTATGGCTGAAAGTATTAGAGGCAGAGGATCAGCAGGATAGCCAGGTAACTGGTATAGCTTAAATGGAAATAAATATGGCAGCCTCCATGCATCTCTCTCTACAGTTCTCCTTTAAAGGTGGTGTGTTTTAAAAAGACCAGAAAGAGTTTTAAGCCCGAAGGGTTGAAATTTTTTTACATCCGAACAACTTTCACCCCCCATTCATTTGCCAATAACTTTATCACTACTCATCACAATTAATTGATCTATATCTTGTTTTTTCCGCCACCAATTAGGCTTTCTGTGGGTGGTATATTTTGCTAAGAGCCCCTTTACTGTAAATGCATTTTAACAGGAAGAATAAGAAAAAAATGGAAAAAATTCATTATTTCTCAGTTTTCAGCCATTATAGTTTTAAAATAATACATGCCTCCATAATTAAAACTCACGTATTGTATTTGCCCATATGCCCCGGGTATTTCACCGTTAAAATTATGTCCCTATCACAATGTATGGCGACAATATTTTATTTGGAAATAAAGGTGCATTTTTTCCGTTTTGCGTCCATCACTGTTTAGAAGCCCATAATTTATTAAATCATATTGATATACTCCTTTGACATGCACATTTAAAAAGTTCAGACCCTTAGGTAACTATTTATGTTTTTTTTGTTTTTTTTATTATTGTAATTTTTTTTTTTTTTTTTATTTAAACTTGTATGTGGGTATTTTTTGGTGTGGGAGGTAAACAGGGTTTTTTTTTATATATTTATATGTTTAATTTGAATTTTTTTTTTTCAGGTGTAATTTGCTATTTGGCCACAAGATGGCCAAAATCAAAAAGTCCTGGGAGCGATCGATCTCGCTCCCAGGCAGAAGAAAGGAGCCCAGAGCTCAGAAAAGCCATAGTATCTGAAGAGACGCTGTCGGCTTTTCTCCGGGGGGGTCCGATCAGCGAAAGGGATTTATAATCCCTTTCACTGATCGGTGGGCTAGCGGCCAGCAGCGGGGGCGCGCACGGGGGGGCCCGCGGGAGCGCGCGCGACCCGCGGGAGTGCGCGCAGCCCAACTGGACGAGAAATCTCGTCCAGTTGGGCTTAAGTGGTTAACATACGTCTATGGACTATATGCTTCACTTTATGTTGCATTGCACTGCTATTGCGATCCTCTTTCTCATGATGCACAATGCAACATTTATAGTGTGAAAGTACTCTTAACCAAGATAATTTTGGCACAGAACTGTGGCGATGATTTGGGCACTGCCATAGGCCATAATGAGAATTATGGCTATAGCGGCACTATTTTTGAGTGCCAGCGTTCAAATTAGAAAAAAAAAAAAGTTAATTCGGCCACCGGCAATAGCTGGTGCCCAAATTACATGTCCCCCATCCTGCCGGAGTTGCAACTACTCATCAAATAAGGGAGCCAGGAAAAAAGGTGCGGGGTATAGCTGAAATTTTAAGCTATTGTCTATAACAAGGTTTTGGGTTTTTTTTTGTTTTTTTTCTAGCTTTATCCGAGATAGAATAATACATTTGTTAAAATGAAGCTATTAAAAGGGACAAATATTGTCAATAAAAACCTGTTTATAGTTGTAATATGCATAGTAAAACATTGGTAAATATCAGGGCTCTTGAGTCGGAGTCGTGGAGTCGGAGCAATTTTGGGTACCTGGAGTCGGGAAAAAATGCTCCGACTCCTAATTAATTTTTTAACTGTAATTAAAATAGAAAATATGATAAAATGTTCTATTTCTCAGATAATAGTCATTAAAAATAATGTATATATACAGTAATAGCTGTGTTCAGTCCACAAAAATGAAATAAACCAATCAAAATTAGTTACTTGTGTTGCTTCAATAAAGCAGTCCTCGTATTTTTAAAGTCAGATATACAGTACATATCTGATTGTGACTGTACAGTATATATGATGTGTACACAGGAATCTCTTATATATACACGAAATAACATCTGTGCTGTAAGTATAAAGTCTGATGTGCAGACCATCTCACTAATAGAGATGGCCAATGAGATGGAAATAATTCTGCATTGATACTGGTTTATGCAAATGTATGCACTCTCTTTGCTCATGAAATCAAATAATTTGTTATGTTGTTAAAATTTGGTTTGGTGACCACAAATTAACCACTTCCCGACCGCCCACTACACAGGGGCGGCGGGGAAGTGGAGCCCTGCAGGACGGCCTCACCCACAGAGGCGGCGGTCCATTTAAGGGCATGGGCGGAGCGATCGCGTCATCCGTGACGCGATCCTCCGCCGGCGCCTGTCACCGCTCGCTCGCCGCAACATCCCGCCGGCTATACGGAAGCGCCGGCGGGATGTTAACCCCGCGATCGCCGCATACAAAGTGTATAATACACTTTGTAATGTTTACAAAGTGTATTATACAGGCTGCCTCCTGCCCTGGTGGTCCCAGTGTCCGAGGGACCACCAGGGCAGGCTGCAGCCACCCTAGTCTGCACCCAAGCACACTGATTTCTCCCCCCCCTGCCCCAGATCGCCCACAGCACCCATCAGACCCCCCCCCTGCCCACCCCCCAGACCCCTGTTTGCACCCAATCACCCCCCTAATCACCCATCAATCACTCCCTGTCACTATCTGTCAACGCTATTTTTTTTTTATCCCCCCCCCCTGCTCCCTGCCCCCTCCTGATCACCCCCCACCCCTCAGATTCTCCCCAGACCCCCCCCCAGACCACCCCCCCCCCCTGTTTACTGTATGCATCTATCCCCCTGATCACCTGTCAATCACCTGTCAATCACCCGTCAATCACCCGTCAATCACCCGTCAATCACCCCCTGACACTGCCACCCATCAATCAGCCCCTAACCTGCCCCTTGCGGGCAATCTGATCACCCACCCACACCAATAGATCGCCCACAGATCCGACATCAGATCACCTCCCAAATCCATTGTTTACATCTATTCTCTCCTCTAAACACCCACTAATTACCCATCAATCACCCATCAATCACCCCCTATCACCACTTGTCACTTTTACCTATCAGATCAGACCCTAATCTGCCCCTTGCGGGCACCCAATCACCCGCCCACACGCTCAGATTGCCCTCTGACCCCCCCCTTATCAATTCACCAGTGCATTAATTACATCTGTTCTTCCCTGTAATAACCCACTGATCACCTGTCAATCACCTGCCAATCACCTATCACCCATCAATCACCCCCTGTCACCCCCTGTCACTGCCACCCATCAATCAGCCCCTAACCTGCCCCTTGCGGGCAATCTGATCACCCACCCACACCATTAGATCGCCCGCAAACCCGCCGTCAGATTACCTCCCAAATGTATCGTTTACATCTGTTATCTTCTCTAAACACCCACTAATTACCCATCAATCACCCCCTATCACCACCTGTCACTGTTACCTATCAGATCAGACCCTAATCTGCCCCTTGCGGGCACCCAATCACCCGCCCACACGCTCAGATTGCCCTCAGACCCCCCCCCCCCCCCTTATCAATTCGCCAGTGCATTAATTACATCTGTCCTTCCCTGTAATAACCCACTGATCACCTGTCAATCACCTATCACCCATCAATCACCCCCTGTCACTGCCACCCAACAATCAGCCCCTAACCTGCCCCTTGCGGGCAATCTGATCACCCACCCACACCAATAGATCGCCCGCAGATCCGACATCAGATCACCACCCAAGCGCAGTGTTTCCATCTATTCTCTCCTCTAAACACCCACTAATTACCCATCAATCACCCATCAATCACTCCCTATCACCACCTGTCACTGTTACCTATCAGATCAGACCCTAATCTGCCCCTTGCGGGCACCCAATCGACCGCCTACACGCTCAGATTGCCCTCAGACCCCCCTTATCAATTCGCCAGTGCAATATTTACATCTGTTCTCCCCTGTAATAACCCACTGATTACCTGTCAATCACCTATCAATCACCCATCAATCACCCCCTGTCACTGCCACCCATCAATCACCCCCTGTCACTGCCACCCATCAATCACCCGCTGTCACTGCCACCCATCAATCAGCCCCTAACCTGCCCCTTGCGGGCAAACTGATCACCCACCCACACCAATAGATCGCCCGCAGATCCGACATCAGATCACCACCCAAGCGCAGTGTTTCCATCTATTCTCTACCCTAAACACCCACTAATTACCCATCAATCACCCCCTGTCACTGCTACCTATCAGATTAGACCCCTATCTGCCCCTAGGGCACTCAATCACCCGCCCACACCCTCAGAATGCCCTCAGACCCCAGCCCTGATCACCTCGCCAGTGCATTGCTTGCATCCATTCCCCCCTCTAATCACACCTTGAGACACCCATCAATCACCTCCTGTCACCCCCTAGCACACCTACCCATCAGATCAGGCCCCAATTTGCCCCGTGTGGGCTCCTGATCACTCGGCCAAACCCTCAGACCCCCTTCCGATCACCTCCCCAGTGCATGGATTGCATCTATTTTCCCCTCTAACCACCCCCTGAGACACCCATCAATCACCTCCTGTCACCCCCCTAGCACTCCTATCCATCAGATCAGGCCCAATACAACCTGTCATCTAAAAGGCCACCCTGCTTATGACCGGTTCCACAAAATTCGCCCCCTCATAGACCACCTGTCATCAAAATTTGCAGATGCTTATACCCCTGAACAGTCATTTTGAGACATTTGGTTTCCAGACTACTCACGGTTTTGGGCCTGTAAAATGCCAGGGCGGTATAGGAACCCCACAAGTGACCCCATTTTAGAAAAAAAAGACACCCCAAGGTATTATGTTAGGTGTATGACGAGTTCATAGAAGATTTAATTTTTTGTCAAAAGTTAGCGGAAATTAATTTTTATTGGTTTTTTTTCACAAAGTGTCATTTTTCACTAACTTGTGACAAAAAATAAAATCTTCTATGAACTCGCCATACACCTAACGGAATACCTTGGGGTGTCTTCTTTCTAAAATGGGGTCACTTGTGGGGTTCCTATACTGCCCTGGCATTTTAGGGGCCCTAAACCGCGAGGAGTAGTCTAGAAAACAAATGCTTCAAAATGACCTGTGAATAGGACGTTGGGCCCCTTAGCGCACCTAGGCTGCAAAAAAGTGTCACACATGTGGTACCGCCGTACTCAGGAAAAGTAGTATAATGTGTTTTGGGGTGTATTTTTACACATACCCATGCTGGGTGGGAGAAATTTCTATGTAAATGGACAATTGTGTGTAAAAAAATCAAACAATTGTCATTTACAGAGATATTTCTCCCACTTAGCATGGGTATGTGTAAAAATACACCCCAAAACGCATTATACTACTTCTCCTGAGTACAGCGGTACCACATGTGTGGCACTTTTTTACACCCTAAGTACGCTAAGGGGCCCAAAGTCCAATTTAGGATTTCACAGGTCATTTTGCGACATTTGGTTTCAAGACTACTCCTCACGGTTTAGGGCCCCTAAAATGCCAGGGCAGTATAGGAACCCCACAAATGACCCCATTCTAGAAAGAAGACACCCAAAGGTATTCCGTACGGAGTATGGTGAGTTCATAGAAGATTTTATTTTTTGTCACAAGTTAGCGGAAAATGACACTTTGTGAAAAAAAACTATTAAAATCAATTTCCGCTAACTTGTGACAAAAAAATAAAATCTTCTATGAACTCACCATACTCCTAACGGAATACCTTGGGGTGTCTTCTTTCTAAAATGGGGTCATTAGTGGGGTTCCTATACTGCCCTGGCATTTTAGGGGCCCTAAACCGTGAGGAGTAGTCTTGAAACAAAAATGACCTGTGAAATCCTAAAGGTACTCATTGGACTTTGGGCCCCTTAGTGCAGTTAGGGTGCAAAAAAGTGCCACACATGTGGTATCGCCGTACTCGGGAGAAGTAGTACAATGTGTTTTGGGGTGTATTTTTACACATACCCATGCTGGGTGGGAGAAATACCTCTGTAAATGACAATCTTTTGATTTTTTTACACACAATTGTCCATTTACAGAGGTATTTCTCCCACCCAGCATGGGTATGTGTAAAAATACACCCCAAAACACATTGTACTACTTCTCCCGAGTATGGCGATACCACATGTGTGGCACTTTTTTGCACCCTAACTGCGCTAAAGGGCCCAAAGTCCAATGAGTACCTTTAGGATTTCACAGGTCATTTTGAGAAATTTTGTTTCAAGACTACTCCTCACGGTTTAGGGCCCCTAAAATGCCAGGGCAGTATAGGAACCCCACAAATGACCCCATTTTAGAAAGAAGACACCCCAAGGTATTCCGTTAGGAGTATGGTGAGTTCATAGAAGATTTTATTTTTTGTCAAAAGTTAGCGGAAATTGATTTTAATTGTGTTTTTTCACAAAGTGTCATTTTCCGCTAACTTGTGACAAAAAATAAAATCTTCTATGAACTCGCCATACTACTAACGGAATACCTTGGGGTGTCTTCTTTCTAAAATGGGGTCATTTGTGGGGTTCCTATACTGCCCTGGCATTTTAGGGGCCCTAAACCGTGAGGAGTAGTCTTGAAACGAAATTTCTCAAAATGACCTGTGAAATCCTAAAGGTACTCATTGGACTTTGGGCCCTTTAGCGCAGTTAGGGTGCAAAAAAGTGCCACACATGTGGTATCGCCGTACTCAGGAGAAGTAGTATAATGTGTTTTGTGGTGTATTTTTACACATACCCATGCTGAGTGGGAGAAATATCTCTGTAAATGGACAATTGTGTGTAAAAAAAATTAACAAATTGTCATTTACAGAGATATTTCTCCCACCCAGCATGGGTATGTGTAAAAATACACCCCAAAACACATTATACTACTTCTCCTGAGTACGGCAATACCACATGTGTGGCACTTTTTTGCAGCCTAACTGCGCTAAGGGGTCCAAAGTCCAATGAGCACCTTTAGGCTTTACAGGGGTGCTTACAATTTAGCACCCCCCAAAATGTCAGGACAGTAAACACACCCCACAAATGATCCCATTTTGGAAAGTAGACCCTTCAAGGTATTCAGAGAGGGGCATGGTGAGTCCGTGGCAGATTTCATTTTTTTTTGTCGCAAGTTAGAAGAAATGGAAACTTTTTTTTTTTTTTTTTTTCTCACAAAGTGTCATTTTCCGCTTACTTGTGACAAAAAATAATATCTTCTATGAACTCACTATGCCTCTCAGTGAATACTTTGGGATGTCTTCTTTCCAAAATGGGGTCATTTGGGGGGTATTTATACTATCCTGGAATTCTAGCCCCTCATGAAACATGACAGGGGGTCAGAAAAGTCAGAGATGCTTGAAAATGGGAAAATTCACTTTTGGCACCATAGTTTGTAAATGCTATAACTTTTACCCAAACCAATAAATATACACTGAATGGGTTTTTTTTTATCAAAAACATGTTTGTCCACATTTTTCGCGCTGCATGTATACAGAAATTTTACTTTATTTGAAAAATGTCAGCACAGAAAGTTAAAAAAATCATTTTTTTGCCAAAATTCATGTCTTTTTTGATGAATATAATAAAAAGTAAAAATCGCAGGAGCAATCAAATAGCATCAAAAGAAAGCTTTATTAGTGACAAGAAAAGGAGCCAAAATTCATTTAGGTGGTAGGTTGTATGAGCGAGCAATAAACCGTGAAAGCTGCAGTGGTCTGAATGGAAAAAAAGTGGCCGGTCCTTAAGGGGTAGAAAGCCCTAGGTCCTCAAGTGGTTAAAGGGTACCTGAGACGGATGAAAAGAAAAGTGTTATACATACCTGGGGCTTCTTCCAACCCCCTTCAGGCTAATCAGTCCCTCGCTGTCCTCCACCACCACCTGGATCTTCTGCTATGAGTCCAGGTAATTCAGCCAGTCAGAGCAGTCTGGCTATGTGCCGCTTCCACAGCCAGGAGCATTCTGCACCTGCGCAATAGTGCTGCGCAGGTGTAGTACGCTCCCGGTGGCGGAGTGTGTGCATGCGCACTACACCAGACTGGCTCAAGTACCGGGACTCATAGCAGAAGATCCAGGTAGCAGAGGACAGCGAGGGACTGATTAGCCTGAAGGGGGCTGGAGGAAGCCCCAGGTATGTATAAAACTTTAATTTCATCTGTCTCAGGTTTATATGTTACACAGTAGTACTATACCCTACATATGCTCTACCCACAGAGCTGCAGGGAATCCACTGAGAATGTTGTGCACATTGAACACAGAGGTGTTGTCTATCACCCATAAACCTTGTTCAGATTGTGCATGAAGAATGTGTAATAGAGGAAGAATCGCCTCATTCCCCTGCAGAGTACCTGGACATCACTCTTACATGTACCCACAGTTACAATGCCTAGGGCCTGATAGATGTTCTTTGTTCCGGTCTGTACCTTTTACAAGTACTCTTACCAAGGACTAGTTTTAGTCTATGACTAAAGGGAAGTTGTCTTGTAAAATTCCTAAGCGTTGGCAGTTAAGAGACTAATTTCACGTTACATACTGTTAATCAACAAAATTGTAATATGCAAATTAGAGGAGTCGGAGTCGGTGGAATCCTAAACTGAGGAGTCGGATTTGGAGTGGAGTCGGAGGATTTTTGGACCGACTCCACAGCCCTGGTAAATATTACCAATATTTTACTACAACTAAACCTAACCCTACTCTCACACAGAACCCTCCCCTGGTGGTGCCTAATCCTAAAACCCCCTTTCCAGACACCTAACTCTTAAACCCACTTCATGACACCTAACTGTAAAACCCCCTTTCTCCACTGCAAATAACGTTAATACAAAAAGCGATGCATTTCTAAGATGATACATTCCAAAATGATCATTTACAAAATTATAATTCTGTAAACAAATTTTAAAATGCTACAAAAAAGTGAAAACGATAATTTACAAAATGATCGTCAAAATTATATTTTTCAGATTTCGCAAAACTTAAAATTTTTGTTCGATGGGCCCAGCGACTATTTATCATTTCTTGGTGCCCAATAGTCGGTATTTTGCATTAGCGCCTATGGGGCATTAGCACCAAGCACTCAAATGTCCTGATTCCGAATAGCATTAATGTCACCCAGGATTTTGCCTACTGCAGGGTGAGCCGTCTTTCAGCTTCACCTTGCGCTGAAATTTGTTAGCGGCAATTTTTAATATATTGCCCCTTAGAGGCCTTGTGGAGTCTGTACCTCAACAGGTCATAGATGTTTTGGCGAAACAAAGTAGATGGCAACAATATTTGGTTTGGCATGCACTACAAAATGTATGACTACCCGTAGGTAGATTATTTCTCTTATTGAAATTTGTGAAATATTGATCTTAAAGCCCCATCTACACGATACGATTCTTTGTGCGATTCGATTACGATTCTATTTACGATCTGATTAAATCAGACATGTCCGATCGGGATTCGATTCAATTCAATTTGCCATTGCAAAACAATGACAAATCGACATGAATCGAATCGAATCCTGATCTGACATGCCGGATTTAGTCGGATCATAAATAGAATCGTAATCGAATCGCACAAACAATCGTATTGTGTAGATAGGGCTTTAGACTAGTTTCATACTGGGGCATTGTGTACCCTGTAAAAACAGGTTTGCAACAGCGCCAAAAGTCGCATTGTGCATTATACATACGATGTATACAGTTTATTAAAAGTATGCTTCACTACAACTGTAAATGTGGACGATGTCTGGGACCACACAGCATGCTGACTCACATTATTCCTGCAGATTCAACCAGTGCTGCTAACACACCCATATAAATAAAAAATATAATCACATTGCGTGTGCTATTTGATTATATTGTGTGATGCAACACACTGTGTCATGTGTGTGAACATAGCCTTATAATACTTTGCAGGCTTCAATATCAATCAATATTATACTGATCTGTATGACACTGACTTATTCAAAACTCTACTGACTGTTAGGCTTACCACACAGTGCAGAGCGCTTTTTGATCTGTTAGCGTTGTTTGTATTTTTAAAAACCGCTCCCATTGATTTACATAAAAATCATGGTGTGATTGCATTTTTTCAAAAAAATCGCAACGATATTACAGCAATTTGTATGTACAGTATATTCTGGCATATAAGACTACTTTTTAACCATTGAAAATCATCTGAAAAGTCAAGGGTCGTCTTATACACCGGGTGTCATTGATGTCGGGTGATCCCCCTATCCTGTTAACGCCTCTCAGATCTCGCTGCTGAGGACTGTAGTGAAGCGGCGCAGGCACACATGTGTGAGATCTGAGAGGCAGAGTAGGAGGTAAAAAGGATACAAGTCCATCAATTAACAAACAATTTGGCGGCCTCAATATAATTTGCGCACCACCCAAATGGGGAGACACTCAGGTACCTTAGAACAATATTCAAACATAAACTTCAAACCAGAGTGTCTTCATGTGCTTCAACAATATTTAATTTACAGCCTGCAAAACTTTTACAAAACATGGTTCACACTACATCTAAAATTTCTAAAATCAATGCTACAGCATGTGAGCTCTTCTAATTACCCACTGTCCCCATCATGGTAAATCACCGTGTTGATCGCCCAGCTTACGCCTATGCAGAACAACCGGTAAATCCAATCATGTCTGGACAATTGTGGGCCCTTCACCAGGCGCACACCATGATGGGGACAGTGGGTAATTAGAAGAGCTCACATGCTGTAGCATTGGTTTTAGAAATTTTAGATGTAGTGTGAACCATGTTTTGTAAAAGTTTTGCAGGCTGTAAATTAAATATTGTTGAAGCACATGAAGACACTCTGGTTTGAAGTTTATGTTTGAAAAAGGATACAAGGATGAGCCAGAAGGGTGAAAGAGGCATGTTTTATGGGCACAGCACGGTCTATTCTTCCATACCGCTCTGATAAACAGGTAGACAAGGAGAGTTGACCATTCCAAACAGTCAATCGCCTATACAGTATAGTGTAATATACTGGGTACCACATATAGTACAGCACCAGTATCTGTTCATACATATTATTATTATTTATTGTATTTATAAAGCGCTAACATATTACGCAGCGCTGGACATTAATTTAGGTTAATATTTAGGGGTGACAAACAGCAATATGACTACAGGAATACAAGAAAAACAGATCACAGAGCACAGTATGAGTACAAGGTAATGCTTAGTCAGTCACTGGAGGGGAGCATGGAGATTAGGCAAGTTAGGTTCACTCAAATGCATAGCATGGGTGCACAGTAATGGAGGTGCATGATCAGGAAGGACACAAAAAGAGGAGGACCCTGCCCAAAGGCTTACAATCTAGAGGGAGTGGTAGGGACACGAGAGGTAGGTGACCGGAGTTCAGCTGTGGGTTTAGAGCAATTGTGAGGGGTGGTAGGCCAGAGTGAAAAGGTGAGTTTTGAGGGCCTTCTTGAAGGTGTTGAAGGAGGGGGCTGCCCTAATGGGTGGAGGTAGGGAGTTCCATAGTGTTGGAGCGGCTCTTGAGAAGTCTTGGAGGCATGCATGGGACTGGGTGATGTGGGGGACGGTCAGGCGAAGTTCATTGGAGGAGCGGAGTGAGAGGCTTGGTGTGTATCTTTGAGTAAGATTAGAAATGTAGGTTGAACAGGTTTTGTGGACGGATTTGTAGGTCAGACGCAATATCTTGAATCTGATTCTGGACTGGATAGGAAGCCAGTGGAGGGATTCACGGAGGGGAGCCGCCCTGGTGGAGCGATGGGAGGAGTGGATAATTCTGGCTGCCGCATTCATGATGGACTGCAGTGGGGCTGTTCGGGTCATAGGGAGACCAGACAGAAGGGCATTGCAGTAGTCGAGGCGGGAAATTACGAGGGCATGGATGAGGAGTTTGGTGGTGGCAGAGGTCAGGAAAGGGCGAATCTTACAGATGTTGCGAAGGTGGAAGTTGCAGGACTTTGTGAGTGTAACGATTGTGGGATTCTCTCCGTGATCAGCGCACAAGACGTGCGCTGACACTGCGGAAATCCTCCACAAGCATGTAATTTGCGGGGACCCAGCAAAAGGTGCAATGCACCTGTAGAGTGAAATTCCTGTCGACAGGGGGAGCTGTGGAGTGCAGAGGAACAGCTCCTCTGCCCTGCCACACACGCCAGACAGGAATTGTACGAAGGGAAGAACGCAATCGCAAGAGAAGCGATTGAGAGTGAGCACAGAGACAGATTGTGTGTGTGTGCACCAAACTAGTCACCAACCCACGACGGTGCACCCACCACAGCAGATATGAAGTAGGAACGCGATCGTGAGAGGTGCGATCGCCAGACGTGACACAAGGCTACAGCAAGGCGGAGCACGAGAGTAGCAAAGGCACAGCAAATCATACAATGAGGAGACAAGGAAAATAACAAACGCTAACTGAACGCGAACACCGCACTCATTCGCAACAGTGCACGCGTTCATGCACGGTCTCCACGTGATAAGCACAATAGAGACAAGCACGCCTAACTAACCAAGACTAGACAAACATGAAACAGAGGACGCGAGCGCTTGCTTAATGGTTACCTCACCGAGCCTCCAGCAAGCGTTCGTAGCTGACAAGACAGACACACGAAAACAGGAGCAAGTGAGAGATAGGATCCACAGCACTAGCGAAAGCGGCTAGTGCGATCCAGGGAGACAGAACAGAAGGATCCACAGCACTAGCGGGAAGCGAGTGCGATCCAGTAAGACAGAACAGAAGGATCCACAGTGCTAGCGCAAGATGCTAGTGCGATCCAAGTACAGAGTAGCAGACCAGAAGGATCAAAGCACTAGCGAAAGTGGCTAGTGCGATCCAGTAAGACAGAACAGAAGGATCCACAGCGCTAGCGCAAGATGCTAGTGCGATCTAAGTACAGAGTAGCAGAAAGAACAGAAGGATCCACAGCACTAGCGAAAGTGGCTAGTGCGATCCAGGAAGACAGGTCAGAAGGGGCTACCAGTAACAACCGCTGTTCAGGTTAGCACCCAGACACACAGAACGATTTCCTGTCGACCACCGCTGGGACAGGACAATCGCAACAGACAAACAAAACAGATAAGCAATCCTAACTGCACTAGGGAATTTGCCTAGTGCAATCCCAGGAATTGCTCTAAGCTGATCTTCAAACAAAGAGCAAGGCTGACACTCCTCCAGGAGTGTTTCACAGGAAGAATCCTTATGACCAGCCAAGGTCTGTGATATCACATGGTATATATAGAGCAAGCCCACAAAGGATGTGGCTAGGCAATCTGCACGACAAACGTATGTAAATTCCTCAGCAGAAGCAAGCTGCAAAACTGACAAAAGGTCTCTCTTCCAGAGACCTGCAGAATGCAGACCTGAACAATGGTCAAAAAGCTGCCTGCCTGCACAGGCAACTGAGCAGATCATTACAGTGAGGTTTTGGATGTGGGGAGTGAAGGAGAGTGCGGAGTCCAGGGTGACACCCAGACAGCGGGCTTGAGAGGTAGGGCGAATGGTAGTGTGGTTAACAGTGACCTGCACATCTGGGAGGTCCAGGGATGACCGGGGTGGGAAGATCATAAATTCCGTTTTGTCTAGATTTAGTTTCAGGAACCTGGCGGACATCCAGGAGGAGATGGCAGATAGGCAGGAGGAGACCTTGTCCATGGTAGTGGTGGATATGTCAGGAGTGTGGAGGTAGATTTGGGTGTCATCTGCATACAGATGATAGTTAAAACCCATGGAGGAGATAACCTTGCCAATGGAGGATGTGTATAGGAAGAACAGTAGGGGGCCAAGGACCGAGCCTTGGGGACTCCCACTGAGAGGTGGTTGGGGGGTGGATGAGGACTCATTGAAGGAGGTCGTGATGGAGCGGTTGGAGAGGTAGGATGAAAGCCAGGTCAGGGCGAGATCGTGAATGCCCATGGATTGGAGGGACTGGAGGAGTAGGGGATGATCTACTGTATCGAAAGCTGCTGAAAGGTCAAGGAGGAGGAGAATGGAGTATTTACCTTCAGCTTTAGCTAAGGCAAGGTCATTGACCACTTTGGTGAGAGCCGTTTTGGTTGAGTGGGCAGGCCGAAATCCAGATTGCAGTGGGTCTAGTAGTGAGTTGGCATTGAGGTACTGGGTCAGGCGTTTGTGAACCAGACGCTCAAGGAGTTTTGAGGCGAAGGGGAGGAGGGAGATCGGGCGGTAGTTGGAGGGTAGCGAGGGGTCAAGGGAGGGTTTCTTGAGCAGGGGCAGTACTGTGGCCTGCTTGAAGTCTGATGGGAAGGTGCCTGTGGATAGGGAGAGGTTAAACAGGGTAGTGAGGACTGGGGCCAGATCTGTGAAGTGAGGCTGAAGTAGATCAGAAGGGATAGGGTCAAGGGGGGAGGTAGTGGTATGGGAAGTCTGCAGTAGTTGGTTGACTTCCTCAGTGGTAGTAGGAGTGAAGAAAGTGAGGGGAGGATAGGGTGGATGAGGAGTTGGTTGTGAGCGGGTGGGAGGTGAAGATTGAAGATTGGATATTTCCTGACGGATGGAGACTATTTTGTTGGTGAAGTGGGTGGCTAATTCTGTGGCAGAGAGGGAGGAAACAGAAGGTGGGGGGGTGAGTTTAAGCAGGGAGTTGAAGGTGCCAAAAAGACGCCGGAGATTGGAAGCTTGTGCTCCGATGAGCTTGGTCAAGTATTCCTGCTTCGCATGAGCAAGGGCAGTGTGGAACTGCAGCAGGTTAGTCTTGTACTGTAAGAAATTCTGGTTTAGTCGAGTTTTCCTCCATTTTCGTTCAGTGGCACGTGTTTCCCTCTGGAGGTTGCGAGTATGGGTAGTGCGCCAGGGCTGGGGGTTAGGGGGTCGGTTGCGGCGGAATATTGGTGGAGCAGCTTTCTCTAGGGCTGATGAGAGGGTTTGGTGATACTGAGCTGCAGCAAGATTAGGACAGGTTAGGGTGGGGAGAGTGGAGGAGAGGCCATGGAGGGAGTCAGCAAGGACGCCAGGGTTGAGCTTGCGTAGGTCTCGCTGCCATCGACCAGGTGGGTGGGTGGGTCGTTTGGAGGTGCCTTCCGTGAGGAGGTTGAAGGTGAGAAGGTAATGGTCTGAGGGTGGAAATGGTGCGATGTCGAGGTCTGCAATGGTGGTGAATTTAGTGAATATAAGGTCGAGAGTGTGACGTGCAGTGTGAGTGGGGGCGTTGGTGTGTTGTACTAGGCCATGTGAGTTGGCTATGGTGAGTAGCCGGGTCACAACAGAATTCTTGGGTTCATTGATGGGAATATTGAAATCCCCGAGGATGATGGTGTATGTTTTTGTTTGTTTTTTTTATTTGGTGTGCGTTGGAAGAGGGGGGGTAGTCTAACACGGCGAGTATATTCCAAACTCTATATTTTAACTGGAAAAGTTGAGGGGTCGTCTTATATACCCAGTCGTCTTATAAGTCAATGGGAGCATCTTTTTATTTTTTTTAAAAAAACACAGCACTGATGGAACAAAAATTACTCTGCAGTGTGTCTCAGGCCTGAAGGTGTGTACAAGCATCCAGTTTTGGTTGTCCAATGTTTGGCCAGTTTTACCACCTCTATGTAGTATGAGGCAGGGCTGTGGAGTCAGTACAAAAATCCACTGACTCCGACTCCTCAGTTTAGGATTCCTCGACTCCTCAAATTTGCATATTACAATCTTGTTGATTGAAAGTATGTAACATGAAATTTGTCTCTTAACTGCGAACTCTTAGGAATTTTAAAAGACAACTGAAGTGAGAAGGATATGTAGACTGCCATATTTATTCCCTTTAGTCATAGACTAAAACTAGTCCTTGGTAAGTGTGCTTGTAAATGGTACAGACCAGAACAAAGAATATCTATCAGGCCCTAGGCAATGTAACTGTGGGGACATGTAAGAATGATGTGCAGGTACTCTGCAGGGGAATGAGGAGATTATTCCGCTATTACACATTCTTCATGTACAATCTGAACCAGGTTTATGGGTGATAGACAACACCTCTGTGTTCAATGTGTACAACATACTCGGTGGATGCCCTGCAGCTCTGTGAGGAGTGCATATGTAGAGTATAGTACTACTGTGTAACAAAGTAAACCTGAGGCAGATGAAATTAAAGTGTTATACATACCTGGGGCTTCCTCCAGCCCCCTTCAGGCTAATCAGTCCCTCGCTGTCCTCCGCCACCTGGATCTTCTGCTATGTGGTACTTGAGCCAGTCTGGCGTAGTGCGCATGCACACACTCTGCCGCTGGGAGCGTACTACACCCACGCAGCACTATTGCGCAGGTGCAGAATGCTCCTGGCTGTAGGAGCGGCATGTGGCTGGATTGCGCTGACTGGCTGAATTACTGGGACTCATAGCAGAAGATCCAGGTGGTGGAGGAGGACCGCGAGGGACTGATTGGCCTGAAGGGGGACTGGAAGGAGCCCCAGGTACGTATAAAACTTTTGTCATCCGTCTCAGGTACCATTTAATTCGTAGTCGCCAAACCAAATTTTAACAACATATCAAATTATTTGATTTCATGAGCAAAGGGAGTGCATACATTTGCATAAATCAGCATCAACGCAGAATTATTTCCATCTCATTAACCATCTCTATTAGTGACACAGCTACACGTCAGGCTTTATTTTTACAGCATAGATGTTATTTAGTATATATAAGAGATTCCTTTGTACACATCATATATAGTCACAATCAGATATGTATATCTGACTTTAAAAATACAGGGACTGCTTTATTGAAGCAGCACAAGTAACTAATTTTGATTGGTTTATTTCATTTTTTGTGGACTAAGCACAGCTATTACTGTATATATAAATTATTTATGATGACTATTATCTGAGAAATAGAACATTTTATCATATTTTCTATTTTAATTACAGTTTAAATTCATAAGGAGTTGCAGTCGGTGCATTTTTTCACGATTCCGACTCCAGGCACCCAAAATTGACCGGACTCCAACTCCACAGCCCTAGTATGAGGGGCAACAAATTTTGAATACTATAAATCCAACAGTTTAGGTAAGCTTCCATACTACATGGAGGTGGTAAAATTGGCCTATCAAAATTCTATGTCTGTAATAGAATTGATTCCCCTGCTACTTATTGTCTGTAGACTAAAGGTAGCAAATGACCAGCTAATAATTTTAGCTTGCATGCAAATATTATACTAAGGTGGCCATACATCTAGCAATTTGGCTGTATGATCAACCATTCAATTCAATCATATAGAATCGAGAGAGAATCTGGTGTGTTCCAGAATTTTCAATCGATGAAAAGTGGCTGATTTCATGTTGAATCAACCAGCTTAGATGATCGAGCAGGATGCAAGATATCAGTTGATCGCAAAGGAATTGGCTACTGTTCACGTAATTTGATTGACTCGGAATCAATTTTTGCACCAAGAGCATGGAGGCTCAACATTGGTCAGATCGAATGTGAATCGCACAGGATATTGTTTGTAGTGTGTGGGCCACTAGTTGATCGACTTTCAATCAACCATACTGAAGTCGATACCTTAATAAAGTTGGTCGCTTTGTTGATTGAACCAGAATCGCTAGATGTATGGCTAGCTTTGTATGCAGCTTGGAAGCTGGCCAATCAAAAATTTAAAAAGTTATTATTTTAGTATTTATGTAGTGCTGAAATCTTATATATTATCATCTCACTGGCCAACTCTATTGCGACCTTGCACATGAATCTCAAATTATGAGGTTCAAAAGACTAACCTAGTCACTGGTGATCTGATGTCCCCCTACGCCCTGGAAGATTAGCGACAAGGCATTGTTGCTAATTACATCGGGTTGCACACCTCCTCTTCCTATAGCGTGGCCTTGCATGTGCATTTGGCTCGGGATAACTTTACAGAGAACCTGAGGTGGCATGAAAAAAGTTTTAAAAAAATGTACATACTACCTGCTCCACGCCACCTCTTGGATGAATCTGCACCACTCCACAGCGCTCTCCGTGGCCACATTCATCCTCTGCAGCCGGTGCAATGTCTGATCACCGGCAGAGGAAATCCAAGATGGCCGGGACTCGAAAGTACTTCCTGGGTCACGGCTTTGCACTGATTGGAGGAAGCTGTTGGAGGCTGAGGAGCAAGGTGATGGAGGAGGGGGAGCAAACTGATTGATGGCTGGAAGGGGCAAAAGGAGGCTAGCGACAATCAGATTGTCGCTAGCTTTGAGGGGGGACAGACAGCTGCACCAGAAGGACACAGAGGCATGTCATTGGGCAGAGAACATGCCTCTGTGTCTTATACTAGAACTTTAACTTTATTTCAATCAGTACCCCTTTTCCCACAAGATATATTTGCCTTTTCTTAATTAGATGATCAGGAGGGGGTCTGTATGGCTGATATTGTGATGAAACCCTCCCCAGTGTGATATCATGACCATAGTTCAGATAGATTGCTGTCTGTGCGCCTCGTTGCATTGTGGGAAATAATGGCTTTTTCCAACTTCCAAGCAAGCAAAATCTCCCTTTGTGATTAGAACTCACAGTAATGAACAGTACAGATCAGATCACCTGGCACAACTAAAGACATCACCACCTGTGATTCATTTCAGAATGTAAATCAGGGAGAGTAAAGAATTTACGATGAGCAAACACTGACTAAATAATTTGTAAATTAATATTGTAAACAAACAATTTTATTCACTATGTTATTTACACTACAGTTTTTTGTGTTAATGATAAATCTGTTTACTTAGAGTGACCAGACGTCCCGGATTGCCCGGGACACGTCCCGGATTCGGAGTCCGCTGTCCCAGGCTGCATGAGGTCCCGGGAAACGTCCCGCTTTCAGCAGCGGGACGTCCCGGCCTCGGGACTCTGGCCACTCTATCCTTATGAACTGGCAGCGGCGTCTATAGACGCCATGCCAGTTCATTGCCCGCAGCCCCGCTCCAGCCTCCTCTTCCGGTGTCTGTTCCGACACCGGCAGGCGAGCTGGGCTACGGCAAGATGGCTGCCGAAGCCCTGTTCTGGAGACTATTTGTGTCTCCTGTACAGGGCTTCGGGCGCCATCTTGCCGTAGCCCTGCTCTGCCAGGCTGTCAGCGCGGGAGACTTCAGGAGGAAGGTGGTCCGGGGAGCAGCGCGCCAGAGGCCGGAGTCTTCTGCCAGGTGAGTAAATGCTTTCTTTTCCAGGTGAAATGTTTGCCCGCATTGCGTTTCTTTTCCAGGTGAAATGTTTGCCCGCATTGCGTTTCTTTTTCAGGTGAAATGTTTGCCCGCATTGCGTTTCTTTTCTGGTGAAATGTTTGCCCGCATTGCGTTTCTTTTTCAGGTGAAATGTTTGCCCGCATTGCGTTTTTTTTCCTGTTGTAATGTTTGCCCGCATTGCGTTTCTTTTCCAGGTGAAATGTTTGCCCGCATTGCGTTTCTTTTTCAGGTCAAATGTTTGCCCGCATTGCGTTTCTTTTCAGGTGAAATGTTTGCCCGCATTGCGTTTCTTTTCCAGGTGTAATGTTTGCCCGCATTGCGTTTCTTTTCCAGGTGAAATGTTTGCCCGCATTGCGTTTCTTTTCCAGGTGAAATGTTTGCCCGCATTGCGTTTCTTTTCAGGTGAAATGTTTGCCCGCATTGCGTTTTTTTTTTCCAGGTGTAATGTTTGCCCGCATTGCGTTTCTTTTCCAGGTGAAATGTTTGCCCGCATTGCGTTTCTTTTCTGGTGAAATGTTTGCCCGCATTGCGGGTTTTTTTTCCAGGTGAAATGTTTGCCCGCATTGCGTTTCTTTTCTGGTGAAATGTTTGCCCGCATTGCGTTTCTTTTCTGGTGAAATGTTTGCCCGCATTGCGTTTCTTTTCTGGTTAAATGTTTGCCCGCATTGCGTTTCTTTTCTGGTTAAATGTTTGCCCGCATTGCGTTAATTTTCTGGTGAAATGTTTGCCCGCATTACGTTTCTTTTCTGGTGAAATGTTTGCCCGCATTGCGTTTTTTTCTGGTGAAATGTTTGCCCGCATTGCGTTTTTTTTTCCAGGTGAAATGTTTGCCCGCATTGCGTTTCTTTTCTGGTGAAATGTTTGCCCGCATTGCGTTTCTTTTCTGGTGAAATGTTTGCCCGCAATGCGTTTCTTTTCTGGTGAAATGTTTGCCCGCATTGCGTTAATTTTCTGGTGAAATGTTTGCCCGCATTGCGTTTCTTTTTCAGGTGAAATGTTTGCCCGCATTGCGTTTCTTTTCTGGTGAAATGTTTGCCCGCATTGCGTTTCTTTTTCAGGTGAAATGTTTGACCGCATTGCGTTTTTTTTTCCAGGTGTAATGTTTGCCCGCATTGCGTTTCTTTTCCAGGTGAAATGTTTGCCTGCATTGCGTTTCTTTTTCAGGTCAAATGTTTGCCCGCATTGCGTTTCTTTTCAGGTGAAATGTTTGCCCGCATCGCGTTTCTTTTCCAGGTGTAATGTTTGCCCGCATTGCGTTTCTTTTCCAGGTGAAATGTTTGCCCGCATTGCGTTTCTTTTCCAGGTGAAATGTTTGCCCGCATTGCGTTTCTTTTCAGGTGAAATGTTTGCCCGCATTGCGTTTTTTTTTCCAGGTGTAATGTTTGCCCGCATTGCGTTTCTTTTCCAGGTGAAATGTTTGCCCGCATTGCGTTTCTTTTCTGGTGAAATGTTTGCCCGCATTGCGGGGTTTTTTTCCAGGTGAAATGTTTGCCCGCATTGCGTTTCTTTTCTGGTGAAATGTTTGCCCGCATTGCGTTTCTTTTCTGGTGAAATGTTTGCCCGCATTGCGTTTCTTTTCTGGTGAAATGTTTGCCCGCATTGCGTTTCTTTTCTGGTGAAATGTTTGCCCGCATTGCGTTAATTTTCTGGTGAAATGTTTGCCCGCATTGCGTTTCTTTTCTGGTGAAATGTTTGCCCGCATTGCGTTTTTTTCTGGTGAAATGTTTGCCCGCATTGCGTTTTTTTTTCCAGGTGAAATGTTTGCCCGCATTGCGTTTCTTTTCTGGTGAAATGTTTGCCCGCATTGCGTTTCTTTTCTGGTGAAATGTTTGCCCGCAATGCGTTTCTTTTCTGGTGAAATGTTTGCCCGCATTGCGTTAATTTTCTGGTGAAATGTTTGCCCGCATCGCGTTAATTTTCTGGTGAAATGTTTGCCCGCATTGCATTTATTTTGTACTGACGTTTGCCCGCATTGCGTTTATTTTGTACTGACATGTTGCCCGCATTGCATTTATTTTGTGCTGACATGTTGCCCATTGCGTTTATTTTCTGGTGTCCGGGGTAACTGTTACTGCATTTATTATTTAATGGTCATAGGTGGCTATTGTCAAGAACCGGCCCGCGGCACGCCTGCGTATACGGTTCCCGACTGCGGGTTTGACCAGATTAAGCGGGGAACAGCCTTATTTAAGCTACAAACAAGGCTGGAACCCCTCAAACACTTCCCACTGCCACCACTAGCGTTGCTAGACACGTTCACTCAGCTATCGAGTGCTCAATACGCAATCTGCGTTTTCGTATTTGGGTCAGCTTTGCGCTTAGGCCAAATACGGGAACGCCACGCACCCACACACACACACAGTTGCAATCTTACACTGTCGTGAAGCAAAGACCCACTAACAGTCGTTCCGAACGATACTGTTAGCCACTCTGCTGTCGCTACTCGCACTGGCGTTGTTCGTACGTTGGGTCAGCTGCGCGCTTAGGCCAACGTATGACAAACGCCCCCACACACAATGCAATCACAATTTCATACGGTAGTGTTGCTTAAGCGTACAATTAGGCATGAACTTATACACGGTTACACTTCAGTCTCTTCTAGGCTATGAGTGTTAGTTTAGTACGGCAGAAGTCAAACTTATTAAATAATAATTTAATATTCTAGAAAAACATAGAACAATGCAGAACTTAATATATACAAAAAGATTACAAAAAGACAAAGTAAAAAAGTTACACAATTAAGAGTTACAAAGATAACACACACGGATATTTGCGTAAAAAAAAACGGGGGAAAAAAGAACGTTACCAGCTTAGGTTAGAACGTTGTTTGACGGGAGGACGCCGTTTCGACCAGGAGTCGCGATCCTCCCTAGCTATTCGCTACCTCCGAGAGAAGACACCGGTGGCTGTCCTGGGCCACCTTAAATAGTCCGAAGTGTCCCCTGGGGCATTTAATGTCCAGCCCCCAGGAACTAATGCAGTTTCCCCGTTTGTGACATCACCGAACGCTTGTCATAATCCTTCTTGTGATATGCACTTCAAAGGGGGTTCCTGTTTTAGCTTCTTGAAGTTTGGCAGGACACAATGTCACCCATTGAACTCTGCAGACATCAAAAAGCTTCCTCCACATTATTTCCTTGGTTAAAGTGTATTTTAGCACATCCATGAAAAGATCGAATTTTGGTTACAGGTAGCAGTTTGCCTGTAATCCTGTTTACACTTACAGATTTCAAAGCAATTCCACTTCCGTTTTTAAAGTCTGTAGAAATTTCCAACCCCTTCAGGTGTCCGCTTCCCATCCCCAACACTCTGGCAGGCTTGCTTTGTATGATGGGACAATGGCTGATTCCAGTTCAAAAGCCATGCCGACCAGCCTATTCTTCCTCAATTGGCCGCTAATTAGCAGCACACACAGTTTCCCCGGCTGGACAATGAGGGCAGAGGTAATGTACATTTACATGCAGACTTACATTATCCTTCAGATTACTCTGGCCAGGTGGCCAATTACTACCAAGCACAATACACATCTGAGGTTTTACCCAGTAGACAGAAAAAAGACAGAAATATGTTCTGTTATTATCCTTAACTCATAAGCACCCCAGTATATTCCTGACACGCCCCCTCTTCCAAATGGCGCCGGCAGATGATTCTAACGAATCGTCCTGCCAAAGCCGACACTGACGGCCGGGCCTGGGGGGGTAATTCCTTAGCTCCAAGCTACAGGACTGGAAAGCTAGGTCAGGTTGCTGCAATGTGTCATTGCCCCTGACAACCTGACGTAACCAACCAGGGGAATGAGGGTCAGTGACAACCGTGAATTCGCGACCATAGAGACAGTGCTGCAGCTGGGGGAGGGTTCCAACCGTCGCTACACACACTTTCTCTATAGTGGCAGGAGCTATCTCTCGGTCCCTTTGGGGATCGATTATCTGCTGGTCTGCCTCTTCCCCTTCGGACAGCTCCGAGGGAATAACTTCCCAGAACCCTCTCAGCCCGCCCCTCCCAGCTGGTGACCTGCTGGCTAGCCCCCTGAGCTCTTCCAGGCTGCTGTCAAATTGAACAGCCCCAGAGAGCTCAGTGCTGCCTGTCACACATTCTAGGAAGGCTGCAGACGGAGAGGCTCCTGGGCCCTCAGGGCCAGGTTCCGAATTAGATGTGGCTGACCCAGCAGCATTTGCCACTTCGGTGGACAGTCCCTGTGCTGTAGACTCGCTAGCGCTGCGGGTTACCACGGCAGCTGAGGGAGCGCCCACATTACAAACATCGTAAATCACATCGCCTTTGGTCTTGAAACCATCTGAAGGGGGAGGATCTGGCCTGGTGCCATCTGCCCCTTCAGTGGACAGTCCACCTGCTGCAGCCCAGCGAGCGCCGCTGGTTACTCCTGCAGCTGACGGAGTGTCCACATGACACACAGCATTATGTAGCACAACACAGGTGACATCAGCATAATCAGCCCTACGTATATGGTCATTTGGGCCCTCACATAAAACATCAACATTATCTGCAACATTATACACAGTGGTACTCAGCACTTCACCAGTAGCATCAACAGTTCCTGCATCGATCGCATCGATAGTCCGGGCGTCATAAATGACATTATCAATTTCTGCATTCTTTGTATCAACATGTCCCACTCCAGGCCTAGGCACTGGAGACTCACTAGGGCTGGCTCCTAGCATACAGTCCGTAGCCCCTGGGGCCTCGCCAGCACTCCCCACTTGCACAGCATTATCCAACAGTGCCTTGCAAGAGTCCTGAACTTCTGCTGGGGATGCAGGCCCCACAGGGTTTGGGGTAGGCTCATACCGGGCCACTAACCGTCCCAGGTCAGTACCCAGCAAAACGTTGGTGGGGATTTTGTCAGTTACCCCAACTTCTTTCAGTCCGCTGCCGGCCCCCCAATCCAGGTGGACCAAGGCGGTGGGTATTGCTGGGGTGACACCCCCAATTCCTCTGACAGCAATCATTTTCCCAGGTATGTACTGCTCCGGGTTCACAAGCTGGGGATGTATGAGAGTCACTTCTGCTCCAGTGTCTCTCAGCCCAGTGGCAACTGTACCCCCAACCGTGACAAGCTGCAGATTCTCTGCATAGCCAGTGGCATTCCTGGTAGCACACAAAGCCGTTGGGACTTCACTGGGGTTTGAGGCCTCACTGGATTTTGGGGCCTCCCTCTTCCTCTCTGGGCAAGTCATGCTGATATGACCCACCCTGTCACATACAAAGCATTTCCGAGTGTCAGTGGTTGGTTGCCTGAATCCAGGAGACAGCGGTGCTTGCCTCCTCTGGGTGCTGGGTGAAACAGGTTTAGCCATCTGTTCTCCTCTCCAGCTGGGCGTAGTAGTCCTCCGGGACTCAGGTGCTCTATGGGCGGTGTAGGCATCGGCCATTTCCGCAGCCTCATCCACTGTCTTTGGTTCTCGATCCAGCACAAACAGCCGGACCTCAACAGGACAGGTGTGTAGGAACTGGTCTTTTATCATCAGCTCCTGCAGGGCATCCAAGGCTTTAACTGACAGTCCTTTTAGCCACTGCTGGAAGGCAGTGCGCAGGTTGCAGGCATGATCCAGGTAGCTGTCATTAGGACCTCGCTGCACTGTCCTGAAACGTTTTCGATACACCTCTGGCGTGAGGTGGTATCGTGCAATGATGGCTTTCTTAATTGCCTCAAAGTCTGTTTCTTCCTCCTGGGGGAGACTCACAAACGCCTCCAGGGCCTTGCCTCTCAGCCCTGGTGTGAGGTATCTTGCCCACTGCTCACGGGGCACCCCATACTGCCGACAAGTCCTTTCAAACCCCTGTAGGAAAGTGTCTATGTCAGAGTCCTTGTCCATAGCGGGGAACTTATCCAGGGGGATTCTGTGGACTCGCTCACCTTCGCGTTCTGCGGGTCCAGCAGACCGGTTCTGCTGCTGAAGTTTAGCCAGCTCCAGCTGGTGTCTCCGTTCAGCACTTTCCCTCTCGGCCTGGTGTTGCCGTTCAGCTCTTCCTTCCTCTGCCTGTCGGTGCAGTAGGATCAGCTTTAGGCGCAGTTCAGGATCAGCCGAGTTCAGTAGCTGTAGATCTGCTTCCAGAGATGGCATCTAACTGCTTGGTGGATCGTCCAGGACATCGTCTCCACTTGCATTCTGTGGCGTGAGCGATTCCTCCTCTGGCGTGTCGTGAGCTGCATCCGCTGACGTTAAAGCACGGGCTTGCTCTGCCTCATCATGCTCCTCGAGGGCACGAACCAACTGCTCCTTAGTCTGGCCGCTCACCGTCTCGATGCCTTTGTGCTCACACAGGTTGAGTAGTATCTCTTTGTTTTGCCTTGCATAGCTGGATGCTTTCTGAGCCATCGTGTTGCAAAAAATAAAAAGAAAAAAAAAGGGGGGAAGGGAAAGCAAATACCAAGTGTGTATCTTTGAACAAAAAAAAACGTATATAGATTCTGCACTGAGTAGACTTCTGTAGGCTAGTTGCTTCTAGCAAGCTTCCAGCCTTTAGTACTCAGAATAGCGAGCTAAACTGCGTACTAATGTACTAAATGATCCCACCACTGCCAGCCAATTATGTCAAGAACCGGCCCGCGGCACGCCTGCGTATACGGTTCCCGACTGCGGGTTTGACCAGATTAAGCGGGGAACAGCCTTATTTAAGCTACAAACAAGGCTGGAACCCCTCAAACACTTCCCACTGCCACCACTAGCGTTGCTAGACACGTTCACTCAGCTATCGAGTGCTCAATACGCAATCTGCGTTTTCGTATTTGGGTCAGCTTTGCGCTTAGGCCAAATACGGGAACGCCACGCACCCACACACACACACAGTTGCAATCTTATACTGTCGTGAAGCAAAGACCCACTAACAGTCGTTCCGAACGATACTGTTAGCCACTCTGCTGTCGCTACTCGCACTGGCGTTGTTCGTACGTTGGGTCAGCTGCGCGCTTAGGCCAACGTATGACAAACGCCCCCACACACAATGCAATCACAATTTCATACGGTAGTGTTGCTCAAGCGTACAATTAGGCATGAACTTATACACGGTTACACTTCAGTCTCTTCTAGGCTATGAGTGTTAGTTTAGTACGGCAGAAGTCAAACTTATTAAATAATAATTTAATATTCTAGAAAAACATAGAACAATGCAGAACTTAATATATACAAAAAGATTACAAAAAGACAAAGTAAAAAAGTTACACAATTAAGAGTTACAAAGATAACACACACGGATATTTGCGTAAAAATAAACGGGGGAAAAAAGAACGTTACCAGCTTAGGTTAGAACGTTGTTTGACGGGAGGACGCCGTTTCAACCAGGAGTCGCGATCCTCCCTAGCTATTCGCTACCTCCGAGAGAAGACACCGGTGGCTGTCCTGGGCCACCTTAAATAGTCCGAAGTGTCCCCTGGGGCATTTAATGTCCAGCCCCCAGGAACTAATGCAGTTTCCCCGTTTGTGACATCACCGAACGCTTGTCATAATCCTTCTTGTGATATGCACTTCAAAGGGGGTTCCTGTTTTAGCTTCTTGAAGTTTGGCAGGACACAATGTCACCCATTGAACTCTGCAGACATCAAAAAGCTTCCTCCACATTATTTCCTTGGTTAAAGTGTATTTTAGCACATCCATGAAAAGATCGAATTTTGGTTACAGGTAGCAGTTTGCCTGTAATCCTGTTTACACTTACAGATTTCAAAGCAATTCCACTTCCGTTTTTAAAGTCTGTAGAAATTTCCAACCCCTTCAGGTGTCCGCTTCCCATCCCCAACACTCTGGCAGGTTTGCTTTGTATGATGGGACAATGGCTGATTCCAGTTCAAAAGCCATGCCGACCAGCCTATTCTTCCTCAATTGGCCGCTAATTAGCAGTACACACAGTTTCCCCGGCTGGACAATGAGGGCAGAGGTAATGTACATTTACATGCAGACTTACATTATCCTTCAGATTACTCTGGCCAGGTGGCCAATTACTACCAAGCACAATACACATCTGAGGTTTTACCCAGTAGACAGAAAAAAGACAGAAATATGTTCTGTTATTATCCTTAACTCATAAGCACCCCAGTATATTCCTGACAGCTATGTTTGCTGCTTTGTGGTTACGGTATACTATTAGCATCACACAGTTTCTGCACACCCATGATGCAAAGTCTTGTTTGTCCACATCATGGCGTAAACACTGCTTTCTTATGCCTCGCTGTTACATCATTACGTTAGCTCCGCCCATACAATGGCATGGCCACACCCATTTTTCGCCACGCTGCGCGCGCCGCAGCCCCCTCCCCAGTCTTCGTCGCTGCGCGCTCCTCAGTCCTCCCCACTTTTCGCCGCGGCGCGCTACCCCCCCTCCCCGTTCCAGGTTGGACCCACAAAAATCTGGTCACTCTAGTTTACTGATATTTTAAAGGAAGAAATGGCATCCTTGCTTGAGTGCTTTTGGTCACAGAATTTCATATACAGTCCCATCACCGTAGTTTCTGGTATGCTACGTTGATGAGTATGCTGAAATGTTGGAAAACCTGCACTTCAGCTTTTGGCTTCCAACGTTCATTAGTACTAAGTTTACTTCAGTATGTTATGATCTTGCTACAGCTCCCTACGCTGTACTCCTTCCCCAGGGTCTCTCTCGGACGGCCACAGGGATAAGCAGCACCGCCTGTCCTGTGACGTCATTAGTGCGCGCCTACTGGCGGAGTTAGAATTTGGCTGCGCTGTCTCTGTAGAGTTGTGGAGCAGCAGGAATATGGCAGCGGCGAGTGGTGGGGAGAAGCGTCCGTTGTTGGGGTTTGGACAGGCAGTGATTGGTCCCCCCGGCTCCGGGAAGAGCACTTATGTACGCGCCATGCATGCCCTCCTGACTAGCATGGGCCGCTCGGCTTCCATCATTAACCTGGATCCAGCCGGGGAGGATGAGCCGGGTGCTGCAGTGACTTTGCGGGAGCTGCTCGGTCTGTCTGAAGTGATGAGTGAGTTGCGCTTGGGGCCCAACGGAGCTCTTCTCTACTGCATGGAGTACCTGCAAGGCAACATGGACTGGCTGCTGGAGCGGCTGCTCAGTGTGCGAGGCACCTACTTTTTGTTTGACTGCCCTGGACAAGTGGAGCTGTATACCCACCACCCAGCTCTGCCAGCTATACTGAGGCAGCTGGAGGCGTGGGGACTGCGGGTGAGATGAATGATCCATTCCTTACTACGCCCTTTTTACTACTCTTTACTACTCATTATTATGATTGAGTACTGTATTTATATAGCGCTGACATCTGCTGTGTATAGTCGTCAGATGTAACAGCCCATGTTAATTAATAGGCTTGTTTACATCCAATGTGGTTCCTGCATATGTGTTAAAAGAACCTTGCTGCCTGCAGCATAATGTTGCACATCACATGCAATTCCTATTGCTGACAGCAGCTGTCAATGATGCGTGTCAAAATATGCATTGCAAAAAAAGATTTCTCAGCGGAAGACTGTGGACATAGGTTAATTTCTCCCATAGGCTAGGTACCCACTTAAGGCTGGTTTCCACTAGCCAGATTGCGTCTCGCAGGATGCAAGCACACATCCAGATTGCTTAGCTGGTCCATGCACGGATAGGGATTTGGGTGTGTGCTGTAGAAATCTGCAGTATGCTGTCCAGAATTGCATCACAGTGTGATTCAGAAGGCAAACAATTGAAAATATAGGCAGCGTTTCCCTGCCTTATTCGCCTGTGGGAAAACTGTCGATTTGAGCCTTTCAGCCCTAGTGGAGCCGGGGCTTTTGTCCAGACTTCATATGGATAGGGGAATGGACAATGTAGTGTCTGCTCCGATGGACTCTTGTCGTCCATTTAGTGCCTAGAGCTGGATTCAACATTAGTCTATATGGGAAATGCATCTGCTCTCCGGGGACAATCTTTGACAGCACAACAGTTACTCAGATACAGAACTATAGTGTATGGGGCCACAAGCTTAGGCAACATTCAGACCCAAGCAGGTCTATTCAAAATATTTGCATTGGTGCTAGAGTCAGGGATGCTCAATGAGAGGCAAGTCATTCTGAGTTGAAGGATGCAAATATGCAAATCTGTTCAGCCAAAGAAGTAATACATTGTTCCATTTTCAATTTGCATAATCCTGTATCGCCTCTGAATTATTTACATCTCATTGACCATTACTTAGCAATACAATTGTGCAGTGATGGAAGTTGTTGGCAGTGGAATGGTGGGTTCGGCACAACCCTGAATCTAACAGAGTTTGTAAGTTCTCTCTGTAGGTAGAAATCCCAGAGAGCTTTATCAGTTATCCATTAAAAGGGATTGCTTTTACAAAACTTTGTTAATTTGTATGGCTAACACAGTACAGAAACTTTTTTTGCTACGAAGTTCTCTCTGGGTTTGCATGGATTTCTTTTTGCATCACAAAACATACAGATTTTTCAATTGTTTCCCTTCCTAAATTGGCCTTAGTTTACAACAGGGAAATAAGACAGAATGTGTCTGGGATAATGCCTTGTACACATGATGCAACTTATTTCTGACATGTTCGATATGCTCCCAATCCATAGCGGGATCGATCTAGTGTAGTAATGATCTGAAAATCATTCCTTTTTATTGATTGGGTGCAATTTGAACATGTGCAAACAATGGCCTTGATTCACTATACTGCGCTGCTCCAGCTGAGCGGGTTAAAAAACGTGCACCAACTATGCACGCTACATGAGGTCATGTTGTGTAGCGTGGCTTCCTTAGTTGGCGTGCACTGCTTATATAGCAATGATTGATTAGATTGTGAGCTCCTTTGAGGGACAGTTAGTGACAAGATATATATATATATATATATATATATATATATATATATATATATATATATATATATATATATATATATATATATATATATATATATATATATATATATATACACTGTACAGCGCTGCGTAATATGTCGGCGCTATATAAATACTAAATAATAATGTGCTCCTTTAAATACTGGGTGCTGCCATGAAGTATTGTGACTCAGATACTTCACTAGCGCTGCCGTTACTATGTTAATTAGCATAGTAGCGAACAAGCTAGTGAAGTATTGCGGTCATGATACTTCACAGCAGCAACCAGCATTTAAATGAGCACGCCTTGCAATGTAAGCAGCTTGCATAACTAAGGAAGGTATGCTATGCAGCACAGCCACACATAGCATGCGCACGTTGTTTCTTAACTTGTGCTACTGTAGCAGTGTATTATAGTGAATCAGAGCCAATGTAATTTCCTGTTAGATATACAGTTGATCTGATGGGAAATTCCATTGTGTATACCAGGTAATAGATTGTGTGCTCCTCTGAGAAACCGGTTGTGATGCTATAGCGGATTTTGTAAAGACCTGTTTAGCAGGGCTATGGAGTTGGAGAGGCTGAGCAATTTTGGGTACCTGGAGTCGGTGGTTTCATAAACTGAGGAGTCGGATGATTATTGTACCAAATTCTTAGCTCTGGTAAGTATTAGACTAAGGAGTCTGAGCCATTTTGGGTACCTGGAGTTGGAGTCGGTGGTTTTAAAAACTGAGGAGTAGGAGTTGGATGATTTTTGTACTGACTCCACAGCCCTGCTGTTTAGTCTGGTGTTTATGAACACACCATTTTTTTTCTCTGTAGCACATTCCACCCTGCAACTATATATTGTTCAGAGAAATATCTATACGCTTTGAGTCCTATCGGAAAACATTGCTTTACAAATGTTGTTACCAAAGATTAGAATTGTGAAGGTTGTTAAATATCCAATTATCTTTCTATCAACTACATATTGAGGTATGAAGGCATTTTCTGTTAATACTGAATTATATTATTTGACTTTGAAAAAGTAATAACTGTTTTATTTGTGATTCTAGCTGTGTGCAGTTCACCTTGTGGATTCTCATTACTGTACAGACCCAGCCAAGTTCATCTCTGTTCTCTGTACATCTCTTGGCACCATGCTTCATGTGGAGCTACCACACATCAATGTCCTCTCTAAGATGGATCTGATTGAACAGTATGGCCGTCTGGGTGAGTCTGGGAAATGTCTTGGGAAGTTAGGTGAGAGGTAATGTATCAGCTGTAGTTAAAGGATGGCTGATTTCATACAACAGGAGATGCTAATGACCTACATCTCCTTGATTCCAAGGCTGAAGGTGTGAGGCTTGTGTGGCAGACATATCTGCATTTTGGCCTTTTGGGGGGGGGGGGGGGGGGATTCTCAAAGTGAACCTCAGACAAAAAATAAAAAAATGCCTACCTCAGAAGAGGGAATGCATACCCCTGAGGCTTCCAGTGTCCCCCTTGCCCCCAGTGTTGCTGTGCATGGACCCTCTGAGCATATCCCACAAGAGCTTGTTGAATATGTTCCTGTGGCCACGCCCCACCCTGTACAATCTTGGTCGTTCCGCATCTGCTCAAGTGTGGCCTCGCCTGCACAGTAAGCTGAAGCCACTCATCCATGAGCAGCACCATCCTATTGCACAGGTGCGGCAGTAGTAGGGCCATACTGGTTCACAAAGAAGAGCACAGCCGCGAACTGTCTGGTGGTCCGGGGGCAGCGTCAGTGGTCTTGAGGAGGATGTGGAAAGCCTCTGGAGGATTCAGACGCTTCCCTCTTCTTAGGTAAACATCCAACTGTTTAATATAAAACCGCCTCAGGTTTACTTTAAAGTGAAATTCTGCTTATCTTAGAATTCGCTATAAACAAAAATCAGTAGTGCAGAAATAATATTGTTATTAAAATTACATTTCAATTTACAGCCCAATAAACATTTGTGAAAATTACTAAGAACAACATGCCAATTTTTTTTTTTTATTTACCTTAACCACTTGCCGACCAGGGGTGAATTGCCTGATCTGTGCTGCGTGGACTCTCCAGCCCGCAGCACAGATCAGTATTATGCCAGGGCGATCAGACTTCCCCCTCGCCCCCCCCTTTTTTTCCCCACTAGGGGGATGTCCTGCCGGGGGGGTCTGATCGCCGCCGGCCATCTGCGTTTTGCGGGGGGGGGGGCTCCTCAAAGCCCCCCTCCGCAGCCATTTCCGCCCTCCGCCTCCTTACCTCCCTCCCTCTCTCCGTAATGCACAGGACAGAGTTCCGTCCAGCGCATTGAAGGATAGGCTTCCTCCTATCAGATGCCGGCGATCCCTGGCCAATCAGAGGCCGGGGATCGCCGATCTGCCCTACAGCGCTGCTGCGCAGCAGCGCCGTATGATGTAAACAGCGGGGATTTCTTCCCCACGTGTTTACATTTTGCCGGCGAGCCGCGATCGGCAGCTCTCCGGCTGTTCACGGAGACACCCTCCGTGAACTGACATGGAAAGGCCGTTTCCATGGTAACCCGCAGACGACCAGTTTACGCCGATCGGCGTTAGCTGGTCGTCAAGAGGTTAAAGGAATACTGTAGGGGGTCGGGGGAAAATGAGTTGAACTTACCAGGGGCTTCTAATGGTCCCTCGGAGACATCCTGTGCCCGCACAGCCACTCATCGATGCTCTGGACCCCGCCTCTGGTTCACTTCTGGAATTTCAGACTTTAAAGTCTGAAAACCACTGCGCTTGCGTTGCCGTGTCCTCGCTCCCACTGATGTCACCAGGAGCGTATAGCACAAGCCCAGTATGGTCTGTGCCTGCGCACTACGCTCCTGATGACATCAGCGGGAGAGAGGACACGGCAACGCAGGCGCAGTGGTTTTCAGACTTTAAAGTCTGAGATTCCAGAAGTGAACCGGAGGCGGGGCTGGAGCATCGGTAAGTGGCTGCGCGGGCACAGGATGTCTGCGGGGGAACATTAGAAGCCCTGGGTAAGTTCAACTCACTTTCCCCCAACCCCCCTACAGTATCCCTTTTTAACATCTGTGCTCTTTCTCAGTATAGCCAGTGGAGGTATTTCCTCCTTTAGCATGGCATGAGTACCCATAAGCACAAAGCAGGAGGCCTTATTTTCCACACCTGCACTAATTGAGTGACGAAGCAGCATGGCTATTCGCCACAGGGTTGACTGTCTGCTATATGTTCACACATCTTGACATTTACTATTGTGTAGTACAGTACTATTGTGCTGTACATTGCTACAATGTACAGCGCAATAGTAAAATAATAATAATAATTTACTGTTGTGTGACTTTAGGTGGAGTTCTTTTAAAAAGTTTTGCAGCAACTCAAATTGTTTAGTAATTTGAACGTAATACGCTTCTGAATTATTAATTATTTCTGCTGATACTAAAATTTGCAGCAATCATGTGGGAACGCTAACAGCAGCTATCTTCTTTTGTAGCTTTCAACATTGATTTCTACACAGAGGTTATGGACCTTTCCTATTTGGCAGAACATTTAACCTCAGACCCTTTTTTCCGGCGCCACAGGCGGCTTCATGAGAAACTGGCCGAGGTCATTCAAGATTATGGACTAGTGTCATTCATGCCACTGAGCATCAAGGTTAGAGATGTTTCATGGAAAAAGTATTGAAAGATGATTTCCTGTCTGTTATGGAGCTCCCACTTTCCCCATGGCAAATTCTGAAAATGGCATTACCTGGATCTGATACTTTCTGATCTTAAAGGGAACCTGAAGCGCGAGGTATATGGAGGCTGCAATATGCATTTCCTTTTAAAAAATACCAGTTGCCTGGTAGTCCTGCTGATCATTCTAGATCTGCCTTCTTGTTCAGGACCTATGGCTAAAAGTATTACAGGCAGAGGATCAGTAGGACTGCAGGCATCCGGTATTGTTCAATATGTCAGCCTCCATACCCTTCTCACTGCAATTCCCCTTTAAATCATTAATTTCTGCCTGTATGAGATAGCATTGTTTAGGGCTCGTTCACACCTAATCGCTTGATTGAATTGATAGTTCATATCAGCGCATTTCGTCTGCTTTCTGCTCAGCAAAGTGCTGCCTGTACCATTTTTACGGCAAATTAGCTACAATGGAAGGTATAGGAAAAAAGCAAAACGCTCACAAAATCTCTTTATGCAGCAGTTGCGTTTGCGCTTTTAAGAATGAATACATTGTATTTATTTTTTTCCAGGTGAAAGAGTTCACTTCCCGACTTGCTCCAAAAAGTCAAAAAACAAATCACTTTGAAAAGCTCTTTAAAAAAACATAGCACATTTCGATTTTAGATGTGAACAAACACCCCCCGCCCCCTCCCCTGAACTGAGGTAGCCTTGTTCCATTATAGTTCTATGCAGGCATTGAACAAAAGAAACTGATTTACACTGCCTATGTGAGGCTATACAAGAGATGGGTATAGCTGCATTTTCACAGGGGAGGGGCTGATGAACATGTTTGTTTTTATTCTGATCTATTAACATTGAATATTATGTTTTTTTGTTTTCTCAGGATGAAAGAAGTTTAAGAAATCTCTTGGCAGCTGTGGATAAAGCTTGTGGTTTCTGCTTTGGGGAGGATAACCAGTCATTTGGATCCCTTATGTCTGTTGCTGTTGGTGCGGACTTCCATTTTGCATCGTATCCTAATCCTATGTTTTTCAGGTTTTGTTACATGCATTTATATAGCACCACAGTGTTACTCAAATATTTTACGTGAAAGTTATATGAATAAATAAGGTGGCAGAATTTCCAGGTAGCACATGGTGACCCAGAACCATGAGGAAAGTATAGAGGTATAAAAGAGACCAACAAGCCCTCTTAATAAACAGCAACACTGAGTGTAATTTGCTTTCATAAAACAGAAGGTATTTGCGATAGTTCAGTGGCACAGTTGCTCACTTAAAGCTGAATGTTTTAAAGGCGCATACACACGCCGTACTTTTGCAAACGACGGGTCCATCACACCCTCCCGCGGGGCAGACGTTCTGCCGACAGTTGCACGTGAGTACAAGCTGTCGGCAGACTGATGGGACTGGTTTTGACTGATCAGCAAGAAGGATAATTACATTAAGATTAAATAAGGGTTATAAAGATAAAACAGTTGTTGTACTAAGTATATATAGATGGGACTGTAGGTAAACAAAGCAGTGCTGCTACTGTGGGGCTGTGTAGGTAAGATAATACAGTTACACAGAACATAAACTTTATATTTTTGTTACTATATTATGTTTTGATGCTCCGTTTATCAAGTGTCCTTTAAGTGGTAAGCTGACCTATGAAATTACGTGTAGCACCCGATGTGCTAATGTGCAGATGAGGGGAGAAGTAAAACGTTTGTATTGTTCTATGCTGTGGCTTTTATGCATGTTTTTCTACTCTAAAGCCTCATCTACACACGTAGATGAGGCTCCGATGTGTGTTATCAATCGAGCCGCAGATTGCTACTGCCGATTCCCTGCTCGTTCCCCGCGAGGGGACAATGGCAGGGAATCGAGCAGAAGATAAGCGGCGCGGGGATGAGCGGGTATCGAATCGGGCGACGCGGAAGAGGCGATCCCGGATCGCTGCGTGTAGATTTAGCTTTAGTGTTAGATACAAGGGAGCGCTGCAATGGTGCGTTAACTCGTTAATATAGACACGCATAAAAAATTGCACTTACAGTGTATGTGCAAGTAATGCACATGTAAGAGGCCACCAGCGAGTCCCTTCCACCTCCTGAGCCTGTTCAGTGCTAACAGGGTCCGTTCGTGATGTTTGCAGGTGAAGTGAGGGACAACCGCCGGCTCGGACTCCTCACGGCAAGCCGTCTGACGCCACAATGCGGTTTGGCATTTAGCCACGCCTTCTTCAGGTCTGAATCCACTCCTTCTTTGGGTCTGAAGAGTACGAGCCGGCGGTTGCCAGCCCCCCCCACCCACCCACCCCCCACTTGACCTGAAAACATTACGCACGGACCCCATTAGCACTGGCCAGGCTCAGGAGGCGGAAGGGACTCGCTGGTGGCCTCTTACATGTGCATTAATTGCACATACATTGTAAGTGTAATTTTTTATGAATTTCTATCTGTATTAAAGAATTAACACACCATTGGAGCGCCCCCTTGTGTCTTACACTATCAGATCACTGGCACCATCCAGCAGAGGGAGCAAAGCTGTGGGTGCGCTACTAAAGCTAAATTGCCATAAATAGTAACCGCTAGCCTCGGGTTAACTACTTTGTGCTTTCTGCTCTTAGTGCAATGGATGAAGTTTGATAGACCTGAAATGGGGCAATCTTGTGATGGTTGCAGTTTTTAAAATTGCATTTATATTCAGATGTATTGGCCAGTTTTTTTTTTTTTTCTTCCTTAGGGCTGAATATGTGCACCAGAAGATGCATTGGGTGACTAAACCTGGAGCTGTATAGGTGGGCCAGTGAGGGGAGGGGCCTACCAATGATCCTCTCTGGATTGGTAGGTCCCTGGCTGAATAAACCTGGAGCAGTTTGGGAAATAGGTACGTATAGGGCTTTTTTTTTTTTTTTATTTAACCACTTAAGCCCTCAATCGTTTTCACTTTATGCATCCGAGCAATGTTCACCTCCCATTCATTAGCCTATACCTTTATCACTACTTATCACAATGAACTGATCTATATCTTGTTTTTTCCGCCACCAATTAGGCTTTCTTTAGGGGGGTACATTCTGCTAAGAGCTACCTTACTGTAAATGCATTTTAACCGTAAGAATAAGAAAACTGAAATGCATTTCTTAGTTTTCGGCCATTATAGTTTTAAAATAATGTCTCCATAATTAAAACCTACGTACTGTATTTGCCCATTTGTCAGTTATTTCACCGTTTAAATTATGTCCCTATCACAATGTATGGCGACAATATTTTATTTGGAAATAATTGCATTTTTTCCGTTTTGCATCCATCACTATTTACAAGCTTATAAAAAAAATAGAAATATTTCATTTTTACATAGATATTTAAAATTTAGACCCTTATGTAAATTTTTTTTATTGTAATGTTTTTGTTTTTTTTATTAAACATTTTATGTGGGTATTTTTGGGAGGGTGGGATGTAAATAGTGTTTGATTTGGGGAAATTTGTGTATTTTTTTTTTACTTTTAGATGTAGTTATACTTTTTGGCCACAAGATGGCAATTGAGTTTGTTTACATGACCTCACTCTAAGCATACAATGTACGCTTAGAGGGACATAGGAGTCAGAAAAAGCGAAGCTTCCGAGAGAAGTTGTCGCTTTTTCTGTGGGGGGGGGAGAGGAGAGCACCATAGCCCGATTCATTGATTCCTGGGCTAACGAATGTGCGGCCGGGAGTGTTGTCCTTGACGTTTTATTCATTGAGGACAAAGTGGTTAAGGATCCTCTTATCTGTCAGCTATCAGTTCATTGTGCATGAATAAATGTTGCAAATGGGGTAAAAATGATACTGTACAACTGCATTAACCAGTCCTTTATTCAGGACTATTACTGACAGTTGATGTACTGACTAATGATTTTACACTTTATATTGAGTTGTCTTTGAAATACTATCCTTAACCCATTCTGCACCAGAACTCTGGCATTGCAGGAGAAATATGTGCAAGAAGAGGCTCGGAAGGTTGAAGAAGAGGTATTAGACTTGTGACACTCTATTCTGGAAGATATTGTACTACCTGACAGGGAATCTTGCTTTCAGCATCAAAGTGTAGCGTGTCGCCATTAATGAGAAATGCCACTTTTCATCAGATGACTAGAACTGTTATACATTCAGTAAGGCGGTCGCAGACCGCTAATCTTGTGATGTTACATTAAAATGTATTGGAGAAATATAAATATTTATAACTTCATTCCAGTGGTTGGATATAAATTATTTTTTTTATAAATAAAAAAGTGCATTTTGTTCCATTGTAATTGGTGAGTAATATAACTATCACTGCCTGCATAAAGGGAAAAATCATACGTGTGATGTGCAATTATTTTGGATTAAAATAATAAATATCTGGACAGGGCTGTGAAGTCGGAGTTGAGGCAGTTTTGGGCACTCGGAGTTGTTTTCATAAACTGAGGAGTCTGATTGTTGTACAAAATCCATAGCCCTGTTAAGTGTTAGCGTAAGGAGTCTGAGTCATTTTGGGTACCTGGAGTCGTGGTTTCATAAATGTCAGAGTCGGAAGATTTTTGTACCGACTCCACAGCCCTGTATCTGGAACTCAGGCAATTGGAAGCCTTCAATAACTGGCATGCCTGAGTGGGATAACTGGGTGTGGGGAGCAGGAAATACCAATTGTCCAGGTGTAGTCTGCGCATCCTACACCTCCCAGCAGCTTTCTGGCGCTCATGCATGGCCCTCATGCATGGCGCCCGGTGTGTCAAGTAACCCGATGCGTATCTGGGGAGCAGCACACTGAGGACGGCGGAAAAGTGCTGGAAGCTGCAGGATGCATAGAAGACTGCACCTGGACAATCGGTGAACATTACCTGCTGCTTCAGGGGGTAAAGGTAGTGCTTATAACACTGGTTCAAGCAACCAGTAAGCACATATCTGGGGTGTTAATTTCTTTGTAACAGTTTAAAGCAACTCTACATTTTTGCTGCAGTTGAATCTATCAGACTTCACATACCTAGATAACACTGTTTTACTAGTAGAGTACAATCTCCCCTTACTAGGCCATGACTGCAGAATCTGATCTGTTTCATAGTGGCTGCCATCTTGCCATGTGAAATGACCTTACCTGCAAAGCTGCTGTTCTCAAGAACTTGCTACAGACAATAAAGGGTTACCTCTGCTTCTCCCTTGCCAGCAATTTTAATGTAGTGCAGCACCCAAGAATTGCTGCTTAAACTTAACACTGATAGTAATTCCAAGGCAATAGAGCTCTAGCTGTGCGAACAAAAGCCATGTGGATTCATAGTTCTGACCTTTTGTTTGTAACACAAGTATAGTTACACTTTAAAGTAACACACACAAGAAAGTGAACGCAGTCTTTTTGAAACCATAGATTAGCTTAGTTAAACTGCACTCCATGTCAAAAGTGGGTATGAGACGCTAACAATTCAGACTTACATACAAATTGTATGCAGCTTGGAACTACTCGACCAATTAATCTTCCTGCTGATTTTTTCATTGGTCCAGTTTCACACTGCATACAAGTTGTTCATGCAAACCAAAGCCATTAGCATCTCGTAGTACAACAACATTATAGATGGTACAATAAACAGAGTCCAAAGAAAAGAAGATCTTTACACTTAACTACAAACACTTTATTTACTGTACCTTAGTGGACCTAAACTCAGAACTTCCTCTCTGCTCTAAAAGATATGCTACAGCAAAATAATCTCTAAAGAAAAACATTTGTTACAGCTGACTGGGCGTGTTGCTGTAAACATGGTATGTGTATTTACACCCCTGGTGCTGAAGTAAAGTACACAGGGGCGTAGATACGAGATACAGCAGTGCTGAACAGGTTAAACACGTGACAAACTAGCATAGTATTTTCCTTACATTGCCCACCAGAATTTGCATTGCAGTCTTTCTTCCCATCTCCATTGAAACAGTACATGTTGCTTGTGACTAGAGCTATCATACTTTTAATCACCTCCCTCCACCACCCCTTCTGGGATTTTTCTGGACTATTTGTTCCATCTTTGACATATTTGCGCAGGCCTGGATTTACCTCACAGGATAGGTGCAGAGGTTCTGGCACCTTAAACTTTGCCCTCCATGACCCTACAAACCCCCTCCAAACTGCACTGCAAGTGTGCTGGCTGCCCCAGCTATCACTTCTCCCTTACTTTTTTCCTTCCCTGTCATAGGTAGCTACAGTTGCCCCTTAGTATTAGGTTGCCAGAAGTACCCTCAGTATTAAGTAGCTAGAGGTGCCCCTGGCTGAAGGGAGATCTCGTCCATGGAATTCCAAGAGCATGGTGAGTAATCTCATTCACACGCTCATCAGGACTCTGCATAGGGAAGGGGACACGGAGTGAGCCGCCTTTCCACCATCAAGCACCTGTAGGCACGTACCTACAGTGTCTTATGGTAAATCTGGCCTTACTATGTACCTTTACAGATTGGGGGGGTTGGAGGCATTTAAAAGACTCACCGGGACTCCAGCGATGTCTTGCAGTGTTCCCGTACTACCCTGCAGACTCCTAGCAGCTTTTCAGGGTGGTGCATGAGGGCTGGTCGAGGACGACAGCAGGCTTATGTGACCAATTTCAAAGTACTCTGAGCACAGCAACAGCTGATTGGGGGATACATTAATTTGGAAGAGAGTACGAGCATTGTGCACTACTGTCAATTGTGGAGAACTCTGTCACCCTGGATAAGTCAGTGCTGTGGCCAAATACATTAACTTGGAGGGGAGAACAGGCACTGTACACCAACAGCATCACCTGCCACCCAGGGAAACAGACCAGCAGCTTTATCTGCCTCCCAGTACCCAGAAACACAGGCCAGCAACATCAAAAGCTACCCAGAAACATAGGCCAGCAGCATCACCTCACTCAGTACCCAGAAACCAGGGCAACAGCATAATCTGCCTCCCAGTACCCAGAAACACAGGCCAGCAGCATAATGTGCCTCCCAGTACCCACACAGGCCAGCAGCATAATGTGCCTCCCAGTACCCACACAGGCCAGCAGCATAATCTGCCTCCCAGTACCCACACAGGCCAGCAGCATAATTTGCCTCCCAGTACCCACACAGGCCAGCAGCATAATTTGCCTCCCAGTACCCACACAGGCCAGCAGCATAATTTGCCTCCCAGTACCCAGAAACGTAGACCAGCAGCATCAAAAGCCACCCCGTACCCAGAAACACAGACCAGCAGCATCATCTTCCTCCCACTACCCAGAAACACAGGTCAGCAGCATGATCTGCCACTCAGTACCCAAAAATGCAGACCAGCAGCATAATCTGCCTCCCAGACACACAGACCAGCAGTATAATCTTCCACCCAGAAACATAGGCCAGTAGCATAACCTCACTCAGTACCCAGAAACCAAGGCAACAGCATAATCTGCCACCCAGTACCCATAAACACAGACCAGCAGCATCACCTGCCCCCCAGTACCCAGAAACACAGACCAGCAGCATAATCTGCCTCCCAATACCCAGAAACACAGGCCAGCAGCATAATCTGCCTCCCAGTACCCAGAAACACAGGCCAGCAGCATCATATTCCTCCCAGTACCCAGAAACACAGGCCAGCAGCATAATCTGCCCCTCAGTACCCAGAACAGACCAGCAGCATAATCTGCCTCCCAGACCAGCAGTATAATCTTTCACCCAGAAACATAAGCCAGCAGCATCACCTCACCCAGAAACCAGGGCAACAGCATAATCTGCCACCCAGAAACACAGGCCAATAGCATAATCTGCCTCCTAGTACCCAGAAACACAGAGGCGCCAGTAGGATAAAACAAGATAAAAGGTTTAAAACGGTTTAGGTGGCGGTGGTGGACCGTCCACACACAAACAGACAAAAAAAAAAATCGCTGTTGATTGTAGAAAAAAAATTCACAATTTATTCACATACTCCTACATAAAAGTGCAACGCGTTTCACGGGCAAACATCCCGCTTCATCAGGCAATAAACGAACGGAGTATCTCACTGCAAAATGACAGAGATGTAAAGCATGTCAGGGAGCTGTATACAGACGTAGAAACTGTCAAAGAAAAACATCTCTTTTCTTGTTGGTGCAAAGTATGTCAACTATTATAATAGTATCTGTGGGGTAGTGGAAAGAATGAGGGGGGGAAAATACTATATGTGGGGGAATGTGAGCAGGGAGGGCAGGGTGGTGGGTTGTGACCAGGGGATGGAAAGTACTGGCAGGGATAGGTAAATATAGCTGAATTGAGAACAAGCTATTGGGGATGTGTGTCCTGTGATATAATGAACTATGTGGAATGGGGATGGTGTAGCTTACAAGGCAATTTTCAACAACAAAACTAGCAAAGGTAAATACCCAGAGTGTCTGAAAAGGAGCTGTCTATGATTGAGGAAAAAGACAAAACTGACAAAAAAGACAGGCATGAAAACAATGATGATGATCAAACTTACCAGCTCTGAGTATATTGATAGCTTGGCACCTCTGTGCTATAGTAACTGTGTGTGGGGTTTAAATAGGGAGGCTAATTGTCTAATGAGTTGATTTGGATCAGGAGCGAGGGAGGGAGGGAGGGAGGGAGGGAGGGGCGTGTGTGATGGACTGAGGCTGTCACTAGCCGGGGTATATTATCGCCCCCTGGTGGAGCAGAAGTAAAATTCATTATGCACAAGTTATTATGTAGAATGTATACATATACAATTTAAAAAACAAAATAAAAACAAATTGCATACCTAAATACATACATATGTACATACATGTACCTTATTGCACAAATAGGCAAAAATATTTCGTATAAAAATATAGAAATCCATTATGTGCATGTATAGAAATAGAACAAGGCCTAAATTACAGTGCATGCCATTCCCAATCGCAGCAGTTGTCGACTGCTGGAATGGTCCCAATTGACCATGATAAAACTGGAAAGTAAGATTAAATCTCTCCTTATAGATATCCAGTACCATATAAATTATAACATTGTAATAAATATTAAAAAAAAAAAAAAAAAAAAAAAAAAAAATTATATAAAAACTAAACATTAAGAGAGAGCGGACAATTAAAAAGAGAAAAGGAATTGCTGCTATTCTGGTGAGTTAGTAAATTTTTTCAAGTACTTCATTTAGACCCCCTGGAGATAGGGTCTTAAGTATTTGAATCCAGAACATCTCCCGTTTCTTGAGAGAGTCAAAGGAGTCGAAGCGGTTGTGTGAAATAGATTCGATAAACGTGATACGGAAAAGTGTGGGGTCGCTGTTGTGGTGGGTGAAAAAGTGACGCGAAACGCTGTGCAGGGGATATTTGTTTATTATGTTTCTTTTGTGTTGTCCTGTTCTGCTTCTTGCTTGTTGGGTGGTTCTGCCCACATACTGCAGCCTGCATGGGCATGAGATGACATAGATGAGGTATTTGGTTTCACATGTGATGGTTTCTTTGATATGGTATTCTATTTTGGTGACCTGCGAACTGAAGGACTGAGTGTTTACGACAAATTGGCAGGCTAAGCATTTTTTGTGTTTACAAGGGAAGCTGCCTGGTGTGTTAGTGCTAGAAGTGTTTTTTAGGGCTACAGGTAACTGGCGTAGTCTGCTTGGGGCCAGTATACTGCTGAGATTGGGGGCGCGTCTGTATGTAATAGTGGGTCTGGGTGGGATGATGGATTGTAGATGGGGGTCTTGGAGGAGGATTTCCCATCTGTTGGTGAGGATATTACGGATCGACTGATGTTGGGCACTATAAGAGGATCTACCGTAACTGCACGGACATACAACAATACAATACCCAGTCCAAAATTCTCACTAAAAAATTCACCGATCGTAAATATCCCAAGAAATTACTATATGATGCACACCACAAAGCAACTATGAATAACCCACTACAACCCAAAGCCAACACACAGTTCACAGACATGCCCAGATTCATCACCAGGTTTAGTGCCCAACATCAGTCGATCCGTAATATCCTCACCAACAGATGGGAAATCCTCCTCCAAGACCCCCATCTACAATCCATCATCCCACCCAGACCCACTATTACATACAGACGCGCCCCCAATCTCAGCAGTATACTGGCCCCAAGCAGACTACGCCAGTTACCTGTAGCCCTAAAAAACACTTCTAGCACTAACACACCAGGCAGCTTCCCTTGTAAACACAAAAAATGCTTAGCCTGCCAATTTGTCGTAAACACTCAGTCCTTCAGTTCGCAGGTCACCAAAATAGAATACCATATCAAAGAAACCATCACATGTGAAACCAAATACCTCATCTATGTCATCTCATGCCCATGCAGGCTGCAGTATGTGGGCAGAACCACCCAACAAGCAAGAAGCAGAACAGGACAACACAAAAGAAACATAATAAACAAATATCCCCTGCACAGCGTTTCGCGTCACTTTTTCACCCACCACAACAGCGACCCCACACTTTTCCGTATCACGTTTATCGAATCTATTTCACACAACCGCTTCGACTCCTTTGACTCTCTCAAGAAACGGGAGATGTTCTGGATTCAAATACTTAAGACCCTATCTCCAGGGGGTCTAAATGAAGTACTTGAAAAAATTTACTAACTCACCAGAATAGCAGCAATTCCTTTTCTCTTTTTAATTGTCCGCTCTCTCTTAATGTTTAGTTTTTATATAATTTTTTTTTTTTTTTTTTTTTTTTTTTTTTTAATATTTATTACAATGTTATAATTTATATGGTACTGGATATCTATAAGGAGAGATTTAATCTTACTTTCCAGTTTTATCATGGTCAATTGGGACCATTCCAGCAGTCGACAACTGCTGCGATTGGGAATGGCATGCACTGTAATTTAGGCCTTGTTCTATTTCTATACATGCACATAATGGATTTCTATATTTTTATACGAAATATTTTTGCCTATTTGTGCAATAAGGTACATGTATGTACATATGTATGTATTTAGGTATGCAATTTGTTTTTATTTTGTTTTTTAAATTGTATATGTATACATTCTACATAATAACTTGTGCATAATGAATTTTACTTCTGCACCACCAGGGGGCGATAATATACCCCGGCTAGTGACAGCCTCAGTCCATCACACACGCCCCTCCCTCCCTCCCTCCCTCGCTCCTGATCCAAATCAACTCATTAGACAATTAGCCTCCCTATTTAAACCCCACACACAGTTACTATAGCACAGAGGTGCCAAGCTATCAATATACTCAGAGCTGGTAAGTTTGATCATCATCATTGTTTTCATGCCTGTCTTTTTTGTCAGTTTTGTCTTTTTCCTCAATCATAGACAGCTCCTTTTCAGACACTCTGGGTATTTACCTTTGCTAGTTTTGTTGTTGAAAATTGCCTTGTAAGCTACACCATCCCCATTCCACATAGTTCATTATATCACAGGACACACATCCCCAATAGCTTGTTCTCAATTCAGCTATATTTACCTATCCCTGCCAGTACTTTCCATCCCCTGGTCACAACCCACCACCCTGCCCTCCCTGCTCACATTCCCCCACATATAGTATTTTCCCCCCCTCATTCTTTCCACTACCCCACAGATACTATTATAATAGTTGACATACTTTGCACCAACAAGAAAAGAGATGTTTTTCTTTGACAGTTTCTACGTCTGTATACAGCTCCCTGACATGCTTTACATCTCTGTCATTTTGCAGTGAGATACTCCGTTCGTTTATTGCCTGATGAAGCGGGATGTTTGCCCGTGAAACGCGTTGCACTTTTATGTAGGAGTATGTGAATAAATTGTGAATTTTTTTTCTACAATCAACAGCGATTTTTTGTCTGTTTGTGTGTGGACGGTCCACCACCGCCACCTAAACCGTTTTAAACCTTTTATCTTGTTTTATCCTACTGGCGCCTCTGTATCCTTGCATATTAAGTTGTCCACCCTTGGTGGAAGGGTGATATACCCTCTTTTCCTATCTACAGAGAGCGACATCTTAGTCCTGAGTGGGGTCAGGCTTAATCTCCCCACCTGCGTATACAGTGGTTGCCTTAGAGCAACCCAGGTTTGTAAGTATAATACTTACTTTTAACATTTTTCTCTATTTATACAACATACTACACTATATTGGGCTCTCGGTCTCCCTTTTCTTACCCAGAAACACAGGCCAGCAGCATAATCTGCCTCCCAGTACCCAGAAACACAGGCCAGCAGCATACTCTGCCACCCAGTACCCAGAAACCCAGGCCAGCAGCATACTCTGCCTCCCAGTACCCAGAAACACAGGCCAGCAACATCAAAAGCTACCCAGAAACACAGGCCAGCAGCATAATCTTCCACCCAGAAACACAGGCCAGCAGCATAATCTTCCACCCAGAAACATAGGCCAGCAGCATCGCCTCACCCAGAAACCAGGGCAACAGCATAATCTGCCACCCAGAAACACAGGCCAATAGCATAATCTTTCTCCCAGTACCCAGAAACACAGGCCAGCAGCATAATCTGCCTCCCAGTACCCACAAAGACCAGCAGCATAATCTGCCTCCCAGTACTCAAACACAGACCAGCAGCATTATCTGCCTCCCAGTACCCACACAGGCCAGCAGCATAAGTGCCTCCCAGTACCCAGAAACACAGGCCAGCAGCATAAGCCGCCTCCCAGTACCCACACAGGCCAGCAGCATAAGCCGCCTCCCAGTACCCACACAGGCCAGCAGCATAAGCTGCCTCCCAATACCCACACAGGCCAGCAGCATAATCTGCCTCCCAGTACCAAAAGAAACAGGCCAGCAGCATAATTTGCCTCCCAGTACCCAGAAACGCAGACCAGCAGCATCAAAAGCCACCCAGTACCCAGAAACGCAGACCAGCAGCATCAAAAGCCACCCAGTACCCAGAAACACAGACCAGCAGCATCACCTGCCTCCCAGTACCCAGAAACACAGGCCAGCAGCATAATCTGCCATATGCCAGAAGGTAAAGTTCATAGAAGGTCGGCACTACATACAGTTGGCTCTATATTGGCCGGCAGGATATCTCTTTAAGACAAGCCCACGGTGACACTGCGTGCTCAGGATATATACATAGGTGAATCTTGTATGCAGAAAGAAAGAGAAACATCCGGCACTGCAGTAAACGTATTGTGTTTTTAATGCTATTCAGGCTGTATTCATACAAGTGCATGCAACAAACTTGTCAGCGATATTTTCAAGTGAACAATACAGTCCTACCGTGGGTGTATGGCAGCCGCTGCAGGGTGCGATACGGGCATGCACTTGTATGAATACAGCCTGAATAGCATTAAAAACACAACACGTTTACTGCAGTGCCAGATGTTTCTCTCCTTTCTTTCTGCATACAAGCATAATCTGCCTTCCAGAAACACAGGCCAGCAGCATCACCTGCCTCCCAGTACCCAGACACACAGACCAGCAGCATAATCTGCCTCCCAGTACCCAGACACACATACCAGCAGTATAATCTGCCTCCCAGTACCAAGAAACACAGGCCAGCAGCATAATCTGCCTCCCAATCCCCAGAAACACAGGCCAGCAGCATCACCTGCCTCCCAGTACCCAGAAAAACACAGGCCAGCAGCATCACCTCACTCAGTACCCAGAAACCAGGGCAACAGCATAATAATTTGCCACCCAGTACCCAGAAACGCAGACCAGCAGCATAATCTGCCTTCCAGAAACACAGGCCAGCAGCATCACCTGCCTCCCAGTACCCAGAAACACAGGTCAGCAGCATCATCTTCCTCCCAGTACCCAGAAACACAGGCCAGCAGCATAATCAGCCTCCCAGTATCCAGAAACACAGGCCAGCAGCATAATCTGCCTCCCAGTACCCAGACAGGAAGGCCAGCAGTATAATCTACCTCCCAGTACCCAGGCCAGCAGTATAATCTGCCACTCAGTACCCAGAAACGCAGACCAGCAGCATCACCTGCCTCCCAGTACCCAGAAACACAGGCCAGCGGCATAATCGGCCTCCCAGTACCCAGACCAGCAGCATAATCTGCCTCCCAGTACCCAGACCAGCAGTATAATCTGCCTCCCAGTCCCCAGAAATATAGGCCAGCAGCATCACTTGCCTCCCAGTACCCAGAAACCCAGGCCAGCAGCATAATCTGCCTCTCAGTACCCAGACACAGGCCAGCAGCATAATCTGCTTCCCAGTACCGAGGCACACAGACCAGCAGCATAATCTGCCTCCCAGTACCCTGAAACACAGGCCAGCAGCAACACCTGCCACCCAGACACACAGACCATCAGCATCACCTGCCACCCAGTATTCAAAAACAGAGGCCAGCAGAATCACCTGCCACCTACTGTATGTATTAAGATGCACAGGTAGGTTATTTTAGGATATTTTTTTCACTACAAATGAGATATGTGCAGTGCGCGTGGGAATTTATTTTTTCCAAATGATAGTTCCGGCCTTCCAGTAGTCTGAGGCACTGTGAACTGGCCCCTAATTTAAAAATGTTTTAGGACCCCTGTTCAAGAGAATTACTATGGAAGCCATTAAAGCTCTCCAAATGAGTCCTCAGCCAGATCAGGATATTAATAATAGGTAAATAATAAACATTCATTGGACAGAACAAAAAATAAAATGCATGCAGTGGCCTGATATGTTTCACAAGGATCAACCTTGTTTCATCAGTGGCAGTTTGTCAATGTGAGGATGAATAAGCAGCGCCTTTCGCTACCATGTAGATGAACTCTGAATACCGCCAAAGACGGCGGCAGTGGCGAGTAAGCCAAGCACAGGATACCAAGTTTCAAGTAGCAAGGTGCCTTGAATCCGGCATTTAGTGGCACTTTATTTGGCCTGATGAAGTGGGCAAATTCCCACGAAATGCGTTGCATGTGCTTTTTTTTTTAATAAATAAATATCCATTCCTGTATGGGTGTGTCATCATTGAGGTAAGCCACCTCATTTATTTACATTTTAGTTGCTTTTAATGTATTTTATTCACCTTGGGCACCTCTTTACCCCCTTTTTATTGGTAGAAAAGGATTAGTGAGTTATAGGTAAAGGACAATCTAACACCCAAATCACCAAGTACTTATTTTAAATGTACACATTCATGGGGTTGGGGAACTTGGTGCACTGTTCAAATGGTTCAGGTGGATAGGCATCAAGCATTGACTTCCAGCTCTTCATGTCCAACAGAAACATATTCAATAAGACAAGCATCATTAGCATTTTACTTAACCACTTGCCGACCGCGCACTCATAACGCGCGTCGGCAAAGTGGCAGCTGCAGGACCAGCGACGCAAATCTGCATCGCCGGCTGCAGGCTAATTAATCAGGAAACAGCCGCTCGCGCGAGCGGCTGTTTCCTGTCATTTCACGGCGGGGGGCTCCGTGAATAGCCTGCGGGCCGCCGATCGCGGCTCGCAGGCTAAATGTAAACACAAGCGGAAATAATCCACTTTGTTTACATTCGTACAACGCTGCTAACAGTAGCAGCGTTGTAGTAGATCAGCGATCCCCGGCCAATCAGCGGCCGGGGATCGCTGTCACATGACAGCAGGGAGCCTGTTAGAGGCTGCACAGGACAGATCCATTCCTGTGCAGCCTCCAATCTCTCGGGCAGGGAGGGAGGAGAGGGGGAATCTTGCGGTGGAGGGGGCTTTGAGGTGCCCCCCCCCCCGCCACCCACAGCATGCAGGAGCGATCAGACCCCCCCAGCACATCATCCCCCTAGTGGGGAAAAAAGGGGGCGATTTGGTCGCTCTGCCTGTCACTTGATCTGTGCTGGGGGCTGTAGAGCCCACCCAGCACTGATCTGAAAAAACAGCGCTGGTCCTTAAGGGGGAGGGGGGTAAAGGCTAGGTCCTCAAGTGGTTAAAGAGACTAACAAAATTTTCAGCCTTATTTCTTCTATCCAATAAGTTCCTATACCTGTTCTAATGTGGTCGGTCTTACTGCAGCCTTTCCTAGTTGCACGGCGGCTGTATTATCTCTGTTATATAATCTAATCTTCTTTCCTCTGACGGCTTTTTTTTTTTTTTATATTCTTTATTTTCATTTCACAGGGAAAAACATAATGCAATTTTGAATTATAGCAGAATAACATACTTCTGGTTTAAGGCACATTCAATGATCGCAAGAAATTAGCTGCCATTAATCAAAAAGTTTGTTAAGTCCAAGGCAATCTCAAGATTTAAATCAATCACAGATGCCCGAGTATACATAAGCCACTTATGGTGCAGCCAACAGAATAACAGGTTGTATATAAAGACATAAGCATATGCAATATACCTGAACAACCTCTGACGGCTTTGTCGGGCTCAGGCAGGAATGTGCCGGTCTGCTTGTGATAGGATAGAAGCTATACACACCCTCTCCATGCCCCCTGCAGGCTCTCTGTGAGTCACAGAGTGAGCTTCTCTCAGCCTATCACACTCTGGTTAGAAGCCATGTCTTTTGTTTGTAAACAGTGCCTAAAACTGGCAATTACAAGCTAGGATTGCAGAAGGGAGTGGCAAAAACAGCACAGAGGGGCCCAGGAGAACATAATGAATAGAATGGTATGCTTTTTATTGCAAGAATTTTAGAGTAGATTCTCTTTAAAGTGGAACTGAAGACAAAAAAAAAAAAAGTATTTCACTTACCTGGGGCTTATGCCAGCATCTTGCAGCCTTACTGTCCCGCGCCAGTCTGCCACGATCATCTGTTCTCCCACCGCCAGCTAGTTTTGTTACCGCTACCTTGTAAGTTGATGGCAATTGCACTGGCGCACCCTGGGCCACATGTACCTTTCTTTGCGTTGGGGCCCCAGTGCGAGCTTTACATGGGGCCCCAATGCGATATGATATTGATATGGTGCCCCAAAACCTACCAAGGACAGCAGCAGTCTCAGAGAGGTGTAATCAGAGTAAAGAAACAGCTGGTTAATGAATACCTCTATATGGAACAGTGATGATCCTTATCAGCATTGCACCAATAAAAAGCTAATGAGATGGATGAATGAGGGCCCCTAGTGGGTCCCTCTGGTCCAAGGGCCCTGATGCGGTCTCAAACCTCTGCAATCCCTATTGCTACATGTCTACTCTTCAGTTTCTACTTAGATCCGAGAAGAGCTTGCTGTCCTGCATGTACAAAACATATTTGGAGGGGTTAAAGCTGAGGTGTAGATGCCCATGACAAAGTCAGATTGTACTTTATGCTCAATTCTTGAGGCTGTTTTCCCCTGGGCTGCACATCAGTTGCTCCTATTCACTTTCATTAAAATTGCGGTAAAAATCACGCAGTGAATTTTCCGTGATTTAAAGTTCCTTTACAGAGGAACAGTAGTAAAAAGAACACAAATAAAATTGCTTATTTGGTTTTTTATATTATACATTTATAAATTATTTAGTCAGTGTTTGTCCATTGTAAAAATCTTTTACAATGTAATGAGGATCACAGACCGCAAACTATCAGGGCCATGCCCCTGACATCACACACACTCTAAAGGTGCGTACACACGCACTACAAAAGGAAACAACAGGTCTGCCGGACCCTCCCGCTGGGCGGTCTTTAGCCGACAGTATGCGCGTGTGTACGCGCTGTCGGCGGACTGATAAGGCTGTTTCTGAACGATCCGCTCAGCGGATTTAGAGCTGAGCCACACTTCTGAGCACTTTTCGGTCAGTGTTGCGTTTTTAAAAACTCGCTCCCATTGACTTGCATAAAAATATTTTTTTTGAAAAAAATTGTGATGGACAATTTTGCTGCAGTCAATGGAAGCATGTTTTAACCACTTGAGGACCCACCCTTAACCCCCCCTTAAGGACCAGCGCTGTTTGTTGGGATCTGTGCTGGGTGGGCTCTGCAGCCCCCAGCACAGATCAGCGGGCACGCAGAGCGATCAGATCGCCCCCCTTTTTTTCCCCCTATGGGGATGATGTGCAGGGGTGGTCTGATCGCTCCTGCCTGCCCCCTCCGTGGCGAAATTCCCCCCCCCCCCCTCCCTCTCCTACCTGTCATGCCCAGTGATCCGGGCTGCACAGGACGCTATCCGTCCTGTGCAGCCAGTGACAGGACGTCCCCTGTCACATGGCGGCGATACCCGGCCGCTGATTGGCCGGGGATCGCCGATCTGCCTTACGGCGCTGCTGCGCAGCAGCGCCGTACAATGTAAACAAAGCGGATTATTTCCGCTTGTGTTTACATTTAGCCTGCGAGCCGCCATCGGCGGCCCGCAGGCTATTCACGGAGCCCCCCGCCGTGAATTGACAGGAAGCAGCCGCTCGCGCGAGCGGCTGCTTCCTGATTAATCAGCCTGCAGCTGGTGACGCAGTACTGCGTCGCTGGTCCTGCAGCTGCCACTTTGCCGACGCACGGTATAAGCGTGCGGTCGGCAAGTGGTTAAGCATGTTTTAAAAACGCAAACAGCACTTACAGTTCGAAAGGCTCTCACAGTGGGGCTCAGCCCTCATACTGGTCACTAGAAGTTCAACATGACACCTTATGGAAGAGAAGCCTAAGGATCTTAAAAAAAATAAAGAATTGTTGCTCTATATAAACGATGGCCTAGGCTATAAGAAGATCGCCAACACCCTGAAACTGAGCTTCACTATAGTGGCCAAGACCATACAGTGGTCGCCTGTGGTTGACCAAGGAAGTTGAGTGCACACGTTCACCATCATTCATATCCATAGGTTTTCTTTTGCCAATAAAGATATGAGAGCTGGCAGCATTACTGCAGAGGTTCAAGGGGTCAGCGCTCAACAGTGGTCTTTTATGCAGCACAGTATGAAAGATCAGTCAAAATCAGTCTTATCGGTCTGACGACAGCCTGTGCTCATGCGGAACGGTCGTCAGAATGACCGCCCCACGGGCGGGTCTGACAACCTGTACTTTGAAAAAGTCCAGCGTGTGTACGCGCCTTTAAGGCGATGGATTATTGGAACCATGTCCTGTTGTCTGATGAGACAAATAATTATTTGGTTCAGATGGTGCCAAGAATGTGTGGGGGCAACCAGGTTAAGAGTACAAAGACAAGTGTGTCTTACTATACTCAAGCATGGTGGTGGATGTGTCACGGTATGTGGGTCTGCATGAGTGTTGCCAGGACTGGAGAGCTGCTGCACCACTTTCCTGATGGTATGATTCTCTCTTGATTTTAGAGTCTAAAAGCGGTACAATTTTTTTTGAATTAGCTCTTAGACCCTTACGCTACGTACAGACATGCGATAACGATCGTTCGTAAGCAACGACGAACGATCAATTAAGGAGAGAAATGAAAAGGTCGTTAGTAAAGAGATGTTGAAAGTGGCAAACGATCAGATCGTTTCCGAACGAACGATGCGGAAGTGACGAACGTATGATGCAGCGCATCTATTATGCTAAACGTTATTCAGATCAATGAACCCGGAACGAACGTCATTGTTAATGGCCAGTAGGAAAGAGGAAGTTGCGTACAGAGATATATATATATATATATATATATATATATATATATATATATATATATATATATATATATATATATATATATATATATATATACACAGAGAGAGAGAGAGATATAGATAGATATATCTCTATCTATATACATCTATCTACATCTATATATACATATATATATATATATACATATATCTATATACATCTCTCTGTCTGCGCATGTACGGTACTTAACGAACGATCGTTTTTGTAACGATCAGCATACACACGTACTTTTGCTAACGATCGTCGTTACAAAAAATCCGCCAGGACGGATTTCCAGTTTGCAACGACTTCAGTCGCTGATCGTTACCCTTAACGATCGTTAGCGGTTATTTTGTAACGATCGTCGTTATAAACGATCGTTAGTCGTTCGTTACCAACGACTTTAGTCGCATGTCTGTATGCCCCTTTAGAGTTTGCTCACACTACAAGAGCTTCCTAAGCACTAGCGATTTTGAAAAGCTCTTGCTAATGCAATGCTAGGGATTTTTACAAAATCACATTGCTCCAGTGTGAACACTGCAATTCTCCCTCCATCCTCTGGGTGACGCTGTAACCCTATAGTGAGATCGCCGGTTGTCATGACAACAGACATTAAGCTCACCAGAGGGATCCAGAGTTACCGCTCTGAGCTGTGGTTTTCCGCCCCTAGCCTGACTTGGTGTAACTGTTAACCACTTGCCGACCGCGCACTCATACCGCGCGTCGGCAAAGTGGCAGCTGCAGGACCAGCGACGCAGTACTGCGTCGCCAGCTGCAGGCTGATTAATCAGGAAGCAGCCGCTCGCGCGAGCGGCTGCTTCCTGTCAATTCACGGCGGGGGGCTCCGTGAGTAGCCTGCGGGCCGCCGATGGCGGCTCGCAGGCTAAAATGTAAACACAAGCGGAAATAATCCGCTTTGTTTACATTGTACGGCGCTGCTGCGCAGCAGCGCCGTAAGGCAGATCGGCGATCCCCGGCCAATCAGCGGCCGGGGATCGCCGCCATGTGACAGGGGACAGCCTGTCACTGGCTGCACAGGACGGATAGCGTCCTGTGCAGCCCCGATCCCCTGAGGAGACAGATAGGAGGGGGAGAATGTCGCCGCGGAGGGGGGCTTTGAGGTGCCCCCCCCCCCCCGCAACACCCATCAGGCAGGAGCGATCAAACCCCCCCAGCACATCATCCCCCTAGTGGGGAAAAAAGGGGGGCGATCTGGTCGCTCTGCCTGCACCCTGATCTGTGCTGGGGGCTGCACAGCCCACCCAGCACAGATCACCTAAAACAGCGCTGGTCCTTAAGGGGGGGTAAAGGGTGGGTCCTCAAGTGGTTAAGGAGGTTAAAGAAACCATGACTGCACTGTGACATACCAAAGCAGAGCAGGATACCCTCCCTTGGAAACTGGGCCACAGGGCAGTATTCCAACATGATCATGACCCCACACACCTCCAAGATTACCACTGCCTTGCTAAAGAAATTGAGGTTAAAGGTGCTGGTGTCTGGCCAAGCAGGTTTCTAAACCCTACTGGGCATCTTCAAACGTAAGGTGGAGGAGTGCAAGGTCTCTAACATCGACCAGTTTTGTCTTGGAGGAGTGGAAGAAGGTTCCAGTGGAAATCTGTGAAGCTCTGATGAACTCTTTGCCCTAGAGTTAAGGCAGTGCAGAAAAATAACAGTGGGCACACAACATTTTTACGCTTTGGGCACAATTTTAACATTCTTCACTTAGGGGTGAACTTGCCATTGCCGTCAGTGAGTTAGACATTAACCACTTAAGCCTATCTGGATGAATATATCTGTCCAGATAGGCTGTGCTGTTGCCAGTGCGTGTTGTGCGCGATCACACGCGGTCCCGCATGCTCCTGCCGCCTACCATTAGCTCTGAGATCAATGAATGGGAATAGAGTTCCCATTCATTGATCTAAGTCCCCCTCAGAAAAACCCACAACCTCTTATCAGAGGCTGCGGTCTTTCTGCAGAAATTTTTTCCCCCATCCTCCGAATGCTTCCTGGAAGTGAGATCGTTCACTTCCAGGACTTTTTGACTGTGGCCATCTTGTGGCCAAAAAGTAAAACTACACCCACACACATTTTTATTAAATACATTAAATTACATTTAAAATGAGCTGTTTACCAAAAATTACCCAAATAAAATTTTTCAGAAAAAAAAATATTGCAATTAAAAAAAACAAATAGTTACCCAAGGGTCTGAACTTTTTGAATATGCATGTCAAGAGAGTATTTTAATATAATTATTTAAATTATAAGCTTGTAAATGGTGATAGACACAAATTGAAAAATGCTATTTTATTTCCAAATAAAATATTGGCGCCATAAATTGTGATAGGGACAATGTAAATAGTGTAATAACCGGGACAAATGGGCAAATAAAATATAGGTTTTAATTACAGTAGCATGTATTAATTTCAAACTATAATGGCTAAAAACTGAGAAATGAATTCTTTCCATTTCTTTCTTAATCTTCCTGTTACAATTGATTTAGAATAAAATAATTCTCAGCAAAATGTACCACCCAAAGAAAGCCTAATTAGTGGCGGAAAAAAGATGTAGATCATTTCATTGTGATACGTAGTGATAAAGTTATTGGCAAATGAATGGGAGGTGAAAGTTACTCAGATGCATAAGGTGAACAACACTGTCGGCCGAAGTAGTTAATGGCTGTGTGTTCAGTTATTTTGATGTACAGCAAATTTACACAAGCTTTACATTGATACAATGTAAAAATGTCATATGTTCACATCCCATGAAAAGATAAAATGGTTACAAACATGAGAGGCGTACTCAGTTACGTGAGATACTTTATATGTACACATTGAGACTGTTATCCTGTTCTCATATGCATATATAGACCATTAATGTATGAGCTTGTAAAAGGAAATGCCAACTGATAAATCCGAGGTACGTAGAGAGGGAAAAACAAACACACAATCATCCATTTTTCACGCACTCTCATGCAGTGACATTTTAACAGAAGCATGAGAGTGCAGCCCGCTCAAAGAAAAAGACAAAACATAAAACTTATTATAAGGGTAAATGTGGCCATACACCGTTTTGATCGATGTCCAACAGACTCAATTTTGATTGTATTTGCCTAAAACGTGACACTCAAATACAGTATTATTGGTAATCATCTTTTGATTTTGAAGATTGAAAGTGCAATCAGGCATGTGTCTTTGCAGTGCAAAAATAATCAGGTTGTTTTAAAGAGCCGAACAAGGTCACAAATTTCAAGAGACTTTGAGCAGACTAAAGGTGCCCATAAAGTCGATATCCATCTTATTCAACTGAATCTGCTAGAAAAATCAATGAAACCAACATGCCATCCCAATCAATTTTTGATAGATAGGCAGGCAGGGAGCAGATGCAGACTGACAGCCTATAGTGTTGCACTGTATCGTACAATAATAATGTCAGCCTTCATATTATAATAATCCTAAAATTTCTGTAGTACTTTTCTCCTCTTAGACAAAGCACTCAAGAGCTGCAGCCACTAAGGGCTCTTTCACATTAGGGCAGATTTTCTGCGTTTCAACGCAACGGGTAAAGTTTGCGTTACCCAAGGTGAAATGAAAGTCTATAGACTTTATTTTAGCTTTCACATATAACGCAGCCTTTTTGTGCGTTGCGTTGCACTGCACCCAGGCGCAGTTTTTTGGCCGACGCTAGCTTTATGCGTTACAATGTTAGTCAATGTTTTTAATCCGTTAACGCAGGCAATCAGTCCCAGAATGCAACAGAGGAACAATGTAGAAAGTTGAAAACTAAAAGAAAAAAAAATTACCTGCGTTTTCCTATGTGCTGTAAAGCATTGAAAACGGATTAAAAACGCACACTCACTGCAGTGCAACGCATATCAAAACGCATTGAAAACGCATACAACAAAACGCAAGCTCTGATGTGAAAGAGCCCTAAGGACGAGCTGAAGGGGCCACCCTGCAGTGCTAGGAAGTCTTGCCCAAGGACGTTTTACTGAATAGGTACTGACCCCAGCCAAGGCAGAGCCCTTAAGCAGGCCATACACTGGCTCGATTCACGGCCGTTTCGACAGCAGATCCGATCCTGGGATCGAATCTGCTGCCAATCGCTTGCGCTAAACGCACCCGCCGATCAGATTCCCTCCCGAAATCGGATCGGTCCGTCGATCGCACCGTGCGGGAAATTACCCTCGATCGCCCGGCGGTAGGAGCGCGTCGCTTGCGGCGTACGATTCGGGCCCCCGAGCATGTATACATTACCTGAAGCTGGCTCCGGGGTCCTCTTCTCCTCGCTGCACCGCATTTCCGCATGTCCCAGTGTACGCTTATACTTCCTGTGTCCGCTTATACTTCCTGTGTCACTCCGGTGACCAGGAAGTTGAAATAGAGGGCGCTCTATTTGAACTTCCTGGTCACGGAGTAACACAGGAAGCGCCGGGATGGAGCAAGAACAGCGGTGCGGTGCAGTGCGGAGAAGACGCCCGGGAGCCAGCCTCAGGTAATGTATACGGGGGGGGGGGGGGGGGACAGGCGGCAGGAGCAGCTGAACAGATTGTGATCGGTTTCAGGCTGAAATCGATTCACAATCTGTTTGCAGTAAAGGCAGCCATACGATCCCTATCTGATCAGATTCGATCAGATAGGGATCTGTCAGCTGGTCGATCTAATGGCACATCGACCAGTGTATGGCCACCTTTAACCAGTACACTATCCAGCCACTACAATGCAATGCTGCAATCTATTAAAAAGGATCAGATAGATTCCTCTCTGATCAGATTATGATCTATCTTTTGGCCACATTGACCAGCACATGGCCAGCTTTAACCACTTGCCTACCGCGCGTCGGCAAAGTGGCAGCTGCAGGACCAGCGACGCAGTTCTGCGTCGCCGGCTGCAGGCTAATTAATCAGGAAGCAGCCGCTCGCGCGAGCGGCTGCTTCCTGTCAATTCACGGCGGGGGGCTCCGTGAATAGCCTGCGGGCCGCCGATCGCGGCTCACAGGCTAAATGTAAACACAAGCGGAAATAATCCACTTTGTTTACATTCGTACAACGCTGCTAACAGTAGCAGCATTGTACCAGATCAGCGATCCCCGGCCAATCAGCGGCCGGGGATCTCTGTCACATGACAGGCAGGAGCCTGTTAGAGGCTGCACAGGACAGATCCGTTCCTGTGCAGCCTCGGATCTCCGGGGAAGGGAGGGAGGGAGGAGAGGGAGGGGGGGAATTTTGCCGCGGAGGGGGGCTTTGAGGTGCCCCCCCCGCAACACCCAGGCAGGCAGGAGCGATCAGACCCCCCAGCACATCATCCCCCTAGTGGGGAAAAAAGGGGGGCGATCTAGTCGCTCTGCCTGCACCCTGATCTGTGCTGGGGGCTGCACAGCCCACCCAGCACAGATCAGCTAAAACAGCGCTGGTCCTTAAGGGGGGGGTAAAGGGTGGGTCCTCAAGTGGTTAAGGTCCGTACACACGCCGGACTGCAGGCAACGACGAGTCCGTCGTCACCTCCCGCTGGGTGGGCGTTCCAGCGACAGTCCGGCGTGTGTACAGTCTGTCGGCGGATTGATACGGCTGTTTCTGAGCGATCCGCCCGTGACCTTGTTATTTTATGTTTAACCACATGAGGACTGCAGTGCTAACCCCCCCCCCCCCCTAAAGACCACTGCAGTTCAGACCACTGCAGCTATAACTGTTTACTGCTCATACAACTTACCACCCAAATGAATTTTACCTCCTTTTCTTCTCAATAACACAGCTTTCTTTTGATGCCATTTGATTGCTGCTGCGATTTTTAGTTTTTATTATATTCATAAAAAAAAAGACAGGAATTTTGTCAAAAAAATTATATTTTGAACTTTCTGTGGTAAAATGTTTCCAAGTAAAATTTTTATACAAGTTTTTGTCCAAATGTATTTTTGATAAAAATCCAATAAGTGTATATTTATTGGTTTGGGTAAAAGTTAAAGCGTTTAAAAACTATGGTACAAAAAAATGAATTTGCGCAGTTTGAAGCAGCTCTGACTTTTCTGAGCACCTTTCATGTTTCTTGAGGTGCTAGAATGCCAGGATAGTATAAATACCCCCCAAATTACCCCATTTTGGAAAGAAGACACCCCAAGTTATTTGCTGAGGGGCATTGTGAGTTCATAACAGATTTTATTTTTTTGTCACTAGTTAGCAGAAATGGAAACACTTAGCAGAAAATGACACTGACAATTTTTTTTTAAGTGTTTCCATTTCTGCTAACTTGTGACAAAAAAAATAAAATCTTCCACGGACTCACCATGCCCCTCAGTGAATACCTTGGGGTGTCTACTTTCCAAAATTGAGTCACTTGTGGGGTACTTATACTGCCCTGGCATTTTGGGTGGGTAAATTGTGAGTACCTCTGAAGGTGCTCATTGGACTTTGGGCCCCTTTGCGCAGCTAGGCAGCAAAAAAAAAAAAAAAAAAAAAAGTTTCGCACATGTGGTATTGCCGTACTCAGGAGAAATAGTATAATGTGTTTTGGGGTGTCTTTCCACACATACCCATGCTGGGTGGGAGAAATCTCTGTAAATGACAACTTTTTCCATTTTTTCACACTAAATTGTCTATTTACAGAGATATTTCTCCCACCTAGCATGGGCATGTGTAACAATACACCCCAAAACACATACTACTTCTCCTGAGTACGGCGATACCACGTGTGACACTTTTTTGCAGCCTAGCTGTGCAAAGGGTCTAATGGAGTACCTTTGGGATTTCACAGGTCAATTTTACTCATTTGTTTTCCAGACTACTCCTCACTGTTTAGGGCCCCTAAAATGCAAGGGAAGCATAGGAACCCCACAAGTGACCCCATTTTGGAAAGAAGACACCCCAAGGTATTCCGTGAGGGGTATGATGTGTCAAAAAATAAAATCTATGAACTCAAGTTCAACTCAAAAACTAAAAAAAAAAAAATCAATTTCCACTAAGTGTCATTTTCCACTAACTTGTGTCTTCTTTTCAAAATGGGGTCACTTGTGGGGTTCCTATACTGATTTGGCATTTTAGGCGCCCTAAACCGTAAGGAGTAGTCTGGAAACCAAATGAGTAAAATTGACCTGTGAAATCCTAAAGGTACTCATTGGACTTTGGGCCCCTTTGCACAGCTAGGCTGCAAAAAAGTGTCACACGTGTGGTATCGCTGTACTTCGGAAAAGTAATATAATGTGTTTGGGGGTGTATTTTCACACATAACCAATCCTGTGTGTGAGAAATCTCTGTAAATTACAATTTTTTCATTTTTTTTTACACTAAATTGTCATTTACAGAGATACATCTCCCACCCAGCATGGGTATGTGTGGAAAGACACCCCAAAACACATACTACTCCTCCTGAGAATAGCAATACCACATGTGAGACTTTTTTACAGGCTAGCTGTGCAAAGTTGCCCAAAGTCCAATGAGCACCTTTACGCTTTACAGGGGTGCTCACAATTTAGGCCCCAAACAATGCCAGGACAGTAAAATCACCCCAGAAATTACCCCATTTTGGAAAGAAGAGACCCCAAGGTATTCCACGAGTGGCATAGTGAGTTCATATAAAAGTGTATTTTTGTCACAAGTCAGCGGAAATTGACACTTTGTGATAAATATAAAAATCCATGTTAACTTTGGGGTGTCTTCTTTCCAAAATGGGGTAACTTGTGGGGTCTGTCCTGGCATTTTAGCATCTCCGCAATCATTACATGTATGGCCAGTATTAGGAGTTTCTGCTATACTCCTTATATTGGGCATACGGGTGATGCACTTTTTTTCCCATAAAAGGAAAAATGAACGGCAAAGATTCTCGCATTCGCATTGATTAATGTGGATGAAAAAATATCTGCTGAAATATGTGAAAAAAAAAAAAAAAGAGGGGAGCATGGTGTTTGCCAGGACATAGGAGCACCGCCCACAAAATTTTCCAAACCCATTTTGCTCCTATGCCCTGACAAACCCGATTTCTCCATTCACATCGATCGATGTGGATGAACAAATCAGTGCCAGAGTTCTTTTTTGATACAAAGTGCTTGCCATAGCATAGGAACTCTAACACTGCCCCTCAGTTCATATGCCTTGGCAAACGTATCTTACTGCAGGGGGGGGAAGGAGAGAGACAAAATAAAAACAGCAAGCAGCAATGCAAGGAATTTATTAACATTAACTTTCATAAACTTTATTAAAACTTTTTAACCAAACAATAACATTTGGAACTTTTAACTTTTTTGCTTACCTGTTTTGTTTTTTTTTACTTACCTTCTGAGGACAAACTTCTCCTTCCCCATGGGACAGTGTGGAAATCGCAAATTGCAGAGAGATGTGGCGAAGTACACTATGCACTTTGTCCCAAGTGGAAGGAGAGGTTTCTGGCAGCCCTGTGTATTTGGGTCTCTCCAAAGCTGATGTGTGGTTTCACACTACATATTGGCGTATCCGGTGGGTCGCGCCCGCCGCACCGCATCGCCAAAAACAGACCTTCAGGAGCCGCAGGAGTTGCACAGTAGCGTAGGTATGAACTAGCGTTAAGTCACACACTTCCGATGTAGTGGGGACCGCAAAGTGGGACTTTCGCTAGGCAACTTGCCGCAACGCATCGCGCCAGTGTGAACGAGCCTTGAGAGACCTTTGTGTGCCTACTCTGTGTCTCACGTTTCCTACTCTAATAGCGCATAGGACAGGCTGGTCAGGACAGTAGGGACAATAAAAAGTGGTGTCACGCCTTATTCCAGCCCTGCTGCATGCAGACACGACAACGTTTTCTTGGGAAACGGTGAGATGGGGTACCTGGAAAGACATACGGGTAGTGTCTTTCATGTAGCCGGCTAACTACATTTTGGGGTTGGGCCACGGCTCCTTCTGGATACAGGAGTTCCGAAACTATCTCTTCCTGAAATTTAAGAAAGGATCCTTTAGTTCTCCCAGCCATACTGTAGAGAACAAAACTGTTGTAAATTGTCAACTGAATCAAATAAACAGACACTTTCTTATACCAGCATCTGGTTCTGTGGGAAACCAAATAGGGAGCCAACATCTGGTCGTTGAAGTCCACCTCTCCCATGCTAAGGTTATATTCGTGGACGGCGAGGGGTTTTTCAGTGACCTCAGTTGTTCGTTGAATTTGGACTGTCGTGTCTGCGTGAATGGTGGACAGAAGGTAAACATCCCTCTTGTCCTTCCATTTCACTGCAGCCAGCTTTTCATTACACAAGGCATCCCTCTCCCCCCGTGCAAGTCGGGTACTATTGAGCCGTTGGGGGAAGCCCCGGCGACTAGGCGGCACGGTGCCACGGCAGCGAATTCCGACTATCTGTAAGTGCTGATAGAGGGCCACGCTTGAGTAGTAATTGTCCACGTAAAGATGGTACCCCTTCTGGAACAAGGGTGACACCAAGTCCCAAACAATCTTCCCACTGCTCCCCAGGTAGTCAGGGCATCCGACCGCTCCAATTTTGAGTCTTTTCCCTCAGACCCTAAAACGATATGTATAGCCTGTGGCCCTGTCACAGAGCTTATACAGCTTGACCCCTATACCGGACTCGCTTGCTTGAGATGTACTGCTTAATGCCAAGGCGCCAGGTAAAATGTACACGGGACTCGTCTATGCAGATGTTCTGTTCAGGGGTGTAAGCATCTGCAAATTTGGATGACAGGTGGTCTATGAGGGGCTCAATTTTGTGGAGCCGGTCATAGTCAGGGTGGTCTCTTAAGACAGGTTGTATTGTCATTGAAGTGCAGGATGTCCTCAAAATGTGCCCTGGACATGGCAGCAGAGTACATGGGCATGTGATGTATTAGGTGCGTAGACCAATAGGACCGCAATACATTTTTTTTGTGAGACCCATGTTGAGGAGAAGGCCCAAAAAGGTTTTAAATTCGGAAACTGTGACTGGCTTCCACCGAAACGGCTGGGCATGGAAGCTGCTCGGATTGGTGGTGATAAATTGTGTGGCCTTACGGTTGGTCTCTGCCACGACTAACCTCCCTGGCGTTTTAACCACTTGCCGACCGCACGCTTATACCGTGCGTCGGCAAAGTGGCAGCTGCAGGACCAGCGACGCAGTTCTGCGTCGCCAGCTGCAGGCTGATTAATCAGGAAGCTCGCGCAAGCGGCTGCTTCCTGTCAATTCACGGCGGGGGGCTCCCTGAATAGCCGATGGCAGCTCGCAGGCTAAATGTAAACACAAGCGGAAATAATCCGCTTTGTTTACATTGTACGGCGCTGCTGCGTAGCAGCGCCGTAAGGCAGATCGGCGATCCCCGGCCAATCAGCGGCCGGGGATCGCCGCCATGTGACAGGGGACGTCCTGTCACTGGCTGCACAGGACGGATAGCGTCCTGTGCAGCCCGGATCACCGGGGGGGAAAGGTAGGAGAGGGAGGGGAAGAATGTCACCGCGGAGGGGGGCTTTGAGGTGCCCCACCCGCAACATGCCTGCAGGCAGGAGCGATCAGACCCCCCCCCCCTGCACATCATCCCCATAGGGGGGAAAAAGGGGGGGCGATCTGATCGCTCTGCGTGCACCCTGATCTGTGCTGGGGGCTGCAGAGCCCACCCAGCACAGATCACAACAAACAGCGCTGGTCCTTAAAGGGGGGTAAAGGGTGGGTCCTCAAGTGGTTAAATTCCCGCTGCCGCATGTGTTTTTTCACCTAATTTTTTTTTATCATGTAGCTAGTCTGCGCCACCTGCAGTCCACTGACATGGGGTCGGGTACGCCTAGTGCTAGCAGGGACCCCAACCTCATCATCGCTATCAGTCAGAGAGCCACTGCTATCTACAGGTTCGTATTCTGAGCCGGATGATTAATCGGATGAGAAGTCCCAATCACTCTCACCTGACTCGGCCAGAATAATGTAGGCCGCTTGCAGGGAATACCCCTTTCTTGCCATTTTGGGATGCTAAATTTAGGGGTATTCCTCTGAAACTACCCAGGAAAGAGAGCACACCTACCTAGCAAAAAGGAGTGCTTGTGAACTAAAAAGCTGCGGTCGCTCAGTTTTGATTAAAAAAAAAAATAAAAAAATAAAAAATGATCTTAGAGCGCCGCAGCTATTCTGTTGTGGTTTTTGCAGTGATCAGAAAAAAACAATTTCTGTCACTGCGGTGGGGCGGGCTGAATGCAAGTGCGGTCGAACGATCAAGCCTGATTGGGCAAACACTGCGTTTTTAGCGGAGCCTACGCTAAGGTGACCCTAATGTACTTATATAGATCTGACTGCGATCAGTACTGATCACTTACAGATACTATATAGTGACAATACTGATTAGCGACAGTGATGACGCTAATCAGCGACTAATTAGTGACTGCAGTGTAGTGGTCTGGGCGCTAACTACCTAACAAAGGGGCCTAGCTAACTCACTGGCCTGTTTTTAAATCACTAAGATAGTGACGAGGGGGGTGTGATCAGATGCAATCTGAGGCAATCAGATAGCAATTGAAAACAATCAAATGCAATCAGAAGCAATCAAATACAATCAAACGCAATTACAAACAGACAGAGGTCAATCAGAGCCAATCAAGAGGTCGATGAGATGCCAGTCAGAGGGAAAACAGGCAATCGGATGTCAATCACAGTGCAGCTGTCAGATGCCAACCAATGTAAACAGCAATTGAAATCACAGGGCAATCACAGATGATCAAAAACCAATCACAATGCAATCAATCAGATGTCAAAAAACAGTGCACAGGCAATAGATGTCACTCAGATCTCACTCGGACCTCGATCAGAGTGGTGACAGGCGACCAGATGTCACTCAGACCTCAGTCAGACGCCTGTCAGGGCAGTGAGGGGGGCAGTGGGGGGTGATCAGTGGCGATCGGGAGGGAAAACAAGCAGGATCAGAGCTGCCGTCCTCTCTGGTGGTCGTCCGCTGTGACCACGGGAGGAGAAGGCAGCCAGTATAATACACGTTGTTTACATTACAATGTGTATTATACTCTTTCCATTGGCCTGTTTGAAAGATCACAGCCCGCCGGTGGGCTGCTGACAGAGGGGGGCCGCAAAGCATGCCGGCCCATAAATAGTTACCTAAGGGTCTGAACTTTTTCAATATGCATTTGAAGGGGGTATACTACGAACATTTTTTAAATTATAAACTTGTAAATAGTGATGGACGCAAATGGAAAAAATGCACCTTTATTTCCAAATAAAATATCGGCGCCATACATTGTGATAGGGACTAAATTTAAATGGTGTCATAACCGAGACAAACAGGCATATAAAATACATAGGTTTTAATTATGGTAGCGTGGATTATTTTAAAGCTATAATGGACGAAAACTGAGAAATGAATTTTTTCCATTTTTTTTTTCTTTTTAATCCTGTTAAAATGCATTTATAAAAAAATTCTTAGCAAAAATGTACCACCCAGAAGGGGAGGAGTCAAGACATGGCGGCGTGAGGTAGCGCGCTGTGTATACCTCCGATCCGGTGTGGTGAAATTTTTTGCAACTTTATCAGATTTTGCAACCGGTTGCATTTATTTATACGTATAGCTATCAGAAAGTGCAACCTAACCATTGACTTTAACCTAACTGTATCAGAAAATGCAACCCAACCAAACCCTACTCTCACACAGAACCCTCCCCTCTTGCTCAACTAATAACCCCCCCTGGAGGGAACAATCCCCCCTCTTCCTCAACTAATACCCCCCCCCCCAGGGAACAACCCCCCCCCCCTCTTGCTCAACTAATAACCCCCCCTGGAGGGAACAATCCCTCTTCTAGCCCAATGGGATCTGTGGTTGCAAAAAATTACAGGCGTGTTAACAGAGAGAAGCCACGCCTACACAGTCATACACTGTCCTCTATGGCAAGTTGCAAAATATGATGGGTAGCAAAATTTTTCACTACACCGGGATCCCTGCACGCTGGCGTTCTCTTCCAGAGAGTAGCCTGACCTGAGGTCTCCCCCTCGTGCGGCTTGGTTGGAGAGGATTTCCGGAGATGCTGGTGCTGTGAAACCTCGTCGTTCCTCTCTGTGAGCCTGGTTCAGATGTATTTGTTGCGAGCTGTCCCCTGGCGGAAGTGAGGAGGAGGCAGTGTTAGCTGGTGTCCTGTGAAGCCTATCCGAGCTGCGCTAATGAGAAGTTCGCTCTGGCAGTGAATCACGGAGCCTGTCACAGAGTGGCAGTGAATCACGGAGTCTGTCTGCTGTCTGCGAAGTGATCTCGGCAGTGGAGGTGTGGAGGAGAGGCAGCGGAGCTTGTGTGTGGCTAGGGAACTCTGCGAGAAACCTTTCCTACATTCCACTATCCCATAAACATTGAAGGAGGTATTGTATACTGCAGCAGCTCTGCTGAAAGCCCATCTTGGGACCACGGAGGGTAAGGTACTGTAAAATTACTGCATGCTAACTCATCCTGTGACCCCATACTGAGGAATCTTGCGGTCAGTTTACCTGTCTATACGGTGGGTGAAGAAAGGTCAATAAGGTGCAGTAGACAGGCCCGGCCCTAGACTTTTTGCCGCCTGAGGCAAAATTCAAAAAAATCGCCGCCCCTCCAACCCCCCCCCAAGCCGTGTGTGTGTGGGGGGGGGGCGCCCGAGCTGGAGGGGATAGCGGGCAGGAAGGGGGTATTGGGCCTAGCGGCGGGGAGGGGGGTCGGACCCCCCCTCCCTCGCCTGGGTCCCCTGTCCTCCGCTCCCCTCCAGCTTTAAAAGTGAGGTCGCTGGCTGCAGCTATATTGTAAGAGGCAACGGGCGGGGATCACTCACCTCTTCCTCGTTCCAGCCCGAGCCTGCGCTCCACTGACGTCACTTCCTGCGGCGTAGCAGGAAGTGACGTCAGTGGAGCGCAGGCTCGGGCTGGAACGAGGAAGAGGTGAGTGATCCCCGCCCGTTGCCTCTTACAATATAGCTGCAGCCAGCGACCTCACTTTTAAAGCTGGAGGGGAGCGGAGGACGGGGGACCCAGGCGAGGGAGGGGGGGGGGGTCCGACCCCCCTCCCCGCCGCTAGGCCCAATACCCCCTTCCTGCCCGCTATCCCCTCCAGCTCGGGCGGCCCCCCACACACACAGACGGGCGGGTGCCACCCCTCCAGAAGTGCCGCCTGAGGCAAAAGTTTCACCCCGCCTCATGGGCGGGCCGGCCCTGGCAGTAGATCAATATTGAGGAGGGTCCAGAGCTGGAGTGTGACCCACACCTGATGGCGGGGGGGGGGGGGGGGGGGGAGTAAAAAGAAAGTTGCTGCGGAGGATAATTCAAAAACCCCGCAGCGTGCAGCTTCGGATTTCTTCCTTCCCTCGGATAGGGGGACTCAGGGGGACAAGGAAGCTTTTAAAACAGCATCCCAGATGGCGTCCCCCCAACCTCAGCAGACCAAAAAAATGCAGTGCTAGTATGGAGGAGGTTTGGAAGTTTCTTAAAACTATGCCTACAAAGCAGGATCTTGACCTGCAGACAGATAGGATTCTCACTGCCACAAAAGCTGAGCTATCTGACTTGAAAACAGAAATTGGGGCAGTGAGTAATAGAGTCGAGCGGGTAGAAACAGATTTGAAGGAAATAAGAAGGGAAGTTCAACTGCTGAAAGAAGCAGGGGTAAGGCAGAGCAAGATAAATGAAACCCTGAGATTGCAGCGTGAAGACATACAAAACCGCTCCAGAAGGCATAATATTAGAGTTAGGGGTCTCTCAGAAATGGTAAAGCCAGAGGAGCTGCAGGACGTTTTACAACATATCTTTAATGCTTTGCTGAATAGACCTCCTGAACAACAAATAACTTTGGATCGCTTTCACAGGGCACTCGGCTCAGCTCCAAAAGGAACGGAGCTTCCACGTGACATTATATGTAGGGTCCATTATTTCAGCGAGAAAGAAGCAATTATGAAGGCAGCAAGACAACAGGCAGCAATATCATATGAGGGTTCTACAGTAACTTTGTTCCAAGACTTAGCGCCATCAACTCTTATACAAAGGAGGGCTTTACGCCCTTTGCTGCAAGTGTTGCAAGCGGAGGGCATAGCGTACCGATGGCGATTTCCATTCGCTTTGGAAGTCAAAAAGGGCCCGCATTCATTTACCCTGCGACATCCCAGGGAGTTACAGGCCCTCTTCAGTTCAATGAGTATCCCCTCAGTGGAAGTCCCAGACTGGGACCCTGATTCAATCTTGATATATGAACCCCGAGGAAGGAAGAGAGTCTGAGGAGAGAGATGGGGGAGGCAGGGGAGGAAGAGGGGGAGGAAAGGAAAAAGGTCTAGAAAGCCTACAGAATCGATAATGGACCGAGTGGACTGCCTCTCTTGACATTAAGGTGTCACACAGCCTGCGAGATATAAAAGGAGAGAAAAATTAAATGGCAATAATAAAGGGGGGCACGGGGAGATCTATGTGGTTAAAACAGCCTAGGATGGGATAAGGTAGCTGGGTTGGAAAATATGGGTCAGATAACTTAGTTTTTTTTGTGGGGGTTCCTTCTGTGTTCTTTTTTTTTTTTCTCTCCTCCCCCTTTTCTTTGGAACAGATGGTAGGAGCACAGTTTATTGGGGGTTTGGGAGGGGGGGCACGTGGGGCCAGGGTACGCGGGCCTTGGCGCTGGGGCCGCCTGCCTTGCCTCTCGGGGGCCCCCTTTTTTTTTTTTTCCCCTCCTTATTTAGGGGGGTGTATGTGTTTACGGATTGTAATAGGATTATAGTGAGGATAAATAGAGCCCTTTTTCTCTCTCTTGTATTTTCCTTGGTGTAGGTTAAATTTTGAACACATAATTGTGGGTGGGGGTGATTGAGAAGAAAGAGGAGAGGGAATTAGTGGGGATTGTCTACTATGAAACTGTTCACTAGGTCACTAGTGTGGTTAAGGTATAAAACATAATTAGGGTCGGTGGGGGGGGCCCATGTGGGATTGGAGATACTGCCCTCCCTTGTGGGGTGGCCTCCCTGTCCCTTGTGGGCCTCTCCTTCCTTCCCTATGTAAGGGGTGGTAGGGGTTCACCGAGTGTAACTAGGAATTGAGTTGAGAAGTCCGATATGAGATAAGTGTGGTATTTTAGGAACGTGGTAAAGATATAATGTAAGCACTAAAATAGTGAAATTGTGAAGAAAAAAAAGAGAATTTATTTATTTATTTATTTTTTTTAAAGTGTGAACACATGTTGGTGTGGGCGGGGGAGGGGAGTAAAGATACCAGGGATATACGGAGAAAGTTTGTAATGATATATGCTCACGATGTCGACCAGTTCGGGGGAATTTGAAGGGGTGGGTGATTGGGGAGTGTGAGTACACCGGGAGACACGAGTTAGTGCGAGGTAATTAGCTACATTATGTAATGGGCGATGCTGGTGATTAGCATTTTTGGTGTAGAGTGCGCTGTGGAAGGTGGTTGCGCATTGGGGTGCAGCGCAGGGGGGGGGGATTGAGAGTTGGGGTGGTCTAATGGAAGCAGGACTTCATCAGGAATATATATAACTTTATTTTTTTCTCTCTGACCCAGTTCTTAGCTACTCTAACTTTTTTTTTTTTTGGGGGGGGGGGGGGGGGGGGGAATCTGTTTTGATATGACCCATGGATGGCAGGGATCCGGACGGGGGGAGGTGGCGCGCTCTGTTAGTCCATCAAGGAGTGCCATGTCTTTGTTCCCCACGACAACTCCAGGAGGGGATGATGAGGCCAATTGTTTTGGCCTCGACTGGAATGTCTTTTTTTCAGCACAGAGTGAATTTTCACTCTAGTGCTAACCACTGGGAGTGGTATCTTGTTCTTGTTGTACTGAATTTTTTTTTTTTTTTTTTATAATTCTTTTTTTTGCTTTTTTCTTTTTTTTTGTTTTTGTTTGCTGGTCAAGGTCCGCAGTGCCGGGGTGAGTGGGGGGGGGGCAGTGGCCTGCTGGGTTGGAGGAGGTGTCACTCAGGGTGTTGACATTAAACGCCAGGGGTCTCAACATCCCCGAAAAAAGGTCAGCCCTCTTGAGATTGCTGCGGAAGGAAGGTGTAAATATTATATGCTTGCAAGAAACACACTTCAAGCACACCAAGATGCCCAAGTTAATAAATAGAGATTTCCCTACTGCCTTTTACAGTGATCCTCAACCTACTAAAGTAAGAGGAACCGCAATTTTGATTTCTAGAGGTACCCTATTCTCAGACATTCAAGAACTACGAGATCCTTTGGGGCGATATGTTATTAAAGGTAAATATATGGGTCGCATGTTCACAATCGGTACATTCTATGCGCCCAATAAGGGACAGGTTAGTTTTTTGGGATCCTTTTTGAGTAAGATGGGAGAATTTGCAGAAGGAGGCCTCATAATGGGAGGAGACCTAAACTTTGCAGTAGACCCACATATGGACACGTCATCAGGTTGCTCTAGGCAGCCTCTGAGCATGGTCAGAAAATGTAAGGCACTTATACAAAAATATCAACTAGTGGACGCATGGAGAGCCTATAATCCTAAGGGACGAGACTATACGTTTTACTCACACCCCCATAACGTATATAGTAGGATAGATTATTTTTTTGTGTCACAGTCTTCTTTCTTCATCCACTGCGGTGCAGATCGGGAATATGACATTATCAGACCACGCACCAGTCATTATCACCTTTGATCTAGCACTAGGTGGGAAAGGCTCCCATATGTGGAGACTAAATAGTTCACTACTGAAAGATGTTTCAGTGGTAGAAACTGTCACACAGGAAATTAAGGATTACTTTAAATATAATGTGAGTGAAGAAATACCCTCTACTACGCTGTGGGAAGCCCACAAGTGTTATATCAGGGAGATTCTAATAAAGGAGGGAGCTAGGATTAAGAAAAAGAGAGAAGGTAAAATTCAAGAACTACTAAAAGATATTGATGGTTTGGAGTCTGCCCATAAGGTTTCGCTCTCGAACTCGGCGCGCCTTGAATTGTTTAATAAGAGAGAAGAACTTAAAGCATTGTTATTCAATAAGGTGAAATACATGGCCCTTAAATATAAGCGTGTCTATTATGAGCACAGGAACAAGAGTGGTGCTTGTCTGGCAAGAGCTCTGAAAAAACAACAAGGTTTAGGTTATATCCCATGTATAGTGGGGAAGAATGCTACTAGATATAATAGATTTGAGGAGATAAACGCTTTTAAAGATTATTATGATGCCCTTTACAATATATCTGTACCCATAAGCGAAGAAGATAAAGTGGCTAAGACCACAAGAATTCAGGAATATCTTAGACAATCTGGGATGCCGAGATTGACAAGTGAAGAAATTATGCGGTTGGAAGAACCAATTACAATATCTGAACTTAAGGTAGCTCTTTCCCGGACACCCTCTGGAAAAGCTCCAGGACCCGATGGGTTTAACGTAGAATATTACAAGACTTGGTCTGACGTCCTGCTCCCTTATATGGTGTCAGTATTCAATGAAATGTGTGAGTTAAAGCAGAGTAGGACTTCTACCCCAGCTTCAATGTTAGAAGCTTTCATATCAGTAATTCCCAAAGAAGGAAAGGATCCAACTCAGTGTCAGAGCTACCGTCCCATAGCTTTGTTGAACGTAGACACTAAATTATATGCTAAGGTTTTGGCAGATAGGATGGCCCCTCTGCTTCAAAAACTTATACATGTAGACCAGACAGGCTTTATTCTGGGGCGTGAGGCTAGAGACAACACGATTCGGGTCCTGAACTCAATTGGGCGAGGTCCCAGTCCCTTCCGGTCATGTTACTGTCAACGGATGCTGAGAAGGCATTTGACCGGGTGGACTGGGACTTCATTTCAGAGACCCTTAGGTACATCGGCCTGGCTGAAAAGATGTGGTCATGTGTAATGGCCCTATACACTAGGCCTAGTGCTAGGGTTAGGGCCAACGGAGTAGTGTCGGATCAAATCTGGATTAAAAACGGGACACGCCAGGGGTGTCCCTTATCCCCATTAATTTTTGCACTTTCAGTGGAGCCCTTTTTGTGCAGCGTAAGGGCTAACCCTGGAATCACGGGACTCTCATTCCCAAGATCAATACATAAGTTAGCCGCGTATGCGGACGACCTGCTCTTTTTCATATCTAATCCGGACATCACCCTTCCAAATTTAATGAGTGAATTCGAGAAATACGGGCAACTATCTAATTTTAAAATAAACTATGAGAAGAGTCAAGCTCTTGGAATCCAGCTGCCTCCTCAGGTTCGCGCGGGAATTAAGGAAAGTTTCTCCTTCAAATGGCCAGCTAAGGCCTTAACCCTCCTGGCGGTTTGCTAAAAAAATCGCCAGGGGGCAGCAAATCTTTTTTTTTTTTTTTTTTTTTTCATGTAGCGAGACAAAGTCTCGCTACATGATAGCCGCTGCTCAGCGGCATCCCCCCAGCCCCTCCGATCGCCGCCGGCGATCGGAGATCCGGAGATCCCGTTCAAAGAACGGGATCTCCCGGAGGGCTTCCCCCGTCGCCATTGAGACGGGGCGGGATGACGTCACCGACGTCATCGACGTCGTGACGTCAAAGGGGATTCCGATCCACCCCATAGAGCTGCCTGGCACTGATTGGCCAGGCAGCGCACAGGGTCTGGGGGGGGGGGCGGCTGCGGCGCGACGGATAGCGACGGATCGGCGGGTAGCGGCGGCGATCGGGCACTGCACGCAGCTAGCAAAGTGCTAGCTGCGTGCAGCAAAAAAAAAAATTATGCAAATCGGCCCAGCGGGGCCTGAGCGGTGCCTTCCGGCGGCTTACCCCGAGCTCAGCTCGGGCTTACCGCCAGGAGGGTTAAAGTACTTAGGGGTGAACATTACCTCTAACCCCCAAGATCTATTTACCCAAAATTTTAAGCCTGCTCTAGAGCGGATTAGAAAGGACTTTGTGAATTGGGATCGTCCTTCCTTCTCTTGGTTTGGAAGATCGAGTATAGTTAAAATGTCAGTGATGCCTAGGCTTCTTTACCTCTTTCAGGCACTGCCAATTCCAGTGCCTGCCAGTTTTTTTTAAACAGGTGGTGCGTGAATTTACGCTGTTTATCTGGAGGAGGAAGAGATCTAGGTTACGATATAATCTTCAGACAGCCTCAAAGGAGAAAGGTGGTATGGCTGTACCGGACCCAAAGTTATATTATGTGGCAGCAGTGCTCACTCATGTGGTGGATTGGCACAGGCACCCACAGAGTAAGGGGTGGGTGGCGATGGAGCAAGAGATTGCTGGTTGCTCCATGGAGAATATTCCATGGATAGCAGAGAAGCATAGTATAGCCCACCCTGCTGCAGCCTTGATTAACCATACAATATATATTTTCTCTAAATATAGGAATAGGGAAAGAATTTCTCCATGGCCCACACCACTATTGCCTCTCCTGGGAAATCCACACTTTCCTCTGGGGTTAAGCCACTCTAGCTTTGGTCAATGGAGAACTACTAAGATGTTGCAAGCTAGATATTTCTTTAGTGAGGGCGGATGGGCCTCTTTGCCACAAGTAGCTATGAATTTGGGTAAGGAAGCCATAAGATTGGATGTCTGGAGTCACAACCAGTTTAAACACTATATACAATCAATAGGGAAAAGACAGGTTATAGATAGATCCTTAACGCAGTTTGAGAAGATCTGTCAGGGAAAGGGCCCTATACGGGGAACCATTTCCCTTATCTATTCCCTTTTGAGAGAGGAGGAGGACCCAGCCCAACATATTCGTAGTAAGTGGGAACAAGAGCTCGGGACCACCTTTTTGGACGGACAATGGCAGAAAATTAAGGCTTTGGCACATAAAACATCAATTTCCTCCAGAATTCAGGAGTCAAACTATAAGGTTTTTACAAGGTGGTATTATACGCCGGACAGACTTAATAAAATGTTCCCAACCCTTTCCCCACTTTGTTGGAGATGTGGGGAGGAGAGAGGTACTCTACTACATATTTATTGGCATTGTAGGAAGTTGGGGAAATTTTGGATAGAGGTTGGGAAGTACATAAAAGAAATAACAGGTGTTTGTCCTCCAGAGGACCCTACTTTTTCTTGTTGCATAATAATGAGTGGCCTTTGAAGAAGTATAAAAACTCTCTGGTTAGACATCTCTTGAATGCTGCAAAGTCTCTTATTGCAGTGTGTTGGAAGAAGACTCAACCTCCGACTATTAGGGATTGGTTTGCGGAGATAGATGTCACTCAGCAGATGGAGGATTTAACCCTCTCTAGCAGGGGTAGAACAACAATACTATAGCACTTGGACCGGGTGGATGGAGTTTAAACGGACTACATCCTATGGTGGGGAAATGGCCCCGACCCTTCCGCTAGATAAATAGGGTACTGTCGAAGCTATGGGGGGGGGGGGGTTCGACCCCTGGCGTTGTGCATAATAAACGCTCTGTTCGCAAGTGCTCCGATACTACGGTGGGCTGGTGTCCCCCTCTCGTGTACCTGCTCGGTGGACCGGACTGAACATTATTATATTGTTTTGTGTTTTTTTTTTGGTTTTTTTTTGTTTGTTTGTTTTTTCTTGTCCAGTTTTTTGTTCACTTTTCCTCGCTCCCTTTTTCTAATATTGGCATGTTTTGATGAAAGCAAATTGATCTAATAGGCTTAATTTTACGATATACCTTATTTATGAATAAAAAGTGAGGGGTGAGGGAGGTGGGCTCGGGGAGGGGGAGGGGCTGGGGACACATGCTTGTATCTTAAATTTTTGTATAAAAATCAGTGAATAAGATGGAAATAAAGGAGGAAAAATAGTTTTCTTGAAGCAGACCATGATGCAAAGTACAAACTTGTAGCCTGGAAAGGGGTTGACGTTATCGATTCAACTGGCCAGTCTACTCAATTATTAAGGCTGATGTCTGCAAGAAAAAAAAAAAAAAATGTACCACCCAAAGAAAGCCTAATTAGTGGCGGAAAAAAACAAGATATAGATTAATAAATTGTGGTAAGTAGTGATAAAGTTATTAGCGAATGGATGGGAGGTGAAAATTGCTCTAATGCATAAGGTGAAAAATCCCCACGGGCTGAAATGGTTAAAGCAGCAGGTACAGACATAATAGCCCAGGAAAAAAAAAGAAACATATACTTAGATAAAATACTTGTTCTACTTACATAACATTTGTATTGTACTGTCCACATTTGATTTCAGTGAATTTTATATAGTAAATAAAGAGTATAAACTGTTCCAGGCATTTTTCATTTTTACTGGCTCTGACCGAGGTCAATCCTGATGTCATTTCCTTAATCCACTACACACAGAATGGATGCAGAAAAAATGACTTCAATGAATGCCTATGTGCCCGTTTCCACTAAATGCGATTTTCTGGTGCAGATTTTCCCATAGGCATTCATTGGAGTCAGGGCCTGTTTCCACTACACATAGTTTTTCTGCATCCAATCTATGTGTAGTGGAAACAGGCCCTGACTCCAATGAATGCCTATGGGAAAATCTGCACCAGAAAATCGCATTTAGTGGAAACGGGCACATAGGCATTCATTGAAGTCAGTTTTTCTGCATCCATTCTGCATCCAATCTGACTCCAATGAATGCCTATGTGCCCGTTTCCATTAAACGTCAGGGCCACAATGAGATGTTTGTTTGTTTATTTCTAAACGCATGCAATCTGCATGCATTTCTTATTTTCCATAGGATAGGCAGGTGATTCACATTGAATTCTTATACTTCAGCCATAAACATCTGAACTGCATGCTTGTTCAGGGTCTCTTGGCCACATGCATGTTGGATTATTATGGCTCTGTACAAATTAACAAGCTGACACATTGCATTCCAGCGGTTCTGGAGGTGTGTTTAGCGTCTAAGGGTACAATGGTTAATTTGCATATATTCAGCAGTGTTGCACTGGGAGACATCTCAAGCTTACTCCAACCTGAATTATCGCAAATTCTTTCTGTTTTAGGAAAGCAACTTTTGTTTTTCTTAACATCTTAGTAAGGGAGCTTTTAGGACCATTGTAGTCCCTTACACACTCCAATGAGTTCTGGGTCACCATGAGCTTGCTAGTTAGTCTATGCTTGTTTCAGGCATACGAGTCAAATACTACTGCAGATTAGCTGGATGCCAGGCAACTGGTATTGTTTAAAATGAAATCCATGTCAGCCTCCATATGCCGTTCCCTTTAGGTAGGCATGCTCATGGCAATCTCTTGCCCTATCAAATATCCCCAGTCACTAACAAGACAGGTAGCGCTAACTTCCCACCTTTCGCCTTTAACCACTTGAGGACCTAGGGCTTTCTACCCCTTAAGGACCGGCCACTTTTTTTCCATTCAGACCACTGCAGCTTTCACGGTTTATTGCTCGCTCATACAACCTACCACCTAAATGAATTTTGGCTCCTTTTCTTGTCACTAATAAAGCTTTCTTTTGGTGCTATTTGATTGCTCCTGCGATTTTTACTTTTTATTATATTCATCAAAAAAGACATGAATTTTGGCAAAAAAATGATTTTTTTAACTTTCTGTGCTGACATTTTTCAAATAAAGTAAAATTTCTGTATACATGCAGTGCGAAAAATGTGGACAAACATGTTTTGGATAAAAAAAACCCCATTCAGTGTATATTTATTGGTTTGGGTAAAAGTTATAGCATTTACAAACTATGGTGCAAAAAGTGAATTTTCCCATTTTCAAGCATCTATGACTTTTCTGACCCCCTGTCATGTTTCATGAGGGGCTAGAATTCCAGGATAGTATAAATACCCCCCAAATGACCCCATTTTGGAAAGAAGACATCCCAAAGTATTCACTGAGAAGCATAATGAGTTCATAGAAGATATTATTTTTTGTCACAAGTAAGCGGAAAATGACACTTTGTGACAAAAAAAAAGAAGTTTCCATTTCTTCTAACTTGCGACAAAAAAAAAATGAAATCTGCCACGGACTCACCATGCCCCTCTCTGAATACCTTGAAGGGTCTACTTTCCAAAATGGGTCATTTGTGGGGTGTTTACTGTCCTGACATTTTGGGGGGTGCTAAATTGTAAGCACCCCTGTAAAGCCTAAAGGTGCTCATTGGACTTTGGACCCCTTAGCGCAGTTAGGCTGCAAAAAAGTGCCACACATGTGGTATTGCCATACTCAGGAGAAGTAGTATAATGTGTTTTGGGGTGTATTTTTACACATTCCCATGCTGGGTGGGAGAAATATCTCTGTAAATGACAATTTTTTAATTTTTTTTTTACACACAATTGTCCATTTACAGAGATCTTTCTCCCACTCAGCATGGGTATGTGTAAAAATACACCCCAAAACACATTATACTACTTCTCCTGAGTACGGCGATACCACATGTGTGGCACTTTTTTGCACCCTAACTGCACTAAAGGGCCCAAAGTCCAATGAGTACCTTTAGGATTTCACAGGTCATTTTGAGAAATTTCAAGACTACTCCTCACGGTTTAGGGCCCCTAAAATTCCAGGGCATTATAGGAACCCCACAAATGACCCCATTTTAGAAAGAAGACACCCCAAGGTATTCCGTTAGGAGTATGGTGAGTTCATAGAAGATTTTACTTTTTGTCACAAGTTAGCGGAAAATTACACTTTGTGAAGACACAATTAAAATCAATTTACGCTAACTTGTGACAAAATAAAATCTTCTATGAACTCGCTATACTACTAACGGAATACCTTGGGGTGTCTTCTTTCTAAAATGGGGTCATTTGTGGGGTTCCTATACTGCCTTGGCATTTTAGGGGCCCTAAACCGTGAGGAGTAGTCTTGAAACGAAATTTCTCAAAATGACCTGTGAAATCCTAAAGGTACTCATTGGACTTTGGACCCTTTAGCGCAGTTAGGGTGCAAAAAAGTGCCACACATGTGGTATCGCCGTACTCGGGAGAAGTAGTACAATGCGTTTTGGGGTGTATTTTTACACATACCCATGCTGGGTGGGAGAAATACCTCTGTAAATGGACAATTGTGTGTAAAAAAATCAAAAGATTGTCCTTTACAGAGGTATTTCTCCCACCCAGCATGGGTATGTGTAAAAATACACCCCAAAACACATTATACTACTTCTCCCGAGTACGGCGATACCACATGTGTGGCACTTTTTTGCACCCTAACTGCACTAAGGGGCCCAAAGTCCAATGAGTACCTTTAGGATTTCACAGGTCATTGTTGTTTCAAGACTACTCCTCACGGTTTAGGGCCCCTAAAATGCCAGGGCAGTATAGGAACCCCACTAATGACCCAATTTTAGAAAGAAGACACCCCAAGGTATTCCGTTAGGAGTATGGTGAGTTCATAGAAGTTTTTATTTTTTTGTCACAAGTTAGCGGAAATTGATTTTAATTGTTTTTTTTCACAAAGTGTCATTTTCCGCTAACTTGTGACAAAAAATAAAATCTTCTATGAACTCACCATACTCCGTACGGAATACCTTTGGGTGTCTTCTTTCTAGAATGGGGTCATTTGTGGGGTTCCTATACTGCCCTGGCATTTTAGGGGCCCTAAACCGTGAGGAGTAGTCTTGAAACCAAATGTCGCAAAATGACCTGTGAAATCCTAAAGGTACTCATTGGACTTTAGGCCCCTTAGCGTACTTAGGGTGTAAAAAAGTGCCACACGTGGTACCGCCGTACTCAGGAGAAGTAGTATAATGCGTTTTGGGGTGTATTTTTACACATACCCATGCTAAGTGGGAGAAATATCTCTGTAAATGACAATTGTTTGATTTTTTTTACACACAATTGTCCATTTACATAGAAATTTCTCCCACCCAGCATGGGTATGTGTAAAAATACACCCCAAACACACATTATACTACTTTTCCTGAGTACGGCGGTACCACGTGTGACACTTTTTGCAGCCTAGGTGCGCTAAGGGGCCCAACGTCCTATTCACAGGTCATTTTGAGGCATTTGTTTTCTAGACTACTCCTCGCGGTTTAGGGCCCCTAAAATGCCAGGGCAGTATAGGAACCCCACAAGTGACCCCATTTTAGAAAGAAGACACCCCAAGGTATTCCGTTAGGTGTATGGCGAGTTCATAGATTTTATTTTTTGTCACAAGTTAGTGAAAAATGACACTTTGTGAAAAAAAAAAATAAAAATCAATTTCCGCTAACTTTTGACAAAAAATAAAATCTTCTATGAACTCGTCATACACCTAACAGAATACCTTGGGGTGTCTTTTTTTCTAAAATGGGGTCACTTGTGGGGTTCCTATACCGCCCTGGCATTTTACGGGCCCAAAACCGTGAGTAGTCTGGAAACCAAATGTCTCAAAATGACTGTTCAGGGGTATAAGCATCTGCAAATTTTGATGACAGGTGGTCTATGAGGGGGCGAATTTTGTGGAACCGGTCATAAGCAGGGTGGCCTTTTAGATGACAGGTTGTATTGGGCCTGATCTGATGGATAGGAGTGCTAGGGGGGTGACAGGAGGTGATTGATGGGTGTCTCAGGGGGTGGTTAGAGGGGAAAATAGATGCAATCAATGCACTGGGGAGGTGATCGGAAGGGGGTCTGAGGGTTTGACCGAGTGATCAGGAGCCCACACGGGGCAAATTAGGGCCTGATCTGATGGGTAGGTATGCTAGGGGGTGACAGGAGGTGATTGATGGGTGTCTCAAGGTGTGATTAGAGGGGGGAATAGATGCAAGCAATGCACTGGCGAGGTGATCAGGGCTGGGGTCTGAGGGCATTCTGAGGGTGTGGGCGGGTGATTGAGTGCCCTAGGGGCAGATAGGGGTCTAATCTGATAGGTAGCAGTGACAGGGGGTGATTGATGGGTAATTAGTGGGTGTTTAGGGTAGAGAACAGATGTAAACACTGCACTTGGGAGGTGATCGGACGTCGGATCTGCGGGTGATCTATTGGTGTGGGTGGGTGATCAGATTGCCCGCAAGGGGCAGGTTAGGGGCTGATTGATGGGTGGCAGTGACAGCGGGTGATTGATGGGTGATTGATAGGTGATCAGTGGGTTATTACAGGGGAGAACAGATGTAAATATTGCACTGGCGAATTGATAAGGGGGGGTCTGAGGGCAATCTGAGCGTGTAGGTGGGTGATTGGGTGCCCGCAAGGGGCAGATTAGGGTCTGATCTGATGGGTAACAGTGACAGGTGGTGATAGGGGGTGATTGATGGGTGATTGATGGGTAATTAGTGGGTGTTTAGAGGAGAGAATAGATGGAAACACTGCGCTTGGGTGGTGATCTGATGTCGGATCTGCGGGCGATCTATTGGTGTGGGTGGGTGATCAGTTTGCCCGCAAGGGGCAGGTTAGGGGCTGATTGATGGGTGGCAGTGACAGGGGGTGATTGATGGGTGGCAGTGACAGGGGGGTGATTGATGGGTGATTGACAGGTGATCAGTGGGTTATTACAGGGAAGGACAGATGTAAATAATGCCCTGGCGAATTAATAAGGGGGGGGTCTGAGGGCAATCTGAGCGTGTAGGCGGGTGATTGCGTGCCCGCAAAGGGGCAGATTAGGGTCTGATCTGATGGGTAACAGTGACAGGTGGTGATAGGGGGTGATTGATGGGTAATTAGTGGGTGTTTAGAGGAGAGAATAGATGTAAACGCTGCGCTTGGGTGGTGATCTGATGTCGGATCTGCGGGCGATCTATTGGTGTGGGTGGGTGATCAGATTGCCCGCAAGGGGCAGGTTAGGGGCTGATTGTTGGGTGGCAGTGACGGGGTGATTGATGGGTGATAGGTGATTGGCAGGTGATTGACAGGTGATCAGTGGATTATTACAGGGAAGGACAGATGTAATTAATGCACTGGCGAATTGATAAGGGGGGGGGGGGGGGGGGGGGGGTCTGAGGGCAATCTGAGCATGTGGGCGGGTGATTGGGTGCACGCAAGGGGCAGATTAGGGTCTGATCTGATAGGTAACAGTGACAGGTGGTGATAGGGGGTTATTGATGGGTGATTGATGGGTAATTAGTGGGTGTTTAGAGAAGATAACAGATGTAAACAATACATTTGGGAGGTAATCTGACGGCGGGTTTGCGGGCGATCTAATGGTGTGGGTGGGTGATCAGATTGCCCGCAAGGGGCAGATTAGGGGCTGATTGATGGGTGGCAGTGACAGGGGGTGATTGATGGGTGATTGATGGGTGATTGACAGGTGATCAGTGGGTTATTACAGGGAAGAACAGATGTAATTAATGCACTGGTGAATTGATAAGGGGGGGTCAGAGGGCAATCTGAGCGTGTGGGCGGGTGATTGGGTGCCCGCAAGGGGCAGATTAGGGTCTGATCTGATAGGTAAAAGTGACAGGTGGTGATAGGGGGTGATTGATGGGTGATTGATGGGTAATTAGTGGGTGTTTAGAGGAGAGAATAGATGTAAACAATGGATTTGGGAGGTGATCTGATGTCGGATCTGCGGGCGATCTATTGGTGTGTGTGTGTGTGGGGGGGGGGTGATCAGATTGCCCGCAAGGGGCAGGTTAGGGGCTGATTGATGGGTGGCAGTGACAGGGGGTGATTGATGGGTGATTGACAGGTGATTGACAGGTGATCAGGGGGGATAGATGCATACAGTACATGGGGGGGGTGATCAGGAGGGGGCGGGGGGGGGGGGGGAATAAAAAAAAAATAGCGTTGACAGATAGTGACAGGGAGTGATTGATGGGTGATTAGGGGGGTGATTGGGTGCAAACAGGGGTCTGGGGGGTGGGCAGGGGGGGGGGTCTGATGGGTGCTGTGGGCGATCTGGGGCAGGGGGGGGGGGGAAAATCAGTGTGCTTGGTGCAGACTAGGGTGGCTGCAGCCTGCCCTGGTGGTCCCTCGGACACTGGGACCACCAGGGCAGGAGGCAGCCTGTATAATACACTTTGTAAACATTACAAAGTGTATTATACACTTTGTATGTGGCGATCGTCGGGTTAACATCCCGCCGGCGCTTCCGTATGGCCGGCGGGATGTTGCGGCGGGTGAGCGGCGCCAGGCGGAGGATCGCGTCACGGATGACGCGATCGCTCCGCCCATGCCCCTACAAGGACCACCGCCATTTGTCTATACGGCGGTCCTTGCGGGGTGCACTTCCCGGCCGCCAACTGTATATACGGCGGTCGGGAAGTGGTTAAAGGGAACCTAAACTGAGGATATGGATTTTACCTTTTAAAATACCAGTTGCCTGACTCTACTGCTAAATTGGTGTCTCTAATTCGTTTAGCCACAGCCCCTGAACAAGCATGCAGATCAGGCGCTCTGACTGAAGTCAGGCCCAGTGCAAACCGAGCGGATCTTGATGCGATCCGCTGGCCGCATCCGCCTGTAAATCCGCTTGGGTAATGGTATTTCAATGGGCTGGTGCACACCGGCAGTTTGAGGTTTTTAGCAAACCGCAAACGTGCCTCTTGCTGCACATTTGCGGTTTGCTAAAAACCTCAAACCGCCAGTGTGCACCAGCCCATTGAAATACATTAGCCACGCGGATGCGGCCGGCTGATCGCATGCAAATCCGCCCGGTGTGCACTGGGACTAATCTCTGTCATCCGCACCCAAAACCGCTAGCGTTTTGTGGATATGCTAGCCGTTTTGGTGTGCACTGGGCCTCAGACTGGATTAGCTGCATGCTTGTTTTAGGTGTGTGATTTAGCCACTACTGCAGCCAAAGAGATCAGCAGGATAGTTAGGCAACTGGTATTGTTTAACCCCCTTGGCGGTATGAAAAATACCGCCAGGGGGCAGCGCAGCAGTTTTTTATTTTTTTTAAATCATGTAGCGAGCCCAGGGCTCTCTACATGATAGCCGCTGCTCAGCGGCATCTCCCCAGCCCCGCCGATCGCCTCCGGCGATAGGCGATCAGGAAATCCCGTTCAAAGAACGGGATTTCCTGGAGGGCTTCCCCCGTCGCCATGGCGACAGGGCGGGATGACGTCACCGACGTCAGGACGTCATTGGGAGACCCGATCCACCCCTTGGCGCTGCCTGGCACTGATTGGCCAGGCAGCGCAGGGGTCTGGGGGGGGGGGCGCGCGCCGCACCGGATAGCGGCGATCGGGCGCGCGGCGGCGGCGATCGGGGTGCTGGCGCAGCTAGCAAAGTGCTAGCTGCGTCCAACAAAAAAAAAATTTAAATCGGCCCAGCAGGGCCTGAGCGGCACCCTCCGGCGGCTTACCCCATGTCACACACGGGGTTACCGCTAAGGAGGTTTAAAGGAAACATCTATATCCCTCTCAGTTAAGGTTCCCTTTAAACTGAGCAAGCTCAGTAAGGCCAAGGATCCACTAGCAGCACTGTTCAGAGGCCCGGTGCACACCAAAAACCGCTAGCAGATCCGCAAAATGCTAGCAGATTTTTAAACGCTTTTTCTTCTTTTTCTGTAGCGTTTCAGCTAGCATTTTGCGGTTTTGTGAAGCGTTTTTGGTGTAGTAGATTTCATGTATTGTTACAGTAAAGCTGTTACTGAACAGCTACTGCAACAAAAGACGCCTGGCAAACCGCTCTGAAGTGCATTTTTTCAGAGCGGTTTGCGTTTTTCCTATACTTAACATTGAGGCAGAAACGCATCCGCAATCCGAAATCTGCAGCAGCCCGGGAATATGCGTTTCTGCAAAACGCCTCCCGCTCTGGTGTGCACCAGCCCATTGAAATACATTACCCTAGTGCAGTGGTGCCCAACCTTTTTTGGCCCGAGGGCCGAACTTTAAATCAAGAAAAATCTCGAGGGCCAGAACACATGCATACAAATTTTCGATGTAAAACTTTAAACGTTTTTCTAGTAACAGTTAACATGGTGTTGGAAATGGAAAGAAAACGACAATATAAGAATTGCTGTACTCACCATTTGAAGCACATTTTCTTAACCTACCCAGCGTTCAATTTCCCCAGGATTTCTGTGCAAACAGTGATAAAATGTATTTTTAAAACTTTTTTTTCTCTGTAACTTGCCAAAATGTGTCAAGCAAGGGTCTAGTATACAGTGCAGGAGAGTATTGATGTGTATGCATGTTTATACTGTTCACAGCATGTTTTTTTGAACGGACATTTCTGTCCATACCGCTAGGGAGGTTAATGAGAAGTTTGCGGCTGTTTTTCAGAAACCAATTTCTGGATATTTGGCTCCAAATTTGTAACATTTATTCTTAATACAGAGTGAAGATGATCATCTGTGATGCGAGAACATGGGCCAGTTTCTGTGTGGGGCTGCCCGCTCTGTGTAGGGCTGAGGGGGCTGTCAGCTCTGTGTGGGGCTGAGAAGGCTGTCAGCTCTCTGTGGGGCTGAGGGGGCTGTCTGCTCTGTGTGGGGCTGAGGGGGCTGTCTGCTCTGTGTGGGGCTGAGGGGGCTGTCTGCTCTGTGTGGGGCTGAGGGGGCTGTCTGCTCTGTGTGGGGCTGAGGGGGCTGTCTGCTCTGTGTGGGGCTGAGGGGGCTGTCTGCTCTGTGTGGGGCTGAGGGGGCTGTCTGCTCTGTGTGGGGCTGAGGGGGCTGTCTGCTCTGTGTGGGGCTGAGGGGGCTGTCTGCTCTGTGTGGGGCTGAGGGGGCTGTCTGCTCTGTGTGGGGCTGAGGGGGCTGTCAGCTCTGTCTGGGGCTGAGTGGGCTGCCCTGTCTGTGTGGGGCTGAGGACGCTGCCCTGTCTGTGTGGGGCTGCCCTGTCTGTGTGGGGCTGAGGGGGCTGCCCTGTCTGTGTGGGGCTGAGGGGGCTGCCCTGTCTGTGTGGGGCTGAGTGGGCTGCCCTGTCTGTGTGGGGCTGAGTGGGCTGCCCTGTCTGTGTGGGGCTGAGTGGGCTGCCCTGTCTGTGTGGGGCTGAGTGGGCTGCCCTGTCTGTGTGGGGCTGAGTGGGCTGCCCTGTCTGTGTGGGGCTGAGTGGGCTGCCCTGTCTGTGTGGGGCTGAGTGGGCTGCCCTGTCTGTGTGGGGCTGAGTGGGCTGCCCTGTCTGTGTGGGGCTGAGTGGGCTGCCCTGTCTGTGTGGGGCTGAGTGGGCTGCCCTGTCTGTGTGGGGCTGAGTGGGCTGCCCTGTCTGTGTGGGGCTGAGTGGGCTGCCCTGTCTGTGTGGGGCTGAGGGGGCTGCCCTGTCTGTGTGGGGCTGAGGAGGCTGCCCTGTCTGTGTGGGGCTGCCCTGTCTGTGTGGGGCTGAGGAGGCTGCCCTGTCTGTGTGGGGCTGAGTGGGCTTCCCTGTCTGTGTGGGGCTGAGTGGGCTTCCCTGTCTGTGTGGGGCTGAGTGGGCTTCCCTGTCTGTGTGGGGCTGAGGAGGCTGCCCTGTCTGTGTGGGGCTGAGGAGGCTGCCCTGTCTGTGTGGGGCTGAGGAGGCTGCCCTGTCTGTGTGGGGCTGAGGAGGCTGCCCTGTCTGTGTGGGGCTGAGGAGGCTGCCCTGTCTGTGTGGGGCTGAGGAGGCTGCCCTGTCTGTGTGGGGCTGAGGGGGCTGCCCTGTCTGTGTGGGGCTGAGTGGGCTGCCCTGTCTGTGTGGGGCTGAGTGGGCTGCCCTGTCTGTGTGGGGCTGAGTGGGCTGCCCTGTCTGTGTGGGGCTGAGTGGGCTGCCCTGTCTGTGTGGGGCTGAGGAGGCTGCCCTGTCTGTGTGGGGCTGCCCTGTCTGTGTGGGGCTGAGGAGGCTGCCCTGTCTGTGTGGGGCTGAGGAGGCTGCCCTGTCTGTGTGGGGCTGAGGGGGCTGCCCTGTCTGTGTGGGGCTGAGGGGGCTGCCCTGTCTGTGTGGGGCTGAGTGGGCTGCCCTGTCTGTGTGGGGCTGAGTGGGCTGCCCTGTCTGTGTGGGGCTGAGTGGGCTGCCCTGTCTGTGTGGGGCTGAGTGGGGCTGCCCTGTCTGTGTGGGGCTGAGGGGGCTGCCCTGTCTGTGTGGGGCTGAGGGGGCTGCCCTGTCTGTGTGGGGCTGAGGGGGCTGCCCTGTCTGTGTGGGGCTGAGGGGGCTGCCCTGTCTGTGTGGGGCTGAGGGGGCTGCCCTGTCTGTGTGGGGCTGAGTGGGCTGCCCTGTCTGTGTGGGGCTGAGGAGGCTGCCCTGTCTGTGTGGGGCTGAGGGGGCTGCCCTGTCTGTGTGGGGCTGAGGGGGCTGCCCTGTCTGTGTGGGGCTGAGTGGGCTGCCCTGTCTGTGTGGGGCTGAGTGGGCTGCCCTGTCTGTGTGGGGCTGAGTGGGCTGCCCTGTCTGTGTGGGGCTGAGTGGGCTGCCCTGTCTGTGTGGGGCTGAGTGGGCTGCCCTGTCTGTGTGGGGCTGAGTGGGCTGCCCTGTCTGTGTGGGGCTGAGTGGGCTGCCCTGTCTGTGTGGGGCTGAGTGGGCTGCCCTGTCTGTGTGGGGCTGAGTGGGCTGCCCTGTCTGTGTGGGGCTGCCCTGTCTGTGTGGGGCTGAGTGGGCTGCCCTGTCTGTGTGGGGCTGAGTGGGCTGCCCTGTCTGTGTGGGGCTGAGTGGGCTGCCCTGTCTGTGTGGGGCTGAGTGGGCTGCCCTGTCTGTGTGGGGCTGAGTGGGCTGCCCTGTCTGTGTGGGGCTGAGGAGGCTGCCCTGTCTGTGTGGGGCTGCCCCGTCTGTGTGGGGCTGAGGAGGCTGCCCCGTCTGTGTGGGGCTGAGTGGGCTGCCCCGTCTGTGTGGGGCTGAGTGGGCTGCCCCGTCTGTGTGGGGCTGAGTGGGCTGCCCCGTCTGTGTGGGGCTGAGTGGGCTGCCCCGTCTGTGTGGGGCTGAGTGGGCTGCCCCGTCTGTGTGGGGCTGAGTGGGCTGCCCCGTCTGTGTGGGGCTGAGTGGGCTGCCCCGTCTGTGTGGGGCTGAGTGGGCTGCCCCGTCTGTGTGGGGCTGAGTGGGCTGCCCCGTCTGTGTGGGGCTGAGTGGGCTGCCCCGTCTGTGTGGGGCTGAGTGGGCTGCCCCGTCTGTGTGGGGCTGAGTGGGCTGCCCCGTCTGTGTGGGGCTGACCCGTCTGTGTGGGGCTGAGGAGGCTGCCCCGTCTGTGTGGGGCTGAGGAGGCTGCCCCGTCTGTGTGGGGCTGAGGAGGCTGCCCCGTCTGTGTGGGGCTGAGGAGGCTGCCCCGTCTGTGTGGGGCTGAGGAGGCTGCCCCGTCTGTGTGGGGCTGAGGAGGCTGCCCCGTCTGTGTGGGGCTGAGGAGGCTGCCCCGTCTGTGTGGGGCTGAGGAGGCTGCCCCGTCTGTGTGGGGCTGAGGAGGCTGCCCCGTCTGTGTGGGGCTGAGGAGGCTGCCCCGTCTGTGTGGGGCTGAGGAGGCTGCCCCGTCTGTGTGGGGCTGAGGAGGCTGCCCCGTCTGTGTGGGGCTGAGGAGGCTGCCCCGTCTGTGTGGGGCTGAGGAGGCTGCCCTGTCTGTGTGGGGCTGAGGAGGCTGCCCTGTCTGTGTGGGGCTGAGTGGGCTTCCCTGTCTGTGTGGGGCTGAGTGGGCTTCCCTGTCTGTGTGGGGCTGAGGAGGCTGCCCGAGGAGGAGAGGATCGGGTGGTATTGCGTAGTTAAGTATCGGCGTAGTCCCGCGCATACTTGAGAATGTGCTGGTATTCAGCCGCGGGTAGCGCTGGGATAGTTAGAAAGCCTCGCTCATTGGTTAGTGCAGGAACCTTCCTCCAATAGGAATCAGCCTAATTCCTATTGGAGGAAGGTTCCTGCACTAACCAATGAGCGAGGCTTTCTAACTATCCCAGCGCTACCCGGGGCTGAATACCAGCGTGTATGCGCGGGACTACGCCGATACTTTACTACGCAATACCACCCAATCCTCTACCCCTCCGCGGGCAGCCTCCTCAGTCTCCCCCAGCCTCCCCCTCCGCAGGACACCGCCGCGCGGGCCACAGAAACTGGCCTCGCGGGCCACAAATGGCCTGCGGGCCGTAGGTTGGGCACAGCTGCCCTAGTGGATCCGCACCCGCAAGCGGATCGCAAACCGCAGCAGAACCGCTCTGGTGTGCACTAGGCCTAAGTGCTTGTGATTTGCAAAGCTCTTGCTATTGCAATGCTAAGTATTATCCCACTTGAGAGATGTGATTTTATTTTTTTAATCCCCTAGCATTACATTAGCAAAAGCTTTACAAATCACAAGCTTTTAGGGCTTCTTCACACCTAGGGTGTTTTCAGGTTTTTGTTTTTTTATTTTTTTTAAGCGCCAGCGATTTTGAATATCTCCCTAAAAGGGCATATGCAATGATTCCCTATGAGAATGTTCACATCTGCGCGTTTCGATTGCTTTCCGCTGACCTGGTTCAGTGTGTGTATGTGGGAAAGAAAGGTCTCTGCTTAAAGAGAACCTGAACTGGAAATAAAAAGTCAAAATAGCCATACACTGGTCATACTTCCCATGTAGGCTACTCTTCAATCGCTTTCTCCTTTCCTGTGTCCCATTTGTCCACTGTGATCAATGGAATTCTCCGTCCTCCATTTTAAAAATGGCCATTACCCCATAACAGTGAGAGGCATATGGAGGCTGACATGGATTTCATTTTAACCAATACCAGTTGCCTGGCATTCAACTAATCTGCAGTAGTATTTGACTCATATGCCTGAAACAAGCATGTGGCCAAGAAACATCTGAACTGCATGCTTGTTCAGGGTCTATGGCTGAAGTATAAGAATTCTATGTGAATCACCTGCCTATCCTATGTAAGAGAGGAAATGCATGCAAATTGCATGCGTTTTGAAAAAAAACAAACAAAAATCTCATTATTTTTTTTTTACTTGTTGAATGTAAATATAAAAAATGCTGGGGAAAAAAAAAAAACAGAAGTGTGTTCCTAGCCTTAACCTCCTTGGCAGTTAAGAAGCCATGAGCAGTAATGCGGAGCCTGGTTCGGGGTAGTCACGGGAAGGGTATGGGGACGCAGCACAGTGCCAGTTTCTCCCCCCCCCCAGGGATCTAGATGCTTGCTCTCAATCTACTTCAGATCCTTGGAGGCTCTCAATCCCTCGGGTGAGATCAAAAATTGTCACATGACAATAGACTGTGATCTCAACATAGAGCACTGCCTAGAAGACAGGAGGGAGAATTGCAGCGTTAGGTCCCAGGAAGGTAATATGCAGGGGCTGCTGCAGGCTCTCCACGAAAAATCAGGTGCCAAGGGAATCGGTCCACTGCTTTTTTGTTTAAAAATCATAGTCCTTAAGGGCTTGTTCCACCCTATAAGCACTTGAATGATTTCCTATGCGAGTTTCTCACATGAACGATCTTTCTAATCGCAATTGCGGCTTCTGCACCATTTCCTGAGCGTTTGCGCTTCAATACAAAGTATTGGAAAATAGCTAAGCACTTGAAAAAATTCAGTTCCAGGTCACTGAGTTCACTTCCTTATTAACTTGGAAACCCCCCCCCCCCCCCCCCCGCTAATTGCCACACAAAAGCGCTTACAAAAGTGCTTAGTAAAATTGCTAATCACTCTAAAATTGCCAGCAAAATCGCTTTGAAAAGCGCTCACAAAAGTGCTTAGCACTTGTGAATTATGTGAACCAGGTCAGATTAACATAGCTCCCCCTTCTTTGTATGTGTCTTAACGGACATTGTGGTCTGGATGAAAGATATAGCTCTCCTGTCCCCCTATGCCACTTATTTGATAGTGTAAGTTGTGCAGTTTGTTGCTCCCTGAAGATCTTAAACTGATTTATGTGTATGCATGTGCTCCCTTGAATGGTAGAACCTGACAGTGCCTCTGTGTGAATCCCAGGGTATTAGCATGGAATGTTTTCTTGCTGACTGGTATGAGTAGGGACCCTTTCCATTAAAGTGAACCTAAACCCAATTTAAAAAAAAAGAAAAAAAAAAAAGTTTCACACTTCCCTTTAACCAGCCCCCTGCAGCCATCCTGTGCCCTCGACATCAATCCTGGATCCTCTGTTCCCCGCCAGCTAGTTTTGTTTTTGACGACTGACTTGGCGGGCCACCACGCACATCATTGCATGTGTTACCGCGGTAACAGGACGCTATAGCGGGTTACAACACATACCTTTGTACACATTGACACCCACTATAGCATCCTGTTACTGCAGTAACGCGTGCAATGATCTGCGTGGCAGCCCGCCAACTCAGTCGTCAAAAACAAAACTAGCTGGCGGGGGCAGTGGGACCAGAGGATCCAGGAGTGACATTGAGGACACAGGATGGCTGCAGGGGGCTGGTAAAAGCCCCAGGTAAGAAACTTTTTCATTGGGTTTAGGTTCCCTTTAAGGGAAAACCCCATTGCTGGTGAAAAGAGCTGGTACACAACTCTTGCATGCAATCCATTTTTGGAAGCAAATGTCCCCTTTCTGCAACCGCAGTGTTCCAGCTTGACAGCCTTGAGTGCAGGTTAATAGTCTAGTTTTGCATTGCACTTACCCCGCCAACCAGGGATTAACAACGGGCAGATTTCATGAGATTTAAATACATAGGTGTCCAAATCTCCAAACATCCCAGGTATATACACAAAATATATATATCCTAATTCCAGCGTCAAACCTCCATGGCCACAACGTGTCACCAGCATGTAATAGCTTGGCATTTCCTGACCGCATCACGGGATGCCCTGTTGTCATGGAGGTGTGTCGCTGGAAGAGGAGATTAGGCAAGTGTTAACCAACTCATATCGCCAGTTTGTGACTCTGCAGGGAGGGGAAAAAAATGGCCCGATTAACAGCGCTTGTGGGCTGTAGCAGCGCTGGGTTAAACACTCATAGAAAAATATGCATTGAAAAAACCTGGAACCCTCTAAGGACAAGTGTAAGAAAACTGGAATTATAGACTAGGAACAAGCCATTGAGGTGTGACAGCATATAATCAGTCACCACTACTTCCTCTTTGCTTTATTATGAAAGCTACAGGATCTTAAAAAGGTGATAGGAAGACAAGTGTCACATTAAAGAGGAACTTTACTAAATGTAACTTCATGAATAAAATTGCTTATCTTTCAATATTACTTATTTAGCCCATTGTACAAGCTTTTCCTCTCCTCAATTTCAATTCATCACAGGTGGCGTCCGCTTTACAGCTGGCAAGGTGCATCACTGAAGTATGAACAGTTAGGTCCATAAATATGACAAAAAAATAAAAAAAAAACATTCATTTTTAAAACTTGGTTCAAACCCCATTGCTGGCAATCATAGCCTGAAGTCTTGAACAGCACCAGATGCTGGGTTTCCTCCTTTTTAAAAGGGAGGGTTCACGGAGTTGGTTAAAAAAAATAAAAATACTAATCCACTTACCTGGGGCTTCCTCCAGCCCGTGGCAGGCAGGAAGAACCCTCGACGCCACTCCATAGGCTCCCGGTCTGCTCCAGTGGCTCACCAGACCTGGCCGGCTTCCTGGTCGGGCTGCTCCTTGCGCTCCAACATGCGTCTCACGTGGTCGCGCGGACATCCTATGGACTGTACTGCGCCTGCGCCGTACAGCCTGGAGGACGTCCAATGACAGCAGCGCGACCACGTGAGACGCACAAGAGCCCGACCTGGCCAGGTCGGGTGAGCCCCCAGAGAAGACCGGGAGCCTCTGGAGCGGCGTCGAGGGCACTTCCTGCCTGCCACAGGCTGGAGGAAGCCCCAAGTGGATCGGTTGGACATTCGTGGAGGGGATCGGTCGGACAATCGAACACCGCTATCAACGCACTCCCGACCCCGCCAGCAACCGAGCGAAATCTTCCACGCAGACAGATCGACGGAAACGATCGATTTCAGACTGAAATCGATCGTTCGGGTCAACGTTTGCACTACGATTTCACAGAAGATTTGATCACAGTGATCAAATTTGCTGTATATCGGCAGGAAATCGTGTTAGTGTATGGGCCGCTTGAGTCCTGTGTGTAACCCTTTGAATGCGGTTCTAGTAAAAAAAAAAAAAAAATGCTGGTTGCATATAATATGCTGTAAATAATCTATTAGAGCAAAGAAGAATTGCTGGGTTTCATTCCGCTTTAATGTTCTCCTATGTGTGTGTTCTCACTGGAGCGATGTGATTTTGTAAAATTCCCCCACAGCACTGCATTAGCAAGCTTTTCAAAATCACTAGCACTTAAAAAGCTCATGTAGTGTGAACAAGCTCTTAGACACTGAAGTGAAAAAAAAAATTATGATATAATGATTTGTATGTGTAGTACAGCTAAGAAATAAAACATTAGGAGTAGAGACATACGTCTAATATTGTTTCCAGTACAGGAAGAGTATTTATTTATTGTATTTATAAAGCGTTAAACTCCAGTTATCTATGCAAAAGAGCCAATGAGCTCCAAGACTTTCAAAGTCGCAGAGAGCTCTGTCTTCTGAAGCTTGTTCTCTCAACTGTCAGACACTTTTTCTCTGCAGAGGACAGGTCAAAAGTTCACTGGGCTGCTCTGTAAAATCATTTAGAATGCTGAGCAGTGTGCAAACTGAAAATATTAGAGAATGATGCAGTGTTATAAAAAAAAAACCACTACAGTGTATATACCGTAACTGAAAATAAAAATAGGAGTATATTTTCTTTGCTACTAATGTTCTAGTAATTATCCGTACTACACAACCAATTCATTATGTCATAAAAAATTGTTTTGCTTCAGTGTCTCTTTAAAGTGGCTCCGAGATGAAAAACAAACTATACCAAGCAATTGGTCTTTACATATAAAATAAAGTTTATGCAATGTACATAGTAAATGCAATTGCAAACAGCTTTATTAGTATTTTATAGTTTCATCTCGTTACAAAATCAGAGCAGCAATATTCTGCTTCTCATTATTAGCATATATCTCCACCCCTCTCCTCCCCCTTGCCTGTGAAATGACAATTGCCTCTGAGTAAGGCCTCTTTTCCATGAACTGTTGATAGGCAGTGAAATGCCTCTCAAACTCTTACAACTGCTGCCTGGTAACTGCTTGTTGCTGCCTGGTAACTGCTCACTGCTGCCTTTCAACTGCTTGCTGAGCACACAGCTCAACAGTCCTAGAAAAGAGTCCTAAAGTAGATTACAGCTCCATCCAAACTTGTTATATACAAACAGCTATCCAGCAGGCATTTGTCATCAAATGTATGTAATTTTATGGTGGGCTGTTATGTGATTATCTCGCTTCTTCCTAACAGTGAGCAGCATCACATGGTATCCACAATCATTCATATTCTACTCGCCAGTGAAAGAAGCGTGGACTGACGGCTGTGCTGCAATGACACTTTGGCTGTGCTGCGGGAGGACCTGGCTGTGCTGCGGGAGGATCGAGCCCTCGATCCTCCCGCAGAACAGCCGAAGTTTCCTGCAGCATCCATCTACCCAGGTCTTTCTACACCAGCAAGTAGAATACGAATGAAGACGCCTGATGCACAGCCACCCACACTTCCTTTACCGGTGAATTGGATATGAAATGAAGTTGCCACCATACCACCCCCCCCCCCCCCCATCAGCCTATCATATGCCGGCGATCCCCGGCCAATCAGAGGCCGGGGATCGCCGATCTGCCTTACGGCGCTGCTGAGCAGCAGTACCGTATGACGTAAACAGCGGGGATTTCTTCCCCGCGTGTTTACATTAAGTGTGCGAGCCGCGATCAGCGGCTCGCACACTGTTCACGGAGACACCCTTCCATGCTATACCACTAACGACCCGCCGACGCCTACCGGCGTTAGGCGGTCGTTAAGTGTTGCCAATACATCAGAAGATTATGGGCAGATTTGACAAATAATATGGGCAGATTTGACAAATAAATGTATCTCTAATCGAATCTGCTTAGATATAAATTTGTCTCGTCGTCGAAGTTGCCCAGGTACTGCAGGCCGATTCGCATCAGATTTTAGCATGACACCGTCAAGGAATCGGCTGAGCGTGCCCCCCCCCAGTGTGTGCATTTATACATTACCTGTCCTGTGTCAGCCTCCGCTTAGTGTCCAACCTCCAGGAGGCTCTCCGTACATTCCACTGGCGCATGGCGTCTGACAGACGCTATGCACCAGTGGCGTGTACGGAGGGCTGTCCCGAGGTTAGACACCGTGCGGAGGCTGACACAGGACAGAGGATATTTATACATTACGGTGGCAGCGGCGGTTTTATTTCATCATTCCAAAATCAGTCACCATACCAACGCACACCCGATCGACCAACTTCAGCCCGGCATATTGCACCAGGCACAATCGAGGAGAATGACCAATTTTGTACCGACCTCAAAGCCGCCTGATGTATGGGCACCTTTAATTGCCTCAGATTTTTATACAATCATTTTCTTCACCCCACTGAATTAAAGTTAAATGTCAACACTTCAACTGCATCATGGTTTCATTTAAAATTCATTGTGGTAATGAACAGAACCAAAATTAGAAGAAAAAAGTACTCCGTCCAATTTATGGGCCTAACTGTACATTTGCTGTGTGTTCCGAAGCGAGCATTAACACCTGGTCTCCCAGAATGCCTTGGGGAAGAAGGCTAATTAACCTCCTTAGCGGTAACCCCGTGTGTGACACGGGGTAAGCCGCCGGAGGGTGCCGCTCAGGCCCTGCTGGGCCGATTTAAATAATTTTTTTTTTGCTGGACGCAGCTAGCACTTTGCTAGCTGCGCCAGCACCCCGATCGCCGCCGCCGCGCGCCCGATCGCCGCTATCCGGTGCGGCGCGCGGCCCCCCCCCAGACCCCCTGCGCTGCCTGGCCAATCAGTGCCAGGCAGCGCCAAGGGGTGGATCGGGTCTCCCAATGATGTCCCGACGTCGCTGACGTCATCCTGCCCCGTCGCCATGGCGACGGGGGAAGCCCTCCAGGAAATCCCGTTCTTTGAACGGGATTTCCTGATCGCCTATCGCCGGAGGCGATCGGCGGGGCTGGGGGGATGCCGCTGAGCAGCGGCTATCATGTAGCGAGCCCTGGGCTCGCTACATGATTTAAAAAAAAAAAAAAAATTAAAAAAAAAAAAACTGCTGCGCTGCCCTCTGGTGGTATTTTTCATACCGCCAAGGGGGTTAAAGGACAACTGAAGTGAGAGGGAGATAGAGGCTGCCATATTTATTTCCTTTTAAGCAATACCAGTTGCCTGGCTATCACAAAAATCTAGTATGTACAGCAGCCTCAGTGCCATGCCGAGAGATCTGGAGTGCTGGATAAAAATCAGCCTAAGGACAATTTTTTCCCCCTACTCCGTCCCTCGCCAAAGTATGGAATAAATCATATTTATCATTTTTTAAAACAACTCAACAAGCACTTTGACCATATATGCCAAATTCATCCCACATGGTTTCCCCACTTTGCATTGTCTGACTCCCTCTAATGGTACCCATACATGGTACAATTTTTTTCATCCTATCTTACCATTTCTATGTAGTATAGGGGTAATTTGAGTGAATATACTGAAAGGATAATTTAGGCAGTTCCCTTATATTACATAGAAATGGTAAGATTGGCTAATAGTGCCCATACATTGTACAATTTTTTTTTTCATCCAGAGTTCCCCAACCCTGTCCTCAAGGCCCACCAACAGTACATTTTGCAGAACACTACAGACATGCACAGTGGAGGTAATTAGTGTCTCAGTAGAGCTGATTAATTACCTGTGTGGATTTCCACAAAACATGCACTGTTGGTGGGCCTTGAGAACAGGATTGGGGAACACTGATCTAGGCCACCATGGAAGCTATGTTGCAGGTGAATCCCTAGGTCATCAGGAAAGCCATATTGGGGGGGGGGGGGGGGGGGGGGCTGGGACTAGGAGGAAAGTACTAGACAGGAGAAAAACCTTTTAAGGGTGCGAGGAGGGACCACTAGCCACCAGGGATCACACCTGTCCAGGATTATTGCAGATGGCACCGACAGTGTCTGCTTACCACAACAGATCTGTTGCAGACTGTCTACTATTCATACAGAAAAGAGCAAGCCACTAGACACCAGAGAACTCTATGGGGAGGGAGGAGGGCCACTAGACACCATGGAGCTTTATAAGAGGTGGGAGAGGACTAATAGACATGGGAAGTTGGCATATGACTTGGTCCCCGTGTTCAATTTCAGCCCACTCTGTATTTGAGTTTGACACCCCTAACAGGCAGATACTGTGATAAGTTTACCTCTCACTACATGGTAAGTTTGATCGGTCACTTATATTGTTTAATTAAAAAATAAATATTCCTCTCACGGAGGGTCACTTAAGATATCTTTCAAGCAAATTATATCATGCAAGCCTTCATTGGAATCTATAGTAGCACACACTGGGGTTGATTTACTAACAGAAATGGTGGATTTGTCTATCAGGTGGCCGAAGTCTGAGGGGCCCTCACCTGGGTCATATCAGAGTACAGTGATAATTTCTGAGAGGATAATGCATTAATGTTTGCACTACTACACCCTCTGCAATTGGTTTAGTAAACCAAGGGCAGCTTGGATTTATTCAAGTTTTCTCTTTATTTGTTGGACATTACTTTTATTGACTGTTTACTGAATCATTTAGACTTTCAATTGTTCAATCATACGGTCAGTGTTGTTCAACCTCAGTAAACAAACCCCACTAAACGGCAGTGTAGGACACAGATAGAAATGGCAGCACAGTGACGTAGTAAATAGTACTCTTGCAGCACTGGTTCCCTGGTTCAAATCCAAGCCAGGTCACCAAGTTTAAAATGTTCTCACTGTGTCTGCATGTGTTTCCTCCGGGCACTCCAGTCCCCCCCCCCCCCCCAAATAAAAAAAACACAACATATGTCAGCTGATTTCTCTCTAGAAATTGTCCCTATACTAAGTGTGGGGGGTTGTGAGCCCCTCTGACGGACAGTGAAGTGACAAGACTAAACTCTGTACAGCACTGTGGAAAATGTTGGCACTATATAAATAGTAATAGCACGCATGCACGCACTAAGAATAAAAGTGCGTCTTAATAGGGGAACCATAAGGACACAGTAGAATACAGTAAATTATTCAATTTACCCACTTTTACCATTTCACAAAAAAGTAAGCAGTTCAGATCGTAAAGATTTTGACTGGCCCATCTCCTCGTGGAGAAGTCTCAGGGTTTTCTTAGTTTTCAAAAGCATTCCCTTACCAGTTGCCAAGTCCTAACTGCCAAACTAGTGTGCAATCAAGTAGATAGGTTGGCACCTTACTATTTTGGCAGTTAAACCAACCTTCAGGAAATGCTTTTGAAAACTAAGAAAACCATGAGAATCCCCTGTGAGGAGATGGACTAGTCCAGACCCCGTCAGATTTTAATTTCTTAGTTTTTTTAACTGGAGTGGTCTTTTAAATGGCCACTTCCTATAGCTATATAGTGATGTACATAGGTATGTTTGCCTTGCCCTCCAACAGAGGCTAAACCCTATATACATGTCAGATCTATAGAGCTTAAAAAGAACAATAACCACATTCATCATCACATTACAATCGCATGACAATAGTTTAAAATATTTTCACCAATGACCATTAACAATGAACAATAAATGATTGTTTTGGCCAACAATCATTGTTAAATTAAATACGCATTTTGGAATGTATTTTTAGAATTAGAATGTGCTTGTATAGTGCGGACATCCTCCACAGTACCTTAACAAGAACCAGAGGTAGGTTCTAAGAATCCTACTAGCACACAGAGGCTGGGTCTGCATATAATGCCCAGCCTCTGTTGCTATACTGTTTCCTCCCAGTCCCCCCATAAATCAAACAACGTGCTAGTGACACGCAGCGTGTCAATAGCATGCTTTTGACCTCTGCAGTCACTCTCGCCGCTCCCCGTCTGCGTCCCTTCCCTCCAATCAGTGGGGAGTGAAGGACAGGCGGGGAGCGGCGAGTCACAGTACAGATGTAAACAGCCTGCTAGCGATGTCATTAGCACGGCGTTTCATTTTTGGGGGACAGCAGAGCGCAGGATGGGGGGGGGCTGGGGAGACAGTATAGCAACAGAGGCCAAGCATAATATGCAGACCCAGCCTCTGTGTGCCAATAGGATTCTTAGAACCCACCTCGGGTTCTCTTTAAACAATTTATCAAAGCCATTCATGTAAAGTCTATTAGTGCCAGTTACCAAAAGTGGTGTATGTGGGTAGCCATCTTGGAAGATTAGACTGGATGTTCTTCACCACTGTCACAGTAGAACGTTGAACTAGACACCTAGATTGAAAATATTAGACAAGCAGAAACCTTCCAGGGATGAATGCACTTTTCTCCCTACAGGTGATTTTTTTTTTAGTGACATGCCCAAATGTACGCTTTAACCACTTGAAGACCACAGTGCTAAACCCCCCTAAAGACAGGCCATGTGTTGCTTAATTGGTCACTGCAGCTTTAAAGCCTCGCTGCAGGGCCATACAACACAGCACACAAGTGATCCCCCCCCCAATTTCTCCCCACCAACAGAGCTCGCTGTTGGTAGGGTCCGATCACCTTCATTGCCAACCCGAAAGTTGCTTATTCATTTTGTTTCCTTCCCTCCCCCCAGCCAGCAAATCACAGCAATCCGCTGCCATAGGTTTTAGCCTATGAGAGCCGATCGCTCTCTTGTGCCCCAGGGGGACAGCCGTCCCCAGTACAGCGCTGCGCAGCGGTTTACTAACTTAATAGACGGTTGTTTCGCTGTCTAACAGTTTCCGTGCGGCAATCGCCGCTGGGAGACTGAAGGCGGAGCGCCACCTTCCAAGCGGAGATGCGTATGCGATCTCCAGCAAAAGCCGGCCCCAGGACTTGACGCCAATTGGCGTTAGGTGGTCTTGGGGCTGCCGACGCAGTCACGCCCGTTGGCGTGACGCTGTCGTTATGTAGTTAACACTTTGCATCCAGACCTCGTTTCCCCCTTATGGACCAGAGCAGTTTTAACATTTTAGCTATGTCACTATTTAATCAGCAATAACATTATCCTTACTTTTGACACCTAAATCAAATATACCGTATTTTTCAGACCATAAGACGCACCTAGGTTTAGATGACAAAATCCAGGGGAAAAAAAAAAAAAATACTAAACCTGGTGCATCCATGGTGCAGGGGCATCTTCTCCTCCCCCATTATGTCCCCTTTGTACTTGTTAGGTCACTTGTATCCTCTTCTGCCCCACGTCCTTCACTGTCCATGTCCTTATATGTGCCCCCTGTTCTTATTTGTGCCCCCTATGTCCTTCTCCCTGCCTCCTGTGCTCTTCATCCTGCCTCCCTCTGTCTCCTGTCCTCCTCTGTCCCTAATCACATCTGTCTCATGTGCCCTTTCCCAAGTCCTGTCCCTAATCCACTCTGCCCAATCTGCCTCCTCTAGGGCATCCTAAGGCATTGTTAAGGATTGTGTAGAGAGTGTGAGGCTTACCCCCATGACGTCGCCACAGTGCGACTATGACAAGCGGCAATCCTTGTGTTAAAGTCGCTGACAGGTCAGTGCTCGCAGGCAAAGCATTTCCCTTTTCACTTCCGCGTTAGTGACGTATGCGGAAGTAAAGAGGGAAATACTTTGCCTGCGAGCACAGACCTCTCAGCACTGCGGCTTTACAGCGAACATTACCGCTTCTCAGATCTAGATATCTGGGTGTAGAGCAAGCGGATCCGCCGCTCCAAGTACGGGGCAGAGACTAAGATGAGGAAGCTGCTTGACGATTCAATCGCTGCGGAGTGAGAAAGTGACAGTATATATCGGTAGCTATTGGCAGTAGGACATCATTACTAGCACCGGGTTAGCATGTAACCTGATGATTGCCCTCTCCGATGATGAGATATGCGGGATGCAGGCAGAAATTGCGGAGGAGAAAGCAGCACTTTAATCCTTTAGGCACAGCTTGAGTCGGAGGGAGGGGAGTCTAGCTTAGCCTGGGGACATTGCCGACAAGCAGATCGGCATGCTCCACTGTCACTGATTTAGGGGAGGCAGGTCTGCATTTGCACATTCGGACCATAAGATGCACCAACATTTTACTTATGGTCCCTTATGGTCTGAAAAATACGGTATATAGTTTTCTTCAAGACTAACTAGACTTTCATTGTATGGTATTTTTTTTCCCTCTCGAATAATTTTCTTTTCTAAGCATTTTAATAGGAAGTTTTAGCAATTCCAGTTTAAAAAAACAAAAACGCTATTGTAGATTAAAACAAACAAATTTTGTTTGGCCATTTCTACTGATCACAAAACTTCCTGTCACAATTTATGGTGAGAAAATAAAAGTATTTTTAATGGCAAAAATCTATCTCATTGGCTCAGGGAACATATATTCCCTTTTACCAATTAGTGCTGCAGCAGATAGTGCCGGAGGTTTTTTATAGGAGCAGGGTGTTAAAGCAGGATTGTCACCATAAAAAAAACCCAAATTTCAACAGCAACTGGTCTGAGTGTATTAAGTGAAAAAGATGCTAATCCTGCATTCAAAACTTTTTCTGCTGTTATGATTTGGAGTTATCACATATTTAAGGAGTACTGGCCCTTTAGTAGTCAGTGCCAAACAGTTGCACGCTGGGTTTTTTTTTTAATCTATAAAATATTTTTCCTCTTCCATTTCCCTGCCTAGCTGCTTATCTGAAACACGATCCCCTGCTCACTTGTGTTTACAAGCAAGGCTGAGGTGACTCAGCAATTGAAGGAGGAAAAAAAAAGTAAAGGGCAGAAATTACATTAGGATTTAGCATAAACGGTGGGCAAAATACATGGTTCCCACCAGGAACAGAATTCTCTTCATTTACTTTATAACATTCACTGAAATCTAAATGTGGGCAGTACAATACATGTGTTATGCAAGTAGATCAAGTATTTATCTACAGTAGTTCTATATGCTTTTTTCCCCCTGGTATAGTATGGCTATGTTGGTGGTACGAGGACAGGCTTGGGAAAACTATCATGCATTACGTTTCCTCCAAAGAATCAACAGGAACAACTACTTTTGCCATTTCTTTGAAATGTTATAATTAAGTCATGCATGTCTGTGTTAAAGTGGATCCAAGATGAAAAAACTAACTATAACAAGTAACTTGTCTATATTTATCTTATATAAAGTTTATATAGTTTACAGAGCAAACCTAGCTCCAAACAGCTTCAACAGTATGATTATTTCTTCCTGTGATACAATGAGAGAGGCCATGTTCTGTTTGTTACATTACACAAGCAAGCTGCTGTGCATCTTTAGCCCTCAGCCTGTGAAATTTCACTGCCCTCTGCCTCTGAAATCTTTGGCTAGTAACACCACCTCCTCCTCCTCCTGCCCAGACGGAGCTCCCATAAGCTCTTGCTACATATGTCTCAAAGTGCTAAGGCTCTGGAGCTGTGGGTGAGGCTTGTTTAGTTTATAGGGAATTAGAGTATTAAAACAAAAAAGTATTTGGCTTACGGAATGCCCTATAAACTATATGAAAGGAACACGATTATGCAATGAGTAAAATTTACCTCAGATCCACTTTAAACTAAAAATTCTGGTTGTGGAAGAAAAAAAAAAAAATCTCATCGTCATCAGTGCTGCACTGATGTTTGTAATCTTATGGCCTGTTACACTTTTGGAGCGATTTTATAGTGATTTGGTGTGAAATAGGCCATAAGATTTCCTTGTCCGAGTGCTTTACTATAATAAAAATGGGAAGCACTGGCTGCATCGAAATTTCTGCTTTACCACATTAACAATAAGCTGTAGAGGGCAAAAGCCCATGCTACACATTTTCAGTTTAACAATTTGAAATAGGCTTTGAAGCTCATTTCCTCAAGTTTCTGCTAGTAACACGGTCAATTGGCTGAGTTTTGTATGCCTAGAAAATACAAAATTCAAGCTTGCTGAAATGAGTTGCCATAAATCCATCCAATGTACAGAGCTACATTACATGGCAGTTTTAAGGAGGACTGAAGATTTTCGCACAAATGAAAATATATAATGTATTAGTCTCGAGAAACAGAATTATGAAACCTGATGTTACGGCTGACGACAGGATCATAAACAGAGCATTAAGACTTTCAAAATGAGTGGCCAATTGCAGTGTTGACTTTCTTGTAACGGGTGAAACTACATGGCCTGTATTTTCAGAAAAACTGCTCTAACCATGACCTATAACGGCCCGTTCACACCGTTTGTTGTGTTAAATATCAATGTTTTATGTTGCAATGCGATATGGTCTGTGGGCTTTCACACTAAATGCAGTGAGTTCCATGAGCATTTACAGCTGCAGTGAGGCATACTTCCATCCTACTGTATGCCTAACTATATACGGTGCTATAGTCGCACCGCAACTACCGCGTAATGCAACTTTTCAGCTATGTTGCATTGCAGTCTCATCACAACAGGACTGTGTGAAAGGGCTCTAAATTCTAACAGGGGTAACGGACCATGTACCTCAGAAGTCTGAGAGCATAGGAATACACATATAAAGAAACACTGGTAAAACTGGGTCAAGCAGTCTGGACTTTACAGGAGTCCAATTGCCATGGCTTATTTACAATAAAGCTCTTCACAACTCTATTAACAAGATTTAATGTACATTTATTCTTAACACGGGAACATAGAGTATAAAGATTTCATACTGAATAAATGATATATTCATTAAGCAAAATAAAAATAAAACAAATAAAAGGAATAGGCTGAAATTTACATTTTCTTCAGAGCTACAAATATGCAGAAATCGCTGGAAAAAAAATGTCAAATTGTTTCTGGAACTGAAACCAAAAAAAGGAAAAAAAAAAAAACCTCACACCTTGATTGGAAATGAAAAGGTAAAGTAAGTTGAAACAATTGCTGGATATACAAAGGGTCAAAGGGAGGGGAAGGTGGTGCAGAGCCTGTTGCTCTTTGGATCAAACAATCTGTAAAATATTTCTCCTTCTGGAGAGTAGATAAAGGGGGACTGGGAATAAGTAACCGTGGCCCCCTTTTTCTTCAGATTCAGGGGAAATCTTGTGAAAGTGGTGAAGGGTTAAGTGAGGGAAAAAAGTTGAGGGAAATACAAGAGGTGTCTTTAATGTACATCATCATATATATACAGACATCGCAGCTTGCAACCTACAAGCTAAAGGTTAAAACCAGTTATAAGAGGCGATCTCCGATTATTACAATCTAAGTTTAAAGAGGTAAGGGTGTTGCTTCACATGAAACTTTGGGGGAAAAGCGACTTTTTTGTGTGTCTCTCTCCTCCGGAAACTAAAAGTGACCTTTGTCACTCTCCATTTAAAAACCTACATCTGGAGTCTCTGAGGTTGTGGGTTTTTCCAGCTCCGATTGGATTCTGCAGGGTTTCTCAGCACAGTTAAAAAGGTAATGTCTTTTTGGGACTTTTTTTTTTTTCTTTTTATGTTTTCTTCTCTGTTTAAAGGTACAGGGCACACAAATTCTAGTCTAAAGATTGCAGGGTGAGGAGGAGGGCAAGTTTTTTTTTTCTTTTTTAGAATTATAGAAGGGATTCCTTCTCCCTTCTTGGTGGTTCAGAAGTCTTAACTCCTTTGAATATGGAGCCCATCCCTTGGCTGTCGCAGGGGTCTAACAGTAGAAGTGGGAGGGTAGTTAAGTACAGTGGAACCCATTCCCTCAATTAAAAAAAGAAAAAAAAAATCACTGAAATACAGTAGCTTTGGTTATCACCAAAACACAGAGAGGAAGAGAAAGGGAAGGGGAGGTCCACAAGGGTGGCCATGCCTCCTCTCTGGGGCGGACAGTGGATTGAGACGTCGTTTTTGCATAAATAAAAAAGGGAGGGAGGGGAACATAAAGGAGGGGAATAAAACAGTCAGGGAGGATTCCATTCTACCGTGATGAGAGGAGGAAACTATCTGGGAAGATGTCCACTGTAGCCGTCATGACTGACCAATCAAAAAGAGGACGTCGCAGATGACCTGTGACACAGAGCAGTTCATTAGTGGAGATACTGAGATGTCCAGCAGACGGGACTCGTACAGCGTGAACTCTGAGTGATTTTCCTCAACCTTGGCCAAAGCCAGCAGGGCACGTGAGGCCCGTCTCATCATGTCCGTACTGGTGGGCTCGAAAGAAGCAGAGGGTCCATGTAAGTGGGCAGCCTGGGTGGCTGCCAGACTATCTTCAAGAAAACCTAACAGGTTACCAATGCTGCCTTTCTGTATGGCAATAGCCCTTGCTGATAAGCTATCTCCCTGTGCTAAGTTTGCTAAAAGCACCACTGCCATTTCCCTGCACACATGGTTTTTTCTGTCACTTAAGAACCTCACTAAGGTTCCATGGAGCTTCTCAAGACGTGTGAAAGGGGGTGTAGCCAATATTAGGTCCACATTGCTGTCTTGAATGCTCAGTTTGCTCAGTGCTTCCAGTACCAGTCTCTGGGGCGAAAGTACTGCATTGGGACCCAACGTTACAAATGGATCCTGAGCCTCTGCTGATGGACAAACCGCCCAGTGTAGCAAACCATCAAGGATGGGTAGACAAATGCTCTCTGGGAAAGGGGAAAGGTCCAGCTGACCAGAGATGTTGGCAAGAGTGACTAGCGTATTCTCACGCAGCATTTCCAAACAGTCCCACCACCATTCAGCCTTGTTGCTGCTAACTCCTTGATCTCGCTCTTCCTCCTTTTCATAAGTAAGAGGGGCTTGTTTCCTTTCTGGGTGCTTATGATGAAGCAACACTAGTTTTCCAAGAATCAGCAGCAAACCTGGATGCTTGGACATTTCCAAGTCATTTCCTGGCACAAAAGACAAGCTGCGCAAGATATTAGATATGCACACACAACGCCGCGAAAGAGCATCTTGCCAATCTTCCAGTGTGCACAGTGGGGTTTCATCTTTGCTACGTGGTTCATCCTCCAGAATTTTAAGACCATGCCTGTTACGTGGTGGGGGGCTACCACCCAATGCAAAGTCAGAATCCTCCTCAGCGGCATCTCCATCCTCTGATGGCAAAGAGCTTGATCTGCAACATAGGACATCATCTATTGTAGGAGCAGTGTCCTCTGTTCCATTTACTTGCTGTTCCCGCACTCTGCGCTTTGTCTGGAAGCGTTTGCGGACAGGGGGATCAGGTCGCCTCTCAAAGTGAGTTTGGATGTGTTCTGTTGTATCACCCCCTCCTATTCGCCAGTGTAAGAGGCCACTATCAAATTCCTGCCGACGACCCAGCTTGTGGGAACAGTCTAGCACAAAGGCATCTTCCCGTTGTATAACCTTAATTGGGAGTTTGTCAAACTTGCTGGCATGCCGCTGAGTATCCTCATTGCCTATGCAAGGAGCAGAGTAGGCTTTTCTCTCCTCATCTCCTTCATCTTCACTTTGGAAACCATCATCCGTCAGTGAATGGCAGTCTTCCCCATCACTATATTCAGCATTACAAACAAGTGGGCTATGAGAATTTCGAGTGGAAGGATTGAGAAGGTTCTTTTGCCCAGGCTCTCCAACCTCATACTCCCGAAGGATCCCAAAGATTTCAATCAGGCAGCGTCGGAAATATTCCACCAAAAGCTCCAATAGCCCTGGAAGCTACAAGAAATGAAGGGGAGAATTAGAATGCAACATTTGAACAGGTGCGTGAGGTGTGCACTTGAAAAACGAACTTCACAATCTGCAGACATGTAAACTCACCTGGCTAAGGTTAAAGGTCATGATGCTGTTGTCATCATACAGAAGAATGTTAATAGTGTCCAGTGCCCAAGTACTTTCAGCAAGTAAGCCAGACTTCAGAGACATCATCACACGCCAAGCCTCAGGTGTACCTGAAACGAAGAGGATTTGTAAAAGCTAGTACCACACTAACAAAATCTAATGTATAGCAACGTAGGTATTTGAGACAGAATTACCCCTCAAAGACCCAAAGCAGAACTACACAGTCATCACAAACGCAACATCTGAAATTGACCCCCTGCAATTCCTGTAGCATGAAAATAGCATTGCTAAAGTTATATGGTTTAAAAAAATAAAATAAATTTAGAAAACTTTTCTAAGCTGTAGTCACTTATTATGCTTAAAGGAAACCCGAAATTAAATACATCTCAGGTTTTATACTTAGTCGAGGCTTCCCCGAGCCTGCTCAGGGTCCCACGCCGTGTCCCCGGGCCACTCCTGTCCCACCACACGACGGCCCAGTACTGTCAGAGTCGCATTTTGTTGCACTGGCCTGGCCGCACGCCCTCTTGTGCTCTCGAAGCCGGGAGTATTCCATGCCTGCACAGTAGTTATTGCGCAGGAGCACATCGCTCCAGGCTACGGGAGTGTGGCCAGGCACCACGACTCAGAAACAGTACCATGCCGTCCTGCGGGAAACAGGTGCAGACCAGGGACATGGTAATGGACAGAAGTGGCCCAGGGACATGGCAAGATGCATTTCATCTCAGTTACACTTTAAAGGAAGAATGTTGGCAATGATTTGGCATTAAGACGTTTTGGATCTTTCTCAGAATATGCAGGTTGCATCCTACAGGCATTATCACTTGACCAAAGGAGAGGAAAGGCCTTTTAAGCTCAGAAACAAATCCCTAACATTTTAATTTATGCTATAGGCCAGTGTTTCGACATTTTATGGGTATGTACTCCTATTGAAAGCTTGTGCTGGCCAAGTTCCCCTTGATACAGATACACTTAACAGTAGTACTTAAAGGGAACCGAAACTGAGAAGGATATGGATTTTACCTTTTAACCACTTCACCACTGAGGGGTTTTACCCCCTGACCACCAGAGCAATTTTCACCTTTCAGCGCTCCTTCCATTCATTCGACTATAACTTTATTATTACTTATCCCAATGAAATGAACTATATCTTGTTTTTTTTGCCACCAATTAGACTTTTAGGTGGGACATTATGCCAAGAATTATTTTATTCTAAATGTGTTTTAATGGGGAAATAGGAAAAAATGTGGGAAAAAAATTATTTTTCAGTTTTCGGCCATTATAGTTTTTAAATAAAGCATGCTACTGTAATTAAAACCCATGAAATGTATTAACCCATTTGTCCCGGTTATAAAACCATTTAAATTATGTCCCTATCACAATGTTTGGCGCCAATATTTTATTTGGAAATAAAGGTGCATTTTTTTCAGTTTTGCATCCATCCCTAATTACAAGCCCGCAGTTTATAAAGTAACAGTGTTATACCCTCTTGACATAAATATTTAAAAAGTTCAGTCCCTAAGGTAACTGTTTTTTTTTTTTTATTGTATTTTTTTTTTTTTTTTTTTAATTACAAAAAAAAAAAATTGGGGAGTGTGGGAGGTAATGAGTTAATTTATTGTGTAAATGTAATGTTTGTATATGTAAAATGCTTTTAGGGTGTAGTTTACCATTTGGCCACAAGATGGCCACAGAGTGTTTGTTTCCATGTGACCTGTAAGCGTCCGGAAGGACGCTTACAGGAAGCAGTAGGAGGCTGGGAGACGCACAATGATCTCGCTGTTTCTGAAAGAAGCAGCAGATCATTGCGGGGGCTAGATCAACGAACGGGAATGGATTTTCCCGTTCATTGATCTCCGGGCGAGCGGGCGGCGGCGTGCACGAGCGGCGGGTGCGCGCGCACGAGCGGCGGGAGCGCGGACAGCGGCGGTAGCGCGGAAGGTACGGATTTCTCCGTCCCTGGTTTTTTAGGAGGGAAAAAAGGGGCGGAGAAATTCGTACCGCTGGGGGTAAAGTGGTTAAAATACTACCAGTTGCCCGACTCTCCTGCGTCTAATACTTTTAGCCACAGCCCCTGAACAAGCATGCAGATCAGGTGCTTAACTGAAGTCAGACTGGATTGCTGCATGCTTGTTTAATTAAAGTTTAATTTAAAGTTTGTGTGATTCAGCAACTACTGCTGCCAAAGACATCAGCAGGATGCCAGGCAACTGGTATTGTGGTATTGTTTAAATGGAAACATCCATATGCCTCTCAGTTTAGGCTCCCTTTAATAATTGTTTCTAAACTGTTTCCAAGCATTTGCTATTGTTTTTTAATTCACTGAAATACTAGTTTGGCTGTTTACACAGGAGTTCTTTTCTGAAACCATCAATTTATTAAACTTAAATACATCAAGCCCAGGTATCCCCTGGACCCATCAGAAGTACCCCCTGGGGTACGCGTACCACACATTGAGAACCTAGGCTATAAGCAATGCAAGAGATACAATGCAAACAGGATTTGTTGCAAGTGCAGCTCCACAGTTTCTTTTGAAAGGTTATAAAGTTTAAAGCATTTTTCAAATGACTTTTTGCAATCTAGAAATATTTAAGACTCATTTCCACAAATTGTTTTGAAATTTTTAATATCTTGGAAAGTAGACTTGTCTTTTGGATTTTTATGGTTTTCCTGTGTCCCCTAACTGCAAGAATCTTCCTGTCTAGACAGAAATATCCACACAAGTGAATGATAGACAAGGGGGAAAAAAAACTATTACCCAAAGAACGGTTAAAGGGAACCTTAACTGAGAAGGGATACGAATGTTTCCTTTTAAACAATACCAGTTGCCTGGCTGTCCTGCTGATCTTTGGCTGCAGTAGTGACTGAATCACACACCTGAAACAAGCATGCAGCTAATGCAGTCTGTCTTCAGTCAGAGCACCTGATCTACATGCTTGTTGAGGGGCTGTGGCTAAAAGTATTAGAGACACAGGTTCAACAGGAGAGTCAGGCAACTGGTATTTTTAAAAAGGAAAAATCCATATCATCAGTTTAGGTTCCCTTTAAAACTCCACGACAAGGTGTATTGATGTCATGTCCTGCTCCAGGAACCACTAGAACCATGAAAATCCTTGGTGGTTCAGAGAAAGGAAATGTCAAAACATCTGCAATGGGACACAAAGCACAATATCCTTTCTAAGCTACTGAAGGGGAAAAAAAAAAACAAAAAAAAAAAACTTGCCAGGCAAAGCAGAAGATGACATTCTAAGCTTAGCACATCTTTGGTGATTTTATTTTTAGACCCTCCGTTCCGTTAGCGCATGGTCAATGGGCAGACACATTGATCTAGAAAAATCACTGCAGACCCAAACTTGTGGTCAGTTCGGGGAAACAGATCTGTTCTAATGGAAGAACGTGGACGGATCCTACTGATTACCACAGGATCTGTTCACCTAAACTAACCTTTTAAGTCCACTGTAAACCAAGCCTTAGTATAAGTGGGCAAACAACAACAAAATTGTGTTTTCATGTAACTAGCATTAAAGGGACTCCGAGCAGTGCATTAACTATGGAAAGATGCATATAATTTTGATGCCCTCTTTCTTCTCTTTCCAATGATAGATCAATCGCTGCCCTAAGCCTTTTAGTTTGCTATTTTCGCAATCGAAATCGTGGCCAAACTAAAAGGCGTAACGCGGTGGTTTATATATCATTGAAAAGAGGAGAAAGATCTTCAAAATGTGTAATTTATTCTAAACTTTCCCGACTAGAATCTACCAGATTGCATCCTTACATTACAGGCTGGGAAAGGGAACTGGGGTTGCACAAGGAAAGCGAGGACTGGGCTGACTGTTGGTCCCGTATTTCTAGCTGCTCCACAAATGTATACGCTATAGAATCTGCATATAAAGTGTTAACTAGGTGGTACCTTGTCCCTTCAAGGCTACACAAACTCTCATCAGCTATTGACTCTAAATGTTTCAGAGGCTGTGGAAGGGAGGGCACCATGTACCATATTTGGTGGCAATGCCCACGTATCATACGTTTCTGGAGTAGGATTTTTGGCCTCATGCAGTCTCTCTTCCATATCACCATACGTAAAGACCCGTGGCTAGCCCTCTTCCACGGTAAAATTGATAGCCTTACGACTAACCAAAATAAACTTGCCTCCTTCCTTTTCCTATCTGCTAAAATGACAATAGCAAAGAACTGGAAGAAAACACCTTCAAACTTCTTGGAGGTCAAAGCACGTATGTCAGAATTCATGGTAAACGAAAAGCTAACAAGCATACTGCGTAACACACAATAAATTCCTTCAGATATGGCAACCCTGGATCGACCTGGAGTACCCGGATATAGACGCAAACCTGTTCACAACATATTAGGTTCCACTGGACTCCCTTGGACTCTACCCTCTTCTCTCTCCCCTTTCTCCTCTTCTTCTTTCTCCATTTTTCTCGGTATCTTTCCTTTCCTGCTCTTGGTCAGGAGATGGGAAACAGAGGGTGAATGGGCAGTCCAGCCCCTTTCTCCCTCACTTTTAGCCCTGTCTGCGAAGGCGGGCCCCCGGTTCTGGTCACCGTGGGGCTCCTAAGGATCGTACATTATGTTATGTTCTGTGTTTACTGTTTAAAGGTTGTGCGTGCTTTATATCTTGGTTTGCCCTTCCCGGTATATGATGCAGATGGCTGCCGGAAGGTTCGTGGGCCAGGGTGTATTGCTTATACCGTGTATGTACAACTGTTCTTTTTGTTTCTAATGTTGTATTTCTTAAAAATCAATAAAAATATTGAAACCAAAATGATATGCATCTTTCCATATTCTCTGCACTTTTTGGAGTCCAGCATTGTATTACACAGGACGACACTTTCCCCAGTGTCGGCAGCTCCATCCAGCACAATGCAATCAAATACAAGGAACCCAGGGGGATATAGTTACAAACATCGTGCTGGTAGGTGTGAGGATATAATTAATTAGTTGTGGGTATGCTTAAAGGCATACCCACAGGCACTGCTCGGAGTCCCTTTAAGTCTTTAAAGCATACCTGAACTGAGTGATATGGAGACAGTCATGTTTATTTTCTTTTAAATAATGTAGATTGCATGGCTGACCTACGGCCTCAGTCTAAAAGGTGGCCACACACACACACACACTAAAATGATCCGATTTTACAGCAATTCGATAAAAACGATCGTATCTCCTGGAAAAAAAACGAAAGCTTTTTTTCATTCGACTGAAAAATCCGATCGGATTTCCCGTTTTTTTCGATTTTTATCTATCCGGAATGCCAGATATTTTTCTTCCATTTCTCTAAAGATTGTATGGTGTGTGTTAGATTGTCAGTTTATTAATATACACACCCAAGCCATTTTCTCAGAGTTTCCAATCATTATCATCATAATTGGGGGAAAATTGAACATACGTGTGTGGTACATTGGTCATATTTTTGAAATATTACAATCAGTCAGAAAAATTGATTGCAATTTCTTAAATTGAACAGATATTTAAAAAAATTGTATGGTGTGTGGCCACCTTAAGGCTCAACACACACCATACAATCTTAGTTGTTCAATCTTACCACTTCCATGTAGTATAAGAGCCTATCCAATCAATCATTCAAGGTATTTTCAATCTGTTGGCCCTTATACTACATAGATTTGGTAAATCTGTACAACTAAGATTGTATGGTGTGTGTTGAGCTTAATACTCTTAAGCCGAAGAATATGCAGATCGGGTGTTTCTGCTGCAAGCTTGTTTCTGGTGTAATTCAGCCACTACTGCAGTCAAACAGATCAGCAGGGGTTCCAGGCAACTGGCGGTTAAAATGAACTTAAGGTGAGAGCAATATGGAGGCTGCCATATTTATTTCCTTTTCTGCAATACCAGTTGCCTGGCTATCCTGCTTAGCCTCTGCTCTAATACCTTCAGCCATAAACCCTGAGCAAGCATATGCAGACCAGATGTTACAGACAATATCAGAACTAATGCTTGTTTCTGGTGTAATTCAGCCACTACTGCAGCAAAATAGATCAGCAGGGCTGCCAGGCAACTGGTATTGTTTAGAAGGAAATAAATATGGCAGCCTACATATCACTCACCTCAGGTTCACTTTAAAGAGGAAATAAATATGGCAGCCACCATACACTTGAGAAAGTGCGTACCAGCCCAAAACGTCGTGCCGGTGTTCTGGTTGTTACTATGCTAATGAATTAAAGTTAATCCCCATGCGATTACAGCACTAACTTGTTTGAGCCCTGGTCTTTTTATAAACTGTGAGCTTTAGGGCCTGTTTCCACTACACGCAGATTCTGCATGCAGAAAACTGACTCCAATGAATGCCTATGGGCCTGTTTCCACTGAACGCGATTTTTCTGATGCAGATTTCCCATAGGCATTCATTGGAGTCCGTTTTCTGCATGCAGAATCTGCGTTTAGTGGAAACAGGCCCTCAAGGTTTTTCTCACTTCAGTTGTACTTTAAGGATTCAAGTAGAAAAATAGGAGTTGAAAGCAGCAGTCAGACTTAAGTTGAGCTAAGTGATAACATTAAACTATTCTGGTTTTGCTTGCAGCTTAGGCTGTGTACATACATCCAATTTTGATTGGCAAATGATTGGCCAATTTTACCATAATCTGTTTATAGTATTCAAAATCTGTTGGCTCTCATACTACATGGAGGTGGCAATATTGGCATGTGCGCATGCACCCTTAAGGTGGCCATACATCAGCCGACCAACCAATTGACCATCCAATTGGATTATTGAAATCGAATTAGATGAAAATTGGTGCTGCCAAGTGCACGCCCGGCCGACAAAGCAACCAATTTCGGGACAGAAATTGGCCGCACGGTCGATCGCGCATGCTGTAAGAGGTCGGGCCGAAGTTGGTTGGGTGCGCGGCGGTATGGTGGCCGATTTGCGAACGAGTGACGAGACGAAACCCCCGCTGCAATGTATAAAATGTATGTAGTGTGTGCATTTATATATTACCTGTCCGGTGTCAGCCTCCACGCGGTTTGCGTCCATCTTGCCAGGTTCCGCATGTCTGACGCTATGCGCCACTAGCGTCTATGCAGCTATTACCCGACGAGATGGACGATACCGTGCGGAAGCTGCTACAGGACAGGTAATGTATAAATGCACACTACATACATTTACACGTTTGGTGGATGCGGCGGGCTCAGCTGATTCCCTGCTGAAATCGGACCGGAATCGGCCTGTAGTGTATGGGCAGATTCGATCAAGAGACATTTATCTCTAATCAGATTAGAGATAAATTTGTCTGTCAATTCTGCCCATAACCTTCTGATGTACGACCACCTTTTGAATTTAGCCAGTGACTATTTGGTTGAATAACTAGCTGTAATTTGCATGAAAAACGTGAAACATTTCATCTCCCATCTGTACTGGCCAGTAAGCATTTATTTTTCCGGACTACTAGTCCGGTTCAGTTTAAGCTTTTGGGATGGTCACTTGTGTCATCTCAGAAAAAACCGATAGGGGAAATATATGCAGCAATGTAACCCATTTTAAACTACCACTTTGGCAAATGTTAATTTTAAATACATGTATACATTTACATGATTTAATACATCAATTTTTATAGTCACCTCACGGTTTCCCCCTACACATCAGGGCTCAGATGTAGTGAAAGGGTCAGTCGATCTTATAGTAAAGTTCCACATCAAACACCCCCCCTTCCCCAAATAAACAACTACACCTTAATGTAATACTCTGAAGGATGCTGACTGGTGAGCAACTCCCCCCTCTTAGTGCATGTTCAACTGACCACACAGAAAAGGAAGTAGTAAAGGGGTATCAACTGCACAAATGATAAACTGACAAACCCAGTACCCATCACGTTAGCAGGAAAGTTAAACTTTAGTTTTGGCTGTCACTGCAGGTAAACCCCAAGGTAAGGAATTTGAAATACAACAGAATCCTACAGTAAACTCCAAGGGATCCAAGAAAAATTAGTTTACTATATCAGAAGTATCAAAACTAGCTTTTGGGTTATAATATTCTTCATACAGGATAGTACACTGATAGGTGGCTAGAGACAACTGCAGTTGTCAAATCATGACCTAAAGCTTCTGCACAATTTGGCTTGCTTACCTATTTCTTTTGCAGTCAGCCTCCTCCTTGGCTTTAATAATGGCTGCGTGGCTTCCACAGAACCAGGAGGGAAAGTTATGTCCCTGCGAATGAGAGGTGGCTGAGGAGGGGTGGGCACAATGTGGGATGCAGGCACAGGTGGCCCAGCTTTCTGCATCTTCAGGAAAGGAGATTTGCTGGGCGAAGTGTGGGCTTCCAGAGGCCGAGGGGTGGCTGGACTTGCTACCTGAGGAAGATGGTTAGGCATGCTTGGGGAGGCCTGGTAACCAGATTGTGGTGGAGGTCGAGTAAGAGGAGGGCCAGGGGCAGGCACATAAGGTGGCTGCTGCCTGTTAACATGAGGTTGCCACTGACCCTCGTGACTTAAACGTTGGTCTGGAAGCAGCATATCTTCTCCGCGAGGTGGTCCAGAATGATAAGGTGGTCCTTGTGAACTGGCTGTAGGTGGACCAGGCCTACCCTGGTAATTATAACCCATCTCTCCCCTGCTTTGCCACATGGCCCCAGGTTGTGTTGTCTCTGCAGACCCTCCCATTCCACTAGGAGGCAAAGGAGACTGAGAGTTGTTTCCTGGTGCTGCAGGCACTCTTTCACGACCAAACTGAAAAGGAAACTGATTTTGCCCAGAGGGTGGTGGTCTGCGTTCCCCAGAGCCTTGAGGATAATTGCTCCCATACTGTCCATAGGGATCCTGTGTCTGCTGTGAATTTGGAGCAGGAGAGGGCTGTCCAGAAGGTGGTGGCACCACCGTTCCAGGCGTCTGCTGCTGTGGTTGTGACTGTGGTTGACCTTGCCCACTCTGTGGCCCAGTATATGGAGCACTATAGATCTCTCCCTCATGACGCTTTGACGATGGTCCGTAAGTGCCATCCATCTGCCTCTTGTAGTTCTGAAAACAGACAAAAAAAACCCCAAACATGTAAATATGAACTACAGTGGCGGGGGGATATGGACGCTGCCATATTTATTTCCTTGTAAGCAATACCAGTTGCCTGGCTATCTTGCTAATCCTCTGCCTCTAATACTTTTAGCAATAGACCCTGAACAAGCACGCAGCAGTTCAGGTGTTTCTGACACTGTCAGATATGATAAGGTTAGCTGCATACTTGTTTCTGGTGTGATACAGATACTACACCGTAGTTAAATCAGCAGGGCTGCCAGGCAACAGGTATTGATTAAAAGGGAATAAATATGGCAGCCTCCATATCCTTCTTGCTGCAGTTGCCTTTTTTACCCTCAATAGATTTGCACATCTTTACAAAAAAAGAAAGCTGGTAGTTTTGAACCTGAATTTAAATAATTGTGTGTTGCAGTGGGAATTCATCAAAATTGACTTTTTTCAGACACTATGTCGCCAGCACTGAAAAGCAATAACTTTACTCACACTGCCCCTTCTAGTCATTTATTAGAGCTTACTGCAAAACGGTGGCACAGTAGGAAAAAACCAGCTTTAAAACAATGATTACACAGGGTTAAAAAAAAAAAAAAAAAACCCCTACTAAGTACATATTTGCATTTTTAACTGCATTGGGGAGGGGGGGGGGGGGGGAGGGGGCATTTATCTGCAGCACTAGTTTTGTTATGAAACTTTAAAGTGACCCTATATATTGAAAGGATTTGTAGGTTGCTATATTTATTTAAATCAAAGAATACTGCCTGGCTGTCCTGCTAATTCTCTGACCCAACACTAAGGCTAGGTTTACACACACCTGCAAACCTGACAGTTTTCCGCAAAAGATATTTAGATGGATCCTATGTTAACCATAGGATCTGTTCACACGTCATGCACTATCAGGGCTTACATCTCCACAACAGACTTTTATGGACAACATATTGAATACATACATATAAAGATATGACAGGTCTGTTACAATGGAAACCAATGGATGTGGGTGGATACATCGGATCTTACATCAGATCTGTGGTGACCATTCACATCGAGAACCATAGAAAGTGTGAGCTCAGCCTAAGCCACAAATCTGGAATGAATATGCAGATCGGGTACTATGACTAATCTCATGCTTGTTCTAGGTATGTGTTGCAGATATTACTAATGCCATAAAAAGATCAGCAGGACAGCAAGGCAACAATGATTTTAAAAGAAAATATAGCAGCCCCTATATGCCCTGCATTATAGGGTCACTTTAAGCCATGATCATTTTTGTTTGGGGGGGAAAAAAACCCTCATTAGAACAAATTCAGTATGTGGCTGTAGAATGGTCAGAACACAAGCCAATTCATGAACTGCTCATTTAAAATTACTTTTTATACCAATGGAAAGGGGAGGAAGAGGCTATCCAAGATCTAGGAGACAACAGATCAAGGATGGAACACACTCGTAATGAAAGGAAGGAATGGTTTTAAACATTTGAGAGTTTTGCACTTAAAAAAAGTGAGGGAAATATCACAATTAAAAATGATGCGTCTAGAGCTCCACATTCTGGTTTAACTGAGAAGTTTAGTAATTTCTATAAAGATCTTGCTTGCCATCGGTGTAATAAAGAGTATACTGCTCCAGATTAACCATAAGGGACTAGATATTAGTAAGTCTACAGACATTTTTTTGTAAATGTTGCCATGCTGAAACATGTTCACATCAACATGAAGATACTTTACTAGTCAAGCCAGAAAAATGGAGTGCAAAAATAAGAAACACAGTTTTCCCAGTCAGCTGCTACACAGATTTTTAAAAAAACTAGTGTCAGGAAGTACACAGGGAGCAGACAACACTTTTGGCTACTACCATACTGATTTATGCTCCATACAGAAAATATTTTTTTCTATTTTTTCAAAACTGAACCACGAATTGAATTGTATGTTTAAGACTATACAGTACAAAGGTTGCAGGGTGGTAAATAAAATACACAAACTTACTTGCTGCTGATACATTGGATTTTGCTGACTTGGGTAGGGGCTTCCAGATGATGTGCCTTGTGATGGATATTGGTTACTATAAGAATCATGCCTGTAGAGGAGAAAACAGAAACGTAATGTTATCTGTCATCTTGTGCATCTCTCTACTGCCTTCTGTTAGACATATTTTCCTTACCTCTGTTGTGGGTAACGCCCAGGAGAGTACATGCCACTGTCTGTGTTTGAAGGCATCATATTTGGCTGAGCACCCCCACTGGTCATATTACCTTCAGGACCCAGGCCAGGCTCTGGCCTACAATAAAAAACAAAACCGTTAACAGATGGTCATGCAAAACAACCACCACTTTCACCAATAAAATGACTAAGCTCACCTCACTCTGTCATAACCGCTATAAGGATAATGCTGACGCTGACCCATGTTTGACATAGCAGGACCTGGCGCCCGACTGTATGGATCTCCCATGGCTCCACTTGGCCCCTGGCCAGATGACATGAAAGGATCTGTTCCTATAGGGGAGAGGGAAAAAAAATTGGCAAGGAAGCAAGCAACAGCCAACAACCGCATAGAGAACCAGGCTCTAAAACGCATTGCAGAAGAGGAATATCCGTAGTCCCACCTTTCCTCATTCCACCATAAGGGTCCTTGCTTGCCTCATAGGGCATCCTACCCATCATGTCTGCCTGATATCCAGGGTTAGGAGTCATGGAGTTTCGCTTCTGATAAGAAGGATCTGAACCGTCATAGGCATCCTGGAGACCCACAGAATTATTCCTTTGTTGAGAAAGAGAAACCCCAAAGAAAATCAAAACTTGGACAATTGTTATAGCAAAAATAATGGCAGAGGATAATTGGAAAATTCCCAATTTCAGATAACTGAAAAAGTAGCTTTCAAATTATTAATAAGCTCACCTCATGCCCGGCATGGGAGGCATTTGACTATGTGGGGTGGATGCTGGTGTTGGGGGCTTCAAATCCCCTCCTTCTGCCATAGAGCTGCTAGTGGACTGAGGCGTTTGTGGTCCCTGCATGGAGCCTGAGCCAGCTGAATGAAAAAATATCATCTTAATTGTCAAGATTTGAAGAAAACATTCTCTTAGAAACAAAAAAACAAAACAAAAAAAAGAATGGGAACAAATTAAGTTTTGTTTGAAATGTGCGCTGCTGCCTCTCCATCCCCTTACCTGGAGATGGTGGTTGGATTTTAGCCTGTTTCTTTGCTTCTGCCGAAGCAAAAATATCAGGTGGTGGGTCTTCTCCCCTTTCAATTTTGCATTCAAATGCATACAGACACTGTATGTATTGCTTCTTTAGGGAGCTAGCTGCACTGCTTGATGTACCCACATTTAAGTTTGTTGCAAGCTCTCTCCACTTTTTGTTCTTATTAACCTGTAAAGAACCATGAGGTCAGTAAGGAGTCCGAACCACAGGAAGAAAAGGAAAAAAAAAAAAAAAAAAAAAAAAAAAAAAAAGAAACTGCAGGAGTGAGGAAATGTATATATCTGACCTGGGTGAGTCCGCCGATATCTTTCACAGACATGTAGAGACGGAACAAATCAAGAGGCTTCCTGCCTACAGCTGGTAGGTTGGTCATGCCCATTGCCTTCTCTTCTGTGAACGATAAGTAACGATCCACCCACATTTTTCTCTCTGGCTCACCACCGAGCTCATACAGTTTTGTTATTTTCTCATTGGTAGTAGTAGAGGAATTGGATTTCTATGAACAGAAAAGTTAAGTCATGAAACGGAAACTGATCAGAGGATGAGAAAATGAAGCCTAATAGTTTTCAACACTGACAATAAAAGGTGCTACTCTAGTGCAAATCAAGTTGCTTATTTCTGAAGACTGTATTACTGCGTTTGGATGCCATTTCCTCACAAACCTGAATTCGCTGACTGACAGCATTCCAAATCAATGCAGTGGAACCTTGGTTTACAAGCATTATTCATTCTGGAAACATGCTTGTAATCCAAAGCACTCTTACAACACAAAATGTCCCCATAAGAATCAAAGGAAACAAACTCAGATGATTCGTTCCTCAATCCAAAAACATTTATAGAAAAATATTTAATATTAAATACTGCACAGTATAAAGTAAATAAAGACTTTCACTATATAGGTTGGCTCACACCAACCTTTTTCCTTTGTATGGTTTTAAAGGACAACTAACAGGAAGGATATGGAGGCCATATTTATTTCCTTTTAAACAATTCCAGTTGTTGGGCAGCCCTGCTGATCTATTTGGCTGCTGTAGTTTCTAAATCACACCAGAAACAAGCATGCAAGCTAATACTGTCAGATCTGACAATAATGCTTGTTCAGGGTCTATGGCTAAAAGTATTAGAGGAAGATCAGCAGGACAGCCAGGCAACTGGTATTGCTTAAAAATAAATAAATATGGCAGCCTCCATATCCCTAATTTCAGTTGTCCTTTAACCAGGAGGCACCCCCCTCCTCCCCATCTTTAATTGTAAGCCTTAAGCAGGGCCCTACCTTCCCTAGTGCATTCTACATGATCATGTGCTCTTTTCCTATGACTGCCTCGTCCTAGTATTACTGGGCCTACCTAACCAGCACAAAATTGCATGACCATTTATTTTGTACCAGTTTGCCTTGTGAAACTGTCCTATGTTGTATGATCTCATGACTGAAATCCTTTGCATCATTGTATGTATTTATTGTCCAGTGCTGAATAATATGTTGGAGATTTATAAATAATAATATTATTCAATGAATTGCTTTTGCTTACGGTACTTTTGAGGATTTCTCAGAAAAAAGTGACATTGTACAGTTTCTACATTTAGACCAAGTACAAGTAAGTACAATTCTGCAGCATGAAAGGGTGAGGGAACCATTGGCCCATTTATAAAGATGTGACACGTGCAAAGGGTCTGTGCTTGTATATCCAGGCATTGCTTGTTTATGAAATAAAAAAAAATGTAAAAAAAAGCAAAGCGCTCTACTCTCAATCCAAGTTTATACTGTATTTGCCATTTCAGTGACAGAAATAACCATACCTTAAAAATAAATGGTTTGGAGCGCCCTTATTTGGTGCAGTATTCTGATAAGTAGAGTGGAGACTATTATAGTATATTTCATTAGACCACTGGAAAAACTGACTTAAATATAAGTCTATAGCGGTCAGTTAGCGCACTAAACATGTATTAACACCACTGCTTACTTACACTGGGAATTCCAGTGGAGTCGGTCCAAAAATCCACCGACTCCGACTCCTCAGTTTAGGATTCCACCGACTCCGACTCCTCTAATTTGCATATTACAATTTTGTTGATTAAAAGTATGTAACATGAAATTCGTCTCTTAACTGCCAACGCTTAGGAATTTTACAAGACAACTGAAGTGAGAAGGATATGTAGACTACTATATTTATTCCCTTTAGACTAAAACTAGTCCTTGGTAAGAGTACTTGTAAAAGGTACAAACCGGAACAAAGAACATCTATCAGGCCCTAGGCAATGTAAGTAAGGGTACATGTAAGAATGATGTGCAGGTATTCTGCAGGGGAATGAGGGGATTGTAAACAGACAACACCTCTGTGTTCAATGTGCACAGCATTCTCAGTGGATTCCCTGCAGCTCTGTGGGGAGTGCATATGTAGATTATAGTACTACTGTGTAACAAAGTAAACCTGAGACAGATGAAATTAAAGTTTTATACATAACTGGGGCTTCCTCCAGCCGCCTTCAGGATAATCAGTCCCTCGTTGTCCTCCACCACCTGGATCTTCTGCTATGGCCTCAATTCACTAAGCTTTATCAAACGTTTGATAAATTACCTCATAAGTAAAATCTAATTTTGAATTCACTAAGGTGTTATAGAATTATCGAATGTGTTATCGATAAAATGTTCAATAAATCTATAATACCTTAGTGAATTCAAAATTAGATTTTATCCATGAGGTAAATTATCAAACGTTTGATAAAGTGTTTGATAAAGGTTAGTGAATTGAGGCCTATGAGTCCAAGTACTTGAGCCAGTCAGGCGTAGTGCACATGCACACACTGCGCCGCCAGGAGCATACTACACCTGTGCAGCACTATTGCGCAGGTGCAGAATGTTCCTGGCTGTGAGCGGCATGCGGCCGGACAGCGCTGACTGGCTGAATTACCAGGACTCATAGCAGAAGATCCGGGTGGTGGAAGACAGCGAGGGACTGATTAGCCTGAAGGGGGCTGGAGGAAGCCCCAGGTATGTATAAAACTTTACTTTTCACCCGTCTCAGTTTACCTTTAATTTGTAGTCACCAAACCAAATTTTAATAACATATCAAATTATTTGATTTCATCAGCAAAGGGAGTGCATACATTTGCATAAATCAGCATCAATGCAGAATTATTTCCATCTCGTTGACCATCTCTATTAGTGACATGGCTAACCATCAGGCTTTATACTTACAGCATAGATGTTATTTAGTGTATATAAGAGATTCCTGTGTACACATCATATATACAGTCACAATCAGATATGTATATCTGACTTTAAAAATACAGGGACTGCTTTATTGAAGCAGCACAAGTAACTAATTTTGATTGGTTTATTTCATTTTTGTAGACTAAGCACAGCTATTACTGTATATATACATTATTTTTAATGACTATTATCTGAGAAATAGAACATTTTATCATATTTTCTATTTTAATTACAGTTACAAATTCATTAGGAGTCGGAGTCGGAGTCGGTGCATTTTTTCCCGACTCCGACTCCAGGCACCCAAAATTGCCCGACTCCACGACTCCGACTCCACGACTCCGACTCCACAGCCCTGGGGAATTCTGAAGAGAGTACCCAAGAATGTCCCCTCCCTTACGTCCATTATCCCCTCTCCTTCCCTAGGTCTCCTTATTCTTGTTACTATAGCGTGAAAATATTGCCTTGCCATGTACCCTGTGCGTTTAGATTCAGGTTTGGGCCCCCTTTAATCTTCCACCACCATTCTCCAGTTGGATTATTACATGAAGCAAGAAAAATGACAGTATGATATGAGCCATTCAGTAGCATAAAGGTGAAGACCAGAAGTGGCCAACAGGAATCAGGAGGGAGACAACTGGGTGCATTGGTTCCTGAATGCATGAATATAATAATGCATGCAACAGACTGGGTGGCACTATTACAGGGCATAGTTCTCAGGGAAAAAACAAAAAATAAGCTTTACTCACCTGGGGCTTTCTCCAGCCCCTTGCAGCTGACTGTCCCACGCTGTCACCTCCGCTGTGCCGCTCTCACCGCTCAGTATTCAGGCTGACCGCGGAGGCGGCCTTACTGCGGCTGCACGAATCGCTGCTGTCAATCATGGCCACATGAGCTGTGGCGAACTGCGCAGCCGCAGTAAGGCCGACCCCGCGGTCGGCCTGAATACCGATCGCCGAGAGCGGTACAGCGGTGAGGAGCGGAGGTGACAGCGTGGGACAGTCGGCTGCAAGGGGCTGGAGAAAGTCCTAGGTGAGTAAAGCTTATTTTTAGTTTTTTAAATTAGTCAAATGGACCAATGGGGGGAAACCAGTATGCTTGGGAGGAGTAATTGTGGTAGAATAAAATGTTCTCTCGGTTTATCATAGAGTCAACCGTAACCTGTCCTTTTGCGTGTATAAATCTGTTTATAGATTAGCGTATGTATGGTAGCTGCAATGGCAGGTCTGGTCCATAAAGTGTACACAACCACTGGATGTGAAGTGGATAACAGGACAGCTTTCTGTTAAAGCTTTTTCTGCAAAAAAAACTACCACAACCACCATAACAAGCCAGGTACCTTTGATTTGGTCTCTGCTTTAGGCGTCCCGTCTGCTTTGTTATTCATTTTGGGAGTCTGTGATAATTTAACATCAGACAGTCCCATCAGCTCTGGGCTGCCAGCCATGCCTGAAAAACATGTGCATTTAATGAACCTTACAGTTGTTAACAGAGTTAACAGTTTAGGTAAAAAAAGAACTAGTATGTAAAGTTATCTCATTTAATCAACAAGACGAAGGTTACCTGAGTTGTTGGCCATATTGCCTCCCATGTAGGGAGGTCCCTGTGTGTTCATCATTGCTGCCATGCTGTTCATTCCTTGGCCATAAGGTGGCCCTGCTCCCATCATGCTACCCTGGTTCATGTTTGGATAACCTGGAGACCTATAATTCAAAATGCACACATTCTCAAGTAGGACATTGCATTTTTTTAAACTAAAATACATTTCCACAGAAGGAAGATCAATTCTAGCAGTTGACTAGATGTTAAAAACAAACAAACATAAAAAATACTATTTTCTCATGTTAACAGTTTGGTTTGCAACATATAAAAATAATACATATCCAAGCTGTCGAATGAACGTCAAAGCTGATGGGCCAGTAATTCTTTTTAACCAGCCTGGCGTTCTATTAAGATCGCCAGGCTGGCGACCAGACTTTTTTTTTAATAAAAAAAAAAAAAAAAAAACTATTGCATGCAGCAAACTGAAAGTTGGCTGCATGAAAGCCTCCGGCGATCAGAAGTAACAAGAAAGGCCGCGATGAGCAGCCCTTCTTGTTATGCTTTCGGAGTGAAGTCATGGATGTCAGCCGACGTCCTGACGTCAGCCGCCTCCGATCCAGCCCTTAGCGCTGGCCGGAACTGTTTGGTCCGGCTGCGCTGGGCTCGGGCGGCTGGGGGGAACCTCGGATCGCCGCGCTGCGGCGGCGATCAGGTAGCACACGCGGCTGGCAAAGTGCCGGCTGCGTGTGCTCCTTTCTATTTCATTAAAATCGGCCCAGCAGGGCCTGAGCGGCAGCCTCCGGCAGTAATGGACGAGCTGAGCTCGTCCATACCGCCCAGCTGGTTAATGGCCATTTTACTGGACTTCCACTCGTTAAGAATTATATGCACTCGAGGGAGGTATCATGCACTACCTGGGGGTGTGGCACGTTTAGTCCAGTGTTCTCCCCAAAAATTTTCTCCCGCCAGGTGGCATGAAAAATGTAGCTAGGTAGGGCATAATGGGCCAGCACCACTCTGCTTACAGTATAGGAGGAAGAGGAGGTGAACCAATGACAGCTGGGTACTCACCAAAATTAGCCGGGTGAGCACCAGTTTAAAAGAACCAGGGGACAACACTGTTAGCCACACACTGTCCCTTTCACTCTACTGGTGGAGAAGCATGATTGCTGCAGCCACTAACCCTCCCCTATTCAACCTTCCACACACAAAAGAGTTATGGTTATAAGTAGGGAAGTAGTGCAGTCTGGACTGCCATTTGTCCCTCTCCAGTGTTAGTCTATGGTAGGTTGTGTGGAGGGAAGGAGGAAAAAAAAAAAAAGTCAAACTCACGCTAAACTCCTGGAACTGGGTTTTAAGGTCCTTGAAAGAATTGCTCTGGCTATTTTTTTTTCCTCCACACAAACTGCCATTCTCAAAAGCCATCTGGCTACCAAAGATGCTGGCAGTTATAACAACCATTAACCTCCTTAGCGGTACGCCCAACACTGTCAGGCATGCCGCTGCAGAGGTTTTGCTGCACATCAGGGATCGCCGGAATGATTTTATTTATTTAAATGTGTAATTTAGATACTAGCTAGCACTAGGCTAGCTAGTATTGTCTGCCGGCACCCCCCGATTGCCCGTTGGATACATTACCATGCCTGGATCCAGCGATCGAGCAGCCTCCTACTCAGCTGCGGTCCTCACTATGGGGAGGATCGGGACTGCGCATGACATCAAGACATGTTTGATCCTCCCCATTGTGAAGACTGGAGCTGAGCGGGGAGGCTGCGCCTATCGATCCCGGCATGGTATGGTATCCAGCAGGCAATCGGGGAGGTTACGGAGGTGCCGGCAAACAATAGTAGCTAGCCTAGTGCTGGCTAGTAAATAAGCACGGAGGTGGGGTTAGTCACAATGCAAAACCTTCTGAGCATCGTAACGCTCAGGTGGTAAAGATCCTATCGGGTGAAGTGACATATATACATACATAATTTTTACTGGATTCCACCTAATACTCCTTTCAAAATTTAAAATTTACAAGGTAAATCGGTGTTCTCCCCAGGCTCTTTTAGCTTGGTGCTTCACCTGGCTAATTTTGGCGAGCACCCAGCTGTCATCGGCTTGCCTAGTCATCATCCTATGCTGTAAGCAGATTTGTGCAGAGAAATGCAGGCCTTGCATCTCTCTAACCCACCCCCCCCGGTACTTTTTCAGGCCACCCAGCTGGAAAAATATTTCTGGGGAGAACACTGTAAATGTTACACACTGCACATTGATTTTTCTATAGTTAACCTATGCTCTGGTATTGAAATCTCGCCTGAGACAACCATTATGGTACACACCATGCAATTTCCCATCCGATCGACGATCTGAATCGATAATTTCCGACAGGTCCAATCAGTTTTCTGATAATTTCTGCACAAATATTGGAAAAAATCGGAAACATAAGAGCAGTTGGAAATTATCAATTTGACCCATCGATCTAACAGGAAATTGCATGGTGTGTACCAAGCATTAATCTATTGGTTAGTAAAGGATGCTGAACAGAAGATCTCAGATGGATCATCACTGATAATACACTCACTGTACATAACCTCAAATTGGGCACTAGTTATGAAGTAATTTAAAAAAAAATCAGCATGTAGAGCAGACAGGACAAATCACTTCTACACTAGAGATCAGAAGAAAATATAAGCAAAGAGAAACTACACTGCAGACTGAAAAGCTGGCCTGGCAAAAACTTGAGAAGTACAAGTACATCCTGCACCGTAAACCCTGGTTACACAAGTCTTTCATATATCACAAATCAGCATTGCACTACAAACTTAAGCCATAAAAAAGGGAAACTTGTGGAACACACAAGAACTGGTTTTCTTGAGGTGGAGAAAAATACCGATTTAAAAAGCATTAACATCTTGTGTAGCACTGTACAATAGGCAGTACACACACAAACTGAGCGGTTTATGTATTTTCTGTATCCCCTCTGTCTTTTTAATCCACAAGGCTACTCCATCACACCACAGTGAAAGAAAAAAAAAATAGAATTACTTTGTTACAGGTTAGCGTAAGAGGTAGTTTGGTTGCTAAATAATAATATTCACCATTAAATACTGCTTCAGCCTCTTACCTATTTTGTATGGAATTTGCAGTGCCATGCATACCAGTAGAATCTTGTGCTTTGCGATTCATACCACCAGGTGGAGGACACATCCCAGATCCTACTTGGGGTGGCATGCTTCCCATGTTTGGCCCATATGGGCGGTTGCCCATTGCAGAGTGGCCCATACGTCCTCCGTACTGTGGCATCCCTCCCTGACCATGCATCTGCCCACCTGTAACAAGTGGAGTCATTCCACCTCCAGAATAACCTGCATTAGGCATAGCATTGTAATTTGGCTGTCGTGGATACCCTCCTGCATGGAAGAGGAAATAAGTGGACAGTTACCATAAGGCTTCACAAAAGTTTTCAATCAAAGGGAACCTGAGGTGAGGAAACCTACTTCAGGTTTGATACATACCCAAGTAGATACCACAGAGCCTTCCCAGTATTATGCCCATCCGTTGTTCCTGAAGCTATTTGACCTACTAGGTCGCAGAGCTCTTCGGTACTCCTCAGGCAGTCTTCAGAACTACTAGCTTTCCAAAGAGTGCATCCATACTATGCATGCACGTGCCCAGTGCATCTGTACTTGGCTCATACATGTGCAGTTCAAATGCACCCCTATTTAGAACTAATCTGGAAGCAAGTAGTTTCAAAGACTACCAGAAGAGTACAGAAGACTTAGCAGGCCAAATAACTTTAACCAGGGAATGAAGTTGTTTAACCTTCAATAGCATGAAACAGCGGGACAGAGAGGACCAGGAAGGCTCTATTGTATCCAGAGCCTTCCCTCTACTTATGTATGAGTTTCCACACTTCAGATTTGCTTCAACCACTTACAATCTAAATGTGCTAAATAATCAATATTGGCAACATTTCTAGCATATTTAGATGGCATTACTGACTTCAAGGCAGCATGCAGCATAGTCCCCGGTATCAGACGCTGGCAGGGATTGCCTGATGCCGCATACATGTGCTTGCCGATTGCTTGAGCAACCAGCCAAAAAAAAAAGCACTGGTCTCCCCCGAGGAGCATGCAGAATACTCAGCAAGCTGCCACAGATCCTCCAGCGACCTCTTGCATCACCTGGCAGGCTCCTAGCTGATTTCCGATGGCAAGCCGGAGTGTCAGCTTACCCGAATGGGGTTGCGTACGAGAGGAATCGGCGCCGGGAGACTTGGGCGCAGGATACAGCCGGTATATGGCTGACCCTGCTGCTGCACAAGTTCCCGGCCGTGTAAAATACCATTCCCCCTTCAGGCCGCCATGGATGGTGGGGAATGAAATTTGGCCTCCTGGAAGCAGAATTATTGTGTTTTAAAAGTAAATTCAGCTCCGTCTTCTGGCGGCGCCAAAGTTACTCCCTGTGCGCTGCTATAGCCGTAATTCCTATTACAGCCTATGGTGGCGCCAGCTGCGCCCAAGTCTCCTGCGCTGGATTCACGGTGTTCGAATGGGACCATGTGATATGCAGACTTGCGTGCACGGACGCCGCAATGACCACCCCCAGGTGGTGCAGAACGTTGCTGGAAGATTAGCAAGTATTCTATGCCAGGCAAACTCCCCAGAACACACAGGGAAGGGAAAAAAAAAAAAAAAAAAAAAAAAAAAAAAAGGGGGGGTCCAAGTTGTCAAGCATGCCTGTTAGTTAAGACTTGGTTGCCTGATTTCCCGGATAACGGGGCTCTGCTATGGTAGCATTTGAGTACATTTGTATCCGTTCTTAAAGGAATACTTAAGTCATAAAAAAAAAAAAAAAAAATTGACAATGCCTGTCAGCGGCTGTCGCCGAACCCGGAAGTAGCCGCCGGCGGGGACAGGACGATCGGAGCGGGGCTGCGAGGGCACCATCCAGCTTCAGGGGGCTGAGGGATGCCACGGGTGAGTAAATGTCATTTTTTTTTATGACTTAAGTATTCATTTAACACAAAAAAATTTAATTTTTAAAAAGGAAAAACCATACATTAATTTTACGTTTGCTGATGGGCAGAAAGCAGCTGCTTTATTGCTGCAGTAAATTATCTCTAGTTTCTAACAGAATAGCAAAGCTTCCAGGGAGTAGGTACTATTCTCTACTGTGCCTGACTATCTTTACTACACAGCATCAAAATGAGGCCAGTCTTGAATTTACCAACCCAAAAAAAAAAAAAAGTTTTCCCTTCTCACTGGTGGGTGGAGTGCTAAACAAGCCATGTTTTAATTTGTAACATGTATATATTTACCAGAAAGAAAAAAGAAATGTAGTGTTTATTTCTAATACTACAAAATAATTTAACTCATCTGCATGTCTGTACCAATTACAGTTGGATCACCCTATTCAATATGTTTTTAGAAACAGACAATGCTCCCATACACTCTACTTTCAGTGACCTTCGAAACTCTTGCTCACCTTCAAATAAGACCATGCTACTTTGCAATATGGTTCATGCACTGGCACCTTTGTGAAGGAGTTTATGAAGCAGCAGTTTGGGATCCTTTTTTCCTGGAAGCATCTAGTAGCAAGTTACTTTATAAATAAATATACGTAACTGACTGCATATAAAACGCTTTACTTAAATACTGGGGGGGGCGGGCGGAAATGAGTGGACCTTCCCCGGGGCTTCTAATGCTCCCCGCAGACATCCTGTGCCAACGCAGCCACTTACCGATGCTCCGACCCAGCCTCCGGTTCACTTCTGAAAACCAATGCGCCTGCATTGCCGTGTCCTCGCTCCTGCTGATGTCACCAGGAGCGTACTGCGCAGGCCTAGTATGGTCTGTACCCACGCAGTACGCTCCTGGTGACATCAGCGGGAGTGAGGCACAGTGGTTTTCAGACTTTAAAATCTGAAATTCCAGGAGGTGAACCGGAGGCGGGGTCGAAGCATCGGTAAGTGGCTGCGCAGGCACAGGATGTCCGCAGGGAGCATTAGAAGCCCCGGTTTAGTTCAACTCATTTTCCCCCGACCCCCCTACAGTGTTCCTTTAAAGGACACTTGAAGTGAGAGAGATTTGAAGTCAGTAGTGGATGAAACATTAGCACAGGCTCCCATTATACATAAGGCAAAATTATAAATTATAAATACTTACCTGGGGCTTCCTCCAGCTCCTAGGAGTCTGTCCCTCGCCACAATTCCACTCTTCTGAGGTCTCCTCCGTAGCAGGTAAAGACCCGGCCGAGCTGGCAGCATCTGCGCATTTACCACTTGCCGTCAAGCTCCTATAGCCGGAAGCATTCTGTGCAGGAGCAGTAGCAACTGCGCAAAAAGATCCTGGCCACAGGAGTGAGACTGTGAGTGCGTGCACTCGGGCATGTGCAGAAGCCGCCAACCCACTATGGAGTGGTCCTCAGAAGAGTGGCCGACAGCGGTGAGAGAGAGATTTTTAGGGGCTGGAGGAAGCCCCAGGTAAGTAAATCTGCAGTAATTTATTTTGCCTCATGCATTCTTTAAGCAAAACAATGTAGGAGAACACTTTTTGAGCAAATCCATTTTGTAGTGAAGCAATACGCACCTTGGGGACCATACTGTCCGCCTTGAGGCCCATAACTCCCCATAGAGTTTTGTTGATAGGGTCCCATTCCAGCATGCATTTGTGTCCCTGTCGACTGTCTTGGAGAAAGTGCTGGGCCAGGCTGTGGGGATCCATACTGAGTTATTTGTGCATTCCTCTGCATGTACCCTGTTGAAGATAGGCAAATCGTGACAGCTTTAATAGAAATAATCAGTGACATTTAACACGTTGCAAATGGAAGCTAAATAAACAAACAACAAACCAACTACTTACCCCTCTCTTGTCCAAGGCCAGCCTGGTTCATGGCAGAGTGAATTAAGCCATCAGAATGGCCACTAGGAGGACGTGGAGGCATTTGTGTTCCTGATGGTAGTGAATTTAAAAAATGTCAGAATGCAACCATAATTTATCAAAATTAAAAAACTGGCCTCCATTGCTTATCGCTTCCCGGTTGGCATTTTCTGTACAGTAGTAAGGTGTGCGGTCTTTCTCACCCTGCCTCTCCTCCCTGCTAACTGTGGTGGTATCCTACATGCAGTGGTCCAGGCTAACCTACCCCTAAATAGTGCAGGCTCGTTATAAGCCAGGACCACTGGACATGGATAACAGCACTGCGTTTACAGCAAAGTGGTGGGACAACAATTCGCAGAGGGAGGATGCTGCAGTCTCCTCTATACAATGGGAAAAGGCAAAAGGGAGTGGTAAGCATTGAACGGCATTGCTGAACTACTCAGCACTAGCTTTAACAGTTGCCATTGCCTGCTTCACAAAAGTACATTTTAAAAATTTCAATACATTTACATACTAACCTGGAACAGATGTTGGGGAGAGTGGACCTGACCGAGAAGGTGCCACACTCGCTGGAGAACCTACAGGTGAAGGTGAAGGTCCTCTGATGCCAGGCAAGTGGGGTGATGTATGAGGAGAGAATGGAGACTGGGCTGGGTTGCTCTGCTCACCCTGACTGCTGGAAATACCTGAAGTGCTGACACCTGGACTCAGAGCACCCTCAACACCCATTGGGAGGTCATCAATGGAACCAGAGAGATCCTGAGAATTCACAGACAAGCAGTATTTAATGATATGCCATTTATATGGTGCTGACATTTTCTGCAATTCCGCAAGTCATGTGAAATCAGTTCACATGCATTAACATGACCCATTAAAGGGAAGGTCCAAGCAAAATAAAAAAAAAAATTAGTTTCACTTACCTGGGGCTTCTATCAGCCCCATGCAGCCATCCTGTGCCCTCGTAGTCACTCACTGCTGCTCCAGTCTCCCGCTGGCAGCTTGCGGGACGCATTGCGTACATTTTTACGCATTCCCGCTAGTGCAGGAACATTAACATATGCATTTTTACGCAATACTGGTTCAATTTGTGAAAAAATTTACGCATTAAACCAGTAATGCGTAAAAATGTATGTGTTACTGTTCCTGCACTAGCGGGAATGCGTAAAAAATGTACGCAATGCTGCCCGCCGACCTCCAAGGTCGGCAAGCTGCCAGCGGGGGACTGGAGCAGCAGTGAGTGACTACAAGGGCACAGGATGGCTGCATGGGGCTGGTAGAAGCCCCAGGTAAGTGAAACTAATTTTTTTTTATTTTGCTTGGACCTTCCCTTTAACCACTTGAGGACCCACCCTTTACCCCCCCTTAAGGACCAGCGCAGTATTCTGTGATCTGTGCTGGGTGGGCTCTGCAGCCCCCAGCACAGATCAGGCAGCACGCAGAGCGATCAGATCGCCCCCCTTTTTTCCCCCCTATGGGGATGGTGTGCAGGGGGGGGTCTGATCGCTCCTCTTGGCTGGCATGTTGCGGGGGGGGGGGGGGCACCTCAAAGCCCCCCCTCCGCGGCGAAATTCCCCCCTCCCTCTCCTACCTGTCATCCCCGGTGATCGGGGCTGCACAGGACGCTATCCGTCCTGTGCAGCCAGTGACAGGACGTCCCCTGTCACATGGCGGCGGTCCCCTGTCACATGGCGGCGATCCCCGGCCGCTGATTGGCCGGGGATCGCCGATCTGCCTTACGGGGGGGGGCGGGGGGGTGACGACTCAACACCATTTTTATCTTCTAAACAGCTGATCTGTGTCAGTGAATCAGCCGTTTCTGAAGGGTTAGTGAAGTAACTAAGCTGTTAAAGAGGAACTCCAGTGAAAATAATGTAATAAAAAAAGTGCTTCATTTTTACAATAATTATGTATAAATAATTTAGTCAGTGTTTGCCCATTGTAAAATATTTTAAATCCCCAATTTATATTTTGACATTTTTCACATGGTGACATTTTTACTGCTGGCAAGCGATGTAGCTGCTGCTTGCTGTTTTGGCAGTTGGAAACAGCTTTAAACAGCTATTTCCCACAATGCAACAGGGTTCACAGACAGGAAATTGCCAAGAGTACGTACTCAGAATTTCTTTGTGGGAGGGGTTTCACCACAGTACCAGCCATACAAAGCCCCCTGATAGTCTGTTTGTGAAAAGGAATAGACTTCTCATGTAAAAGGGGGTATCAGCTACTGATTGGGATAAAGTTCAATTCTTGGTTGGAGTTTCTATTTAATAGAGAGCAGGGAACAGCCAGCCCATCACTAATTGACATCAGCCTCCCTCTCTCTGCCCACAGCCGATTTATAACTCGGCTCACACACTTCAGAGAAGTGTTTCTGCAGGCTTCTCGCATGCAGCTAAATACATTTACAAATCGTATAACAATTCTGACACGCGCTCTGGTTCTATAGCTCAATATTTATTTTGCATCTCGTATACTAAAATCCACAAGAAAGATAAAAATAAGACAATACTACAAACAGATCTGTAATAAAAGACACCCCAAACATCCAAGCTCACCCCTTACACACGTTCACACCATGTAGAAGGGCCCTTCTATCTCAACCCTGCCTCTCAGTATATATAAAAGGGGGCGGGGTAGATGAATGTTAAGGATGGCACAAAAAATCTATGTATATATAAAAATTGCATTAATATAATAAGAAAGAGGAGATGAAAAAAAGGGGGGGGGGGGGGTTGTATCTTCAAACAACTTCATAGGGAACCTGTCCCGTTTTTCAACAAGTGTCTGTTTCCCAAGGCTGTACGATCATATATTCTTTCTCCAGCTTAAAGTCATGTAATCCAACTTACAGTTCCGCAACAGGTCCTATTGCAAGATGGATCTGCTAAACCCCACGATAGTTTCCACCGCAGACTCAAGTCTGCCTCTTGGTGAACCGTCTCCTTACTGCTCTGCACGCCGTAAGATTAGAGTGCGCATACGTCACTTCCGTGTGTCAAACTCACGGGTCCGCTCGTCACACTTCCTCCGGGCTGGCTGCAGTTTGAATCTTGGCTGTTACGGGTGACGTCACCGCTCAAGGATCCGTTGAACTTCTGCTCATAGGCGGCCGCTGCGCGCTACTGCGGCTCGCCACCTGTCCACGATCCAAGCCAAAAAATGACAATAAAAAAGAAACCTCTACGCGTTTCTGCCAATTAACGTTGGCCTTCTTCAGGAGGGTTTGTCATAGGTTTTTTTCATCTCTTTCTTATTATATTAATGCAATTTTTATATATACATAGATTTTTTGTGCCATCCTTAACATTCATCTACCCCGCCCCCTTTTATATATACTGAGAGGCAGGGTTGAGATAGAAGGGCCCTTCTACATGGTGTGAACGTGTGTAAGGGGTGAGCTTGGATGTTTGGGGTGTCTTATTACAGATCTGTTTGTAGTATTGGCTTATTTTTATCTTTCTTGTGGATTTTAGTATATGAGATGCAAAATAAATATTAATTGAGCTATAGAACCAGAGCGCGTGTCAGAATTGTTATACGATTTGATTTGTTATTTGTGAGGGTTTGAGGGATCCCTCAGCTGACAACGCAGCTCATTTTTAGGAAACTCCAGTACTGGGTAGTGTATACAATTGTTCTTAAATACATTTACAGGCAACTGCATGTCATCAACCAAGTTAGATTAGAGCCTATGATGTGGTCTGAAGTCAAAACCTTTACCATTTGTACCATGGCTTCCGTTGTTACGTTTTTTTCACCACACAGCTAATAGACTTTCAAAGCTGCACTTCTATCTTCTACCTCTGAAGCAGACATTCTGTCCTCCGGAGGTAGAAGACAGAAGTGCAGCTTCGAAAGCACAAAAATAAAAAGATGAAGACATTTAACCCCCCCCCCCCCCCCCCCACACACACACACACACAAAAGAAAAAAAAATCATCTAACAAGCTGAACTTCTAACTTAGTGTCCATGCTGCTGGGTATAGCCTAGGGCAGTGATGGCTAACCTTAGCACTCCGGCTGTGACAAAACTACAAATCCCATCATGCCTCTGCCTCCCCGAGTTATGCTTAGAGCTGTCAGAGTATTGCAATGCCTCATGGGACTTGTAGTTCCACCACAGCTGGAGTGCCGAGGTTAGCCATTACTGGCCTAGGGTCTGAACTGTACCTACTTGGGTTCAACCTGCTATAGGCCAAGCTATAATCACGATGGTTCTGCTGTGTCCTCCAATGAACAAGAAAGAAAATAACTGCAAACCCAACTAAGGAAATTAGTGTAAAATCACTGCAACTGAACATCTTGGAGTACCAAAACACAGATGCTTTGTCAGCCACAAGTATTGTTCCAGAGCGATATATTGTACAAACACTTTTGTGAAAATGGAGTGAAAGTTTTGCTGGGAAAAATACCTCAATATTAGTAGAAGGTGGTTTACTCACTGGAAGGCTAGAGGGCCTTGGCTGCATCCCCATACCAAGTTCATCTTGTCCTTTGCTGGAACCCAGAGATGGTGTTGATGAAGCCTGGGATGTAAAGGAATCCTGAGAGTGCTCCTAGAGAGGAGAAAAAAAAAAATGTATTGAAAAGGTATATAAAGCACAATGAAATCCATTTCACGTATGAGTATCGCACATTTACAGAATAGGTTAACCATAGGCTTACACCCCCCTAAAGACCAGGCTATTTTTCACAATACAGGGCTGTGCAGCTTGGTCAGGTTGCTGCACAGCCCTGCAACTTCGCGCACACGATTTTTACCTCCTTTTGTTGTGCTTAATAGGACACTCTGCCGGAGGTATCTGATCGCTGCTGCAATTTTTTTATATCCTAAATAAGGAGAAGCTTTTCCTTCCTTCCTCCCTTCCCCCCTGTGCCGTCCTAATCGCCTTAGGGAGGCGATCGGCACTCATCTCCGCCTCTCATAGGCATCAGCCTATGAGAGGGCTCCATTTGCCAGCCAATCCGGGGGACAGCGGAGTGTCAGCCGTGCAGCGCTGTACAAAGGTAAACAAAGGGGAATTATTTCCCCTTTCAGCAGAAAACTGCCTGCTAGCCGTGATGGGCTGATCACGGAGCTCCGCAAACCGGCAGGGAGCGATCGCGCATGCGTTTCCCTGCTAAACTGCAGCTCTAGGACTTGATGCCAATGGGCGTTAGGCGGTCCTGGGGCTGCCACGGCGATCACGACCATTGGCTTGACGCAGCAGTTAGGTAGTTAAAAATAAGAGTTGAAAAATTAGTACCAAACTTGTACATTTTGGACAACCAATTTTCAAATAGAGTTGCTTGCTGTAAGCTAAAAGATTTTTCCCACAGCTAAAAAAAAAAAAAAAAAAAAAAAAACTAATTATGACACCTTAACATGTACTTTTTTTCTAGTCAGATAATCTACAGTAGCAAGAAAAAAAAAAAAAAAAAGTATGTGAACCCTTTGGAATTATATGGGTTTTTGCACAAATCCTATATAATACAACCCTAATGTCCCTGCGTCAGTGCTTTTTTGCACTGCGCATGTGCAGGGACAGACGCAGAGACACTGCAGAGTGCCAGAGGGCGGGGCCAGAAGAGGCGGGTGGGCGCGTGCGTCAGGTTTGCGTGCAATGGGCGCGTGCATGCGCGCGGCGGTATTCGTGACAGACCTAGCCCGTTTTGAAACGGGCTAAGTCACTAGTTGGTCATAAAATGTGATCTGATCTTCATCCAAGTCACAATAGACAATTACAGTCTGCTTAAACTAATAGCACAGAAATAATTTAAGGTTTCTTAATGTTTCCATGTTTTTATTCAACACACCATGTAAACATTCACAGTGCAGGTGGAAAAAGTATATGAACCCTTGGATTTATTAACTGGTTGAACCTCCTTTGGCAGCAATTCCCGTAGTTGCAGATCAGATATGCACAACGGTCTACAGAACTGTTTCAGTTTAGCAATATTGTTGGGATGCCTGGTGTAAATAACTTTTAGGTCAAGCCAAAGCATCTCAATCGGGCTGAGGTTAGGACTTTGACTGGGCCACTCCAGAAGGTGTATTTTCTTCTGTTTAGGCCAATTTGTTGATTTGCTTCTACGCTTTGAATAGTTGTGCTGTTGCAACACCCGTCTTCTGTGGAGCTTCAGCTGGTGGACAGATGGCCTCAAATTCTCCAGCAAAATGTCTTGATAAAAAAAACAAAAACAAAAACTTCATTTATTCCTTTGATGATAGCAAACTTTAGCTGACACTTAAGGATTCTTCACCACCTCATTGAGCATTCCGCGCTGTAGTCTGTCATCTTTACAGGACAGCCACTCCTAGGGAGGGGGTAGCAGTAGTGCTGAACTTTCTCCAAATATAGACAATTTGTCTTACAGTGGACTGAAACTGCAAGGGTTTTGGAGATACTTTTATAACCCTTTCCAGCTTTATGCAAGTCATCAATTCTTAAAGGGGCACTACGGCAAGCTAGACCAGCATTGGAAGGGTTAAACACAGAGGTTTAAAGTTCAGTGGAGAGATATGCAGAAGTTCAGATAGATACATTTAACTAAATAGAATGTAACAAGTGATAAATGTTACACACTTTGGCTGTCCTCCAGCTCCTCAGTCAGAGAGAGTGAGTCACATTCAACACTTAGATACATTTTGTTTACATAAATGTATCTATGTAAGCTTCGGATGCATCTGCAGTTCTCTCCAGGAACTTTAAAGCTCTGTGTAACCCTTTCAATGGTGGTCTAGTAAAAAAAAAAAAAGCTGGTTGCATAGAATATACTGTAAATAATGTTTTAGAGCAAAGTTGAAATGCAGGGTTATATTCCGCTTTAATATATGTGCAAACAGACAAATAAGTAGTATGTTTTTTTCCCAGAGTAAAATGAGCCATGAATTACTTTTCTCCTATGTTGCTGTCACTTACAGTAGGCAGTAGAAATCTGACACAAGTGCTAGGTTTTGGGCTAGTCCATCTCTTCATGGGGGATTCTCAGCAAGGCTTTTATTCTTTATAAAGATATTCCCTAAAAGGGATTTATACAAAGATGCTGGTCAGTTTCCCTGCTTGCTACACAGTTTTTTTGGCAGTTGGACAGAGAAACTGCCATTCACTAAGTGCTTTTGAAAATAAATATATCCCTGAGAATCCCCTATGAAGAGATGGACTAGTCCAAAACCTGTCACTTTCTACAACCTACTGTAAGTGACAGCAACATAGGAGAAAAGTAATTTATGGCTCATTTTACTCTGGAAAAAAAAAAAAAAATGTACTGTTTGCACATATTTTAAATTTTACAGTTTTTCGCTGTAGTGCCCCTTTAATCATTTCCGAGAGCTCTTTTCTTCTTGGGAAAAGCAAACCCAAAACTGTTGTGTGCGTTTTTTTAATAGGACGGGGCAGCTGTAACCAACACCTCCAATCTCATCTTATTGATTAGACTCACATACCTTTTCCACCTGTACGGTGAATGTTTATATGGTGTGTTCAATAAAAACATTTGTGTGGTATTAGTTTAAGCAGACTGTGAATGTCTACTGTTGTGACTACAGCTTCCCCTTTCTGACTTTGTTTTTAATTTTCAGCAGGGCTGTGGAGTCGGAGTCGGAGTCGTGGAGTCGGGCAATTTTGGGTGCCTGGAGTCGGAGTCGGGAAAAAATGCACCGACTCCTAATGAATTTGTAACTGTAATTAAAATAGAAAATATGATAAAATGTTCTATTTCTCAGATAATAGTCATTAAAAATAATGTATATATACACAGTATATATACAGTAATAGCTGTGCTTAGTCCACAAAAATGAAATAAACCAATCAAAATTAGTTACTTGTGCTGCTTCAAAAAAGCAGTCCCCGTATTTTTAAGGACAGATATACATATCTGATTGTGACTGTATATATGATGTGTACACAGGAACCTCTTATATATACTAAATAACATCTATGCTGTAAGAATAAAGCCTGATGTGTAGCTGTGTCACTAATAGAGATGGTCAATGAGATGGAAATAATTCTGCATTGATGCTGATTTATGCAAATGTATGCACTCCCTTTGCTGATGAAATCAAATAATTTGATATGTTATTAAAATTTTGGTTTGGTGACTACAAATTAAAGGGTAACTGAGACGGATGAAAAGTAAAGTTTTATACATACCTGGGGCTTCCTCCAGCCCCCTTCAGGCTAATCAGTCCCTCACTGTCCTCCACCACCCGGATCTTCTGCTATGAGTCCTGGTAATTCAGCCAGTCAGCGCTGTCCGGCCGCATGCCGCTCCCACAGCCAGGAACATTCTGCACCTGCGCAATACTGCTGCACAGGTGTAGTATGCTCCTGGCGGCGGAGTGTGTGCATGCGCACTACGCCTGACTGGCTCAAGTACCTGGACTCTTAGCAGAAGATCCAGGTGGTGGAGGAGGACAACGAGGGACTGATTATCCTGAAGGCGGCTGGAGGAAGCCCCAGGTATGTATAAAACTTTAATTTCATCTGTCTCAGGTTTACTTTGTTACACAGTAGTACTATACTCTACATATGCACTCCCCACAGAGCTGCAGGGAATCCACTGAGAATGCTGTGCACATTGAACACAGAGGTGTTGTCTGTTTACAATCTCCTCATTCCCCTGCAGAGTACCTGCACATCATACTTACATGTACCCACACCTACATTGCCTAGGGCCTGATAGATGTTCTTTGTTCCGGTTTGTACCTTTTACAAGTACTCTTACCAAGGACTAGTTTTAGTCTAAAGGGAATAAATATAGTAGTCTACATATCCTCACTTCAGTTTTGTAAAATTCCTAAGCGTTGGCAGTTAAGAGACGAATTTCATGTTACATACTTTTAATCAACAAAATTGTAATATGCAAATTAGAGGAGTCGGAGTCGTGGAGTCGGAGGAATCCTAAACTGAGGAGTCGGAGTCGGTGGATTTTTGGACCGACTCCACAGCCCTGATTTTCAGGAGTACTTTAACCTATTTTGGTTCCTGGACGTAGAAACTACGTCCAGGAACCATGATCGCTCCCGCGGCCGATCACGCGCGCGCGCTCCCGATCACATGCGCGCTCCCGGCCCGTGGTTCGTTAGCCAGGCAATCAGTGTATCGGGCTATGGTGCCCGATCACTGATTCCTCTCCCCCGCTGAAAAAGCGTCAGCTTCTCTCGGAAGCTTCGCTTTTTCTGGCTGTATCGTACCCCATACGTCGCTCTAAGCATGTTACGCTTAGAGTGACGTCATGTAAACAAACTCATGGCCGCCATCTTGTGGCCAAAAAGTAAAACTACAACTAAAAGTAAAAAAAATTAAATTCAAACACACATTTACATTATAAATCACATGTTTACATCCCACCCTCCCAAAACTACCCAAATAAAAAAAAAAAAAAATTACAATAAAAAACATGTAAATATTTACATAATGGTCTAAACTTTTTAAATATCAATGTAAAGATGAAATACTTCTATATTTTTTTTATTTTAAACTTGTAAATCGTGATAGATGCAAAACGGAAAAAATGCACCTTTATTTCCAAATAAAATATTGTCGCCATACATTGTGATAGGGACATAATTTTAACGGTGTAATAACTGGGACATATGGGCAAATACAATACGTGAGGCATGTATTATTTTAAAACTATAATGGCTGAAAACTGAGAAATAATGAATTTTTTCAATTTTTTTCTTATTCTTCCTGTTAAAATACATTTACAGTAAAGTGGCTCTTAGCAAAATGTACCCCCAAAGAAAGCCTAATTGGTGGCGGAAAAAACAAGATATAGATCAGTTCATTGTGATAAGTAGTGATAAAGTTATAGGCTAATGAATGGGAGGTGAACATTTCTCAAGTAAAAAACGACGGAACGCAAATGGGTTAAGAATTCAAAGTTAGGAATTCGAAAAGACTAAAGGTGGGTACACACATCAGATGATAAAAGTCTTTGGAAAATGACAGACCACAGACCAATTTTACCCCCTTCCATGTAGTATAAGAGCCATACTCTACACAGTCTATTCTATGGAGCTGAACTCCCCATCAGATAAAAACCTTTGCAAGATGCTGTACACATTCAAAAGATCAGTATCTGCAAAAGATCCGTTCCAGCAAAATGCATGCATAGTCTATAATATCTGCAGATCTCATACACACCTTGTTTAACGGACATTCATCTGCAGATCAGACAATTATCTGCCGATCTGAAGATCCATCCTGGTGGATCTGATCTGCAGATAATTGTCCGTTAAACAAGGTGTGTATGAGATCTGCAGAGATCATAGACTTAAGGTGCATGCACACATCAGACTATAGTCTTTGGAAAATGAAAGATCACAGACCAATTTTACCCCCTTCCATGTAGTATGAGAGCCATACCTACACGTGCTATTCTATGGAACTGAACTCCCCATCAGACAGAAATCTTTGCAGGATGCTGCACACACAGATGCTGTACAGACACAAAAGAGCAGTATCTGCAAAAGATCTGTATCTGCCAAAGATCCATTCCTGCAAATTGCAATGATAGTCTTTGAGATCTGCAGATCATCATACACACATGATTTAACTGACATTCATCTGCAGATCAGATCCACCAAGATGGATTTTCAGATCTGCGGATGATTGCTTGATCTGCAGATGAATGTCAGTTAAATCATGTGTGTATGATGATCTGCAGACCTCATAGACTATCATTGCAATTTGCAGGAATGGATTTTTGGCAGGAACAGATCTTTTGCAGATACTGATCTTTTGTGTCTGTACAGCATCTTTGTGTGCAGCATCTTGCAAAGATTTTTTTCTGATGTAGAGTTCAGCTCCATAGAAAAGACTGTGTGGAGTATGGCTCTCATACTACATGGAAGGGGGTAAAATTGGTCTGTGATCTTTCATTTTCCAAAGACTTTTATCTGACATGTATACCCACCTTAAGAGTCTGAAGCAGGGATGCTCTCCGACCTCAGTCACGAGTAATTACTCGTGATTCAAATGAGGTTTAATTACAGCAGGTGTGTGCAGTTCTGTGGAGTCGGAGCAATTTTGGGTGCCTGGAGTCGGGAAAAAAAATGCACCGACTCCGAATGAATTTAAACTAATTAAAATAGAAAATATGATAAAATGTTCTATTTCTCAGATAATAGTTATTATAAATAATTTATACATACAGTAATAGCTGTGCTTAGTCCACAAAATGAAATAAACCAATCAAAATTAGTTACTTGTGCTGCTTCAATAAAGCAGTCCCCGTATTCTTAAAGTCAGATATACACATCTGATTGTGACTGTATATATGATGTGTACAGAGGAATCTCATATATACACTAAATAACGTCTATGCTGTAAGAATAAAGCCTGATGTGTAGCCGTGTCACTAATAGAGATGGTCAATGAGATGGAAATAATTCTGCGTGTATTCTGATTTATGCAAATGTACATAAATCAACTGCGGCAGTACAGTTGATTTTATTGCTCATGAAATCAAATAATTTGATACGTTAAAATTTGGTTTGGTGACTACGAATGAAAGGATACCTGAGAAGGATGAAAAGAAAAAAGTTTTTATAACTTCCTAGAACTGAGAGCGTTATACAGTATCCCCAAGTCACACTTCCTATATTTCGCCCAATTGAAATCCTACGTATCTAGCCTAGGAGACAACATGGCAAGGATAATGAATGTTAACTCGTAACTAAAGGGAATAAATATGGCAGTCTACATATCCTCACTTCAGTTGTCTTTTAAAATTCCAAAGCGTTGGCAGTTAAGAGACAAATTTCATGTTACATACTTTCAATCAACAGGATAGTAATATGCAAATTAGAGGGGTCGGAGTCGAGGAGTCGGTTGATTTTTGTACCGACTCCACAGCCCTGGGTGTGCGGCAGGGGATAAAAGGGCTGTTTATCCATAAATCAGCGTCCTCCGTGCGCTCCAAGCGTCCTATTAGTCGTGTCCAAGCTACGCTGCAGTCACTTCCTCCTTTATGCCGGAAGGTGGATACATGGACCGCTTTTAGAGCGCAGGGAGAACGCTGATTTATGGGTAAATAACCCTTTCATCCCCCGGCGCACACCTGCTGTAATTAAACCTCATTTGAATCACGAGTAAAAGTCAGTGTATGACCACAGGAATGCAGCAAATCATCTTTGCTCTTAAGGCTAAAGAGCATTCTGAAATAAAGTGGTAATTTTTAAGGCTTCAGACTCTTTTATACAGTTTCTAATTTTAAACACCCTTGAACAGGCATAACTGAATATTTAAGAAGGCTGCAGTTCCCTCTTATGGCAAACTATATATCTGCATTTAAAGAGGGCTTGGACGCTTTTCTTGCATTAAAGGGCATCCACGGCTATAATTAGGCAAGTCCCAGAAGAGTTGATCCAGGGATTTATCTGACTGCCATCTGGAGTTGGGACCGAATTTTCCCTTTTAAGGCTAAAGGTGGCCATACACTGGCCCGATTTGCGGCAGTTTCGACAGCAGATTCGATCACTGGGATCGAATCTGCTGCCAATCGTTCGCGCAACACGCACCCGCCGATCCGATTTCCTCCCGAAATCGGATCGGTCCGTCGATCGCGCCGTGCGGGAAATTACCCTCGATCGCCCGCGGGTAGGGAGCGCGTCGCTAGCGGCGGCCGATCCGATCAGGTATACATTACCTGAGGCTGGCTCCCGGGCATCCCGTCCGTCACTGCTCCCGTCATGGCACCTCTGGCATCCTCGTATAACTTCCGCTGTCATGCCAGTGACAGCGGAAGTACAACTAGAGGGCGCTCTATTTGAACTTCCGCTGTCACTGGTGTGATAGCTTAAGTTCTATGCGGATGCCGGAGCCGGAGGTGCCACATGACGGGGACATCACGCCCGGGAGCCAGCCTCAGGTAATGTATACCGGCGGGGGGAGCGGCGGCAGCACCACCACAACAGATTGTGATCGGTTTCAGGCTGAAATCGATTCACAATCTGTTTGCAGGAAAGGCAGCCATACGATCCCTCTCTGATCAGATTCGATCAGATAGGGATCTGTCAGCTGGTCGATCTGATGGCACATCGACCAGTGTATGGCTGCCTTAATTGGCCCAGGCCTTGTAAGGTATTTTGACTTCCCCTGGATCAACTGGGATATGTGCAGGTTCAAGATTTTTTTTTATTATTTTAGTTTTTTTTCTGGTTGGACTTGATGAATGGATGTCTTTTTTTTTAATCAAACTAACTATGTAACTAACACTGTAACCATCAATGCCCTTTACTGCTACTGTCTAAAATTATGCAATTTTACAAGGCATAAAAACCATTATGCTTAAAGAGGAACGGTCACGAAAATCTTAATTTAAAACGCATACAAATTAGTACATTTCTCCCAGAGTAAAATGAGCCATAAATTACTTTTCTCCTATGTTGCTGTCACTTACAGTAGGTGGTAGAATTCTGACATTACCGACAGGTTTTGGGTTAGTCCATCTGTCCATGGGAGATTCTTAGCATGGCCTTTATTCCTTATAAAGACATTCCCTGAAAATTATTTATACGAAGATGCTGGCCAGCCTCCCTGTTCGCTGCACACTATTTTGGCAGTTGGACGGAGAAACTACCATTCATTAAGTGTTTTTAAAAATAAATAAAACCATGAGAACCCCCCTATAAGAAGATGGGCTAGTCCAAAATCTGTCAGTAATGACAGATCTACTACCTACTGTACGTGACAGCAACATAGGAAAAGTAATTTATGGCTTATTTTACTCTGGGAGAAATGTACTTATTTGTATGCGTTTTAAATTTTAAGATTTTTGCAACAGTTCCTCTAAAGGAGTTATCAGGCATTTATAAGCAAAATAAGCGCAACTTACCCGGGGCTTCGTCCAGCCCCAAGCTCCCAGCATGTCCCTCGCTGCAGCTCCCGCCTCCCAGTCCCCGGCGAGGACGTCCGGCCGACTGAGCAGGCGCAGAACTACTGCAGACGGCGGAGCTGCAGCAAGGAACATGCTGGGAGCTTGGGGGATGGACGAAGCCCCGGGTAAGTAGCACTTATTTTGCTTACAATTGCCAGATAACTCCTTTAAGGCCAAACACCATTAATATACACCTATAGAGAAAACACATGGTGGCTTCCCCATCAACATGCTTTACTAGTGGACGGGTGGAGGGCAAGCAGTGAACAGGGACAGTTCAATTCCTCCGAGTTACTTCCCAACTACATAAAAGGCCCTTTGAGAAAATGTGTAATACTAATCCTCTCTCTAAAGAGATATTACTTTCAAAGCCAAAGATAAATAGAAGCTCCTCCCATAAAGGCAACTCTCCTATTTGCCAATGGGAGCAAGACTTTGAACCTTCCAAATTGCATTACTAAGGTAGCAGTGGGTGCCCATGCCAAAGCAAAGGTGATACCAAATTACAGTATGTATTGTTAGAAGGAGAATATGAGGGGCCCAAGGAGACATGAAGAATGGGCCGTTGGATGTATACAGCAATCAACATTTTAGATTTCTTTTTAACAGAACAGATCCTATGTCATCAGTAGGATCCATTCACACTTGTACAAGTGGGAACTGAGTTGCACCTGCACAATTTGTTTTGGGACAGGTGGATGGGTTCTCCCATAAAAACCTAGGGGGGGGGGGGGGAAGGGAATCGAGAGAAAGACACACGCACACACGATCCGCACTCGAAGGGAACCACAATGCACCATCGGAGAGAACACGGCACTATCTGCTCCGGGTGGGGTGAGCACAGCCTTTACAGAGAATGCCCTATGAACATATATAACCAGATCGTGTACCGCTTTAAAGCTAGTCAGTTTCACCCATCAGGATCAAGCTCTATCCCATTAGGCAACACTGCGAGTATTAGCAGTGTATATATGCACATCCCATGGGTACGGACAAGGGATGCATCTTTCTACTGAGGGGAGGGAGGAACAGTGGCACAACAATCAGTTGAGCAGTTTCTAACGAGTGGGGTAAGGAAGGAAATACAGCCTGCGTGCCAGATCTTTATGCAACATCAGGGGGGACACCTGTAAAAGCGAAGGGTCATGTAGCATGTGAGACTAGCTCAACTTGTGAGGTTTGCAGCAGAGGCATGCACAAGCCATCATAAAAATAAAGGTGACCATACACTGTTAGATTTGCCATCAGATTCGGCCAACAGATCGATCCCTCTCTGATCGAATCTGATCAGAGAGGGATCGTATGGCCACCTTTACTGCAAACAGATTGTGAATAGATTTCAGCCTGAAACCGATCACAATCTGTGGAGCTGCCACTGCTGTCCCTCCCCCCCCCCCCCCCCCGCATACATTACCTGTTCCGGCTGGCGCGAGTCCCCGCTGTCTTCTCCGCTCCGGCTACTGAACTTCCTGTCCAGGGGAAGTTTAAACAGTAGAGGGCGCTCTACTGTTTAAACTTCCTGCCGGGACAGGAAGTTCTGTGTGGCTCTGGAGCCCGAAGCGGAGAAGAAGACTAGGGGACACGCGCCGGCAGGAGCAGGTAATGTATTACCGCTGTATTGCGTCGGTCGGTCGTCCCTCATGATGGAGGTGTAGAGGCAATCGATTGGTTTTTGATGATGCAGACTGACTGCACAGTTGCTCAGCGGAAATTTTTGATCAGACTTCTTGAAATTGTTTTGAAGTACAATTACTTTTCATTTAAGGACAAATTTTATGGACAGCGGCAGGGCACTGCTATGGGCTCGAACTTGGCCCCCTCCTACGCTAACCTCTATATGGGCTTATATGAGGAGACATTTGTATATCTCAATCCCATGTTCCGCCGGCATGCATTATGCTGGTGGAGGTATTTAGATGATGTGTTTTGCGTGTGGAGGGGGTCACGTGAGAGCCTACATGCCTTTGTCGAAGATGTCCATGAACAGTGTCCATACATCCGATTTACAACTCACGCTGATCCAATTCAGGTTTCTTTTTTGGATGTTTGGATAAAAAGAGAGGGTTCTCAGATAGTTACAGATCTATATACAAAACCAACGGATCGGAACTCTGTCTTGCATTTTCAGAGTTTCCATCCTGTGGGTACCAAACTTAGTATTCCATCTAGTCAGGTTAAAAGAATCGAGAGAATTGTAAGTGATCCCGATACATCAGCTCAACGTAGGCGGGAACTGACGGAGAAATTTAGAGTACGGGGTTACCCGAATCCTTGTGAACAGAGGAAGAGGTTACTACATAGGAGGGTGAACATACCTCGTTTACCCTTCATATCGACTTACAATACATGCAGCGATGTGATCGCACGCTGTATTCGTCGCCATTGGAATATCCTGCGGGATGGTTTCCCAAGGGTACCTGAGTTGAGATATCCCCCGCTTATGTCGTTTCGCCGGGCACCAACATTGCGTGATAAGTTGCGGCCTAAAAAGAGTGATGTACCGGGTAAACTTCCTAATAACAGAGGGATGTATCCTTGCTTATCTTGCCACATGTGTGGTAGTGTGATCAGGGGTAGGCAGTTTTGTCATCCCACCACAGGGACCACATATGAAATTCGCAATCATTATACATGCGATTCCAGTCATGTTATTTATCTTCTTAAGTGTCCCTGTGGGTTTGTTTATGTTGGGATGACAACACAACGTTTAAAGGACCGCATCTCTTCACATAAATCCACTATCAGGGGTAAATCGGCTGAGCATACTGTTGCAGAGCACTTTACGAGATGTAACCATAATGTTTCCCAGTTACGTGTTATGGCAATTGATGGGGTGCCCCATACATGGAAAGGGGGCAATAGACAGAAGGAATTACTACGCAGGGAGGCGGGGTGGATCAAAAGATTAAATGCCACTGGACCAGCAGGTTTAAATAAAGAATATGATCTAAGCTTCTGTATTTAACATTATTGAATAATAAGGTGTTGGTCTCTGCTGCTTGCGCTTTTTATCATATCTGTATTTATAGGTTACTTATGTATTGTATTTGTTTTTTAACTTTTACAGATGCAGAGGGAAGTGTGAGTGTGAAACATCCTATCCACATGGAGGTACCTTTAACTCGGCTGCAGTTGTGAGTATGGCGTGGTTTTATTTAGGTTTATGGTTGCTAGGTGATGGCGCTGCCGTGATTGGCTGTGAGCGCATCCCCTTTACTACACACGCCTCCTACTGTTTAGAGCCGAGGCTGGCTGCTTCTATTGGCCGGGACGTTCAGCGCAGATGATAGGCTCCAGTGCCCGGTCATGTGGTTGGATCACATGACCGGCGATGACGTATTTCCGCTTAGATTGCGGAAGTGCTGGGAGCGTGATGCGAGCATTACTGTCTATTGAGCCAATGGAAGGACACCAGCGGTTCCCCTATGGGATTGGATACCTGGTAGGTGTGCGTTTGGCATATGATTTGATTGGAGGATTTGAATGTATCCTAAGTTCCCCATCAGGTCCGCGCTACCTTCCCTATCTGCATATCACTTGGGGGTTCCGCCTTAGGGGCGGAACAGGGGGTATATAAACGGTGTTTGATTAAGGTTTGTGTATATGACACTTTGGCAACTTGATAAAGGCCATATGGGTTGAAACAGCGGGCTGTCGCTGCCTGTCACTTTTTCATGCAATAAAGCATAAGAGCTGATAAATACTTCTGGAGTGCGGTGCCTATCTTTGTGGAAGTCTGATCTGTGGACCCTTCGGTACAAGGGTGAGGATTTGGGCACGCCTCATTGAAATCTTTGAGCCTGGTGTGGGTGCTCCTGGACACACGTTTGGATTGCGTCGGTCGTCAGGCATTAGAACGCCGCTAACGACGCACTCCAGAGCCGCCGGCGACCGAGAAAAATCTTCTGCATGGATGGGTCGACGTGAATGATTGTTTTCGGACGGAAATCGATCGTTCTGTCAGCGGTGTGCACGGCGATTTCACAGCCATTTCGATCACTGATTGAAACGGCTGTATATCGGCGGGAAAATCGGTAGTTGTATGGGCCCCTTAATGGTGATCACGTGGTAGGAATGCAATGCAGGACCGGCCTTTCAACTGGCCTAATTCCAGCCTACCAATTAATTCTGCACACTAAACAAAACTATTAGCATCTTTTTGGCTTCTCTGCAGGTTACTGACCATCCCTGGCAGATTTGGTAGCAAATTATGTACTTAGCAGCTTGAAATATAGACCAAACAAAGCAGAGATGAGATTCAACAGGTCCATTTTCAAGCTACATAATCTCCCATAAAAATGTGGTATAAAGCTGCATCAATAGATTTGCATTTCATTGGCCAACTGTCACCACACAGATTTTTCAGTTCTACCCTCGACAGATTTGAGCCTCAGCATGTCACATTAGGTTTTGTAAAGTGGTTTGAAACTAGAACAAATTCAATACCATCCCCTTTTCTGTTGCTCAACCCCTTATCACAAATGTAGTGCTTTGCTGCATTTTTCCTGCATTTGCAATTGGGTTAAACAGATAGGGTGCATGCAAATTGCATAGCAAGCACAGTTCTATGCAATTTGTTTAGCAATCTCCCATAAAAAAACAACACAAAAAAAAAAAACCAAAAAAAAAAAAAAAAACACACCTTCCTGCGGCTTTTCCCCCCTCATAGGGAATCATAATCACACTGCAATCAAACCCACGATGGTGGCAAAACACACGCTAGCAAACTATAAAAGTAGTGCGATTTTCAGTGTGTAAAGGCCCTAAAGCATACATACTCAAAGAGACTCTGTATCAAAATTTTCAGCCTTAGTTCTTCTATCCTATAAGTTCCTTTGCCTGTTCTAATGTGCTCTGTCTTATGCTGGGTACACACAGATTTACTGGTCGATTTACTGTCAGATCGATTATTTCCAACATGTTCGATTTGCTTTCCGATAGTTTTCCGAGCATTTTCCGATCTATTTCCTATTAACCATTTAACGGCATCCTATCGTATTAAAACGTCATGCTTACCGCTATTAAACGGCAACATGACGTTTTAATACGTCGCGCATTCCCGCCGCTGCTACCGCCGTGTGCGCGCCGCTACCGCCGCTGTTCCCGTCGGGATCCCGTGCTGGGTGATTGGGGAAGAAGACCGAACGGTCCTCTACCCAATCGCAGTGCCTGGAGTGAATGGACGTGACCGCGAACAGCAGCTACGTCCATTCACAAAAACAGGAAACGTAACAATTAAATCAAGTATAGTAAAAAAAAAAAAAAAAAAAAAAAAAAAAAAGTGAACACTTCCTATAACGTCTTGTGGCCAAAAAGTATATTACACCTACAAAATACATGAATTTTCAAGTATATACACATCAATAAAATTACACTACCACCCCCCCCCCCCCCCCCCAAAAAAAAAGTTGCCTTAGGGACTCCGCTTTTTTTATTCTATATTTTATGGGGGGAAATTAATTTTAATTTATTACATAGGGGCTTGTAATTATGGCCAGAAAAAAAAAAAAAAAAAGAACAGAAAAATAACACTTCTATTTCAAAATAATATACTGTCGCCATACATTGTGATAGGGACATAATTTAAACTGTTTAATAATCGGGACAACTGGGCAAATAAAAACGTGTTTGTTTTATCCACAGGAGAATGTTTAATTTTAAAACTATAATGGCTGAAAACTGAGAAAATGATTTTTTCTTCTTTTTTTTCTGTTTTTCTCATTAAAATGTATTTAGAATAAAAAAAATTCTTAGCAAAATGTACTATCCACAGAAAGCCTAATTGGTGGCGGAAAAAACGGGGTATAGATCATTTTATTGTGATAAGTAGTAATAAAGTTATTAGGGAATAAAAGGGAGGAGCACTGACAACTGAAAATTGCTCTGGTCCATTAGGATAAAAACCCTTGGGGGTGAACTGGTTAAAGTGCACGGAAATCGATCGAAAAATGCTTGGAAATCGACCGAAAAGCAAATCGAACATGTTGGAAATAATTGATCTGACAGTAAATCGACCAGAAAATCTCATAGTGTGTACCCAGCATTACTGCAGCTTTTCCTAATTGCACAGTGGCTGTGTTATCTCTGTTATTTGATCTAATCTGTTTTCTTCTGTCCGCACAGTCGGGCTAAGGCTGGAATGTGTTGAATGTGCAGGGCTGCTTGTGATTGGTAGAAGCTATACACCCCCCCCCCCCCCTCTAGGCCCCCTGCAGTCTCTGTATGACTCACACACTCTGCTTATGTGAGCCTATCACAAGCTGGCTAGTTTGTTTGTAAACACTGCCTAAAACTAGCAATTACAAGCCAGGTTTGCAGCAGAAAGTGGCAGAAACAGCACAAAGGGGCCCAGGAGAACATAATGAATAGAATGGTATGCTTTTTGCTGTAAAAAATTTAGAGTACAGATTCTCTTTAAATAAAAAAGGCATGCAGAAGAATAAAACCCCAACTACTGCCCATTTCTGTTCTCCCTTCACATCCTGATTACTGGAACAACATTCTTCATATGGTTTTAGCTAGTAATTTCTCTTAAAGAGAATCTATAAAAAAAAAAAAAAAATTACATATACACATACATACATGCATACATAAAAAATTGTATGCCCCTGGATCCTATCGAGGCTTCCCCCATCCTCCTTTGTCCCACGGTGGTCTTACTGAGGGTCCAGAAACGGAGAGTACGTAAATATTTACCTTTCCAGCTTCTGCGCAGGCGCCGCTCTGGTCTCAGAAATAGACGGAAGTAGCCAATTCCAGTGGGGTCCGCTCTACTGTGCAGGCGTAAGACACCTGCGCAGTAGAGTGGACCCAACTGGAATCCCACGGAAACACCTATTTCCGTGCCGAGAGCTGCAACAGTGCCACCCGCTGGAGCCAGGGAAGGTAAATACATCAAGCCTTGTCGAGGGAGGATAGCAGGAGGCTTTGGGGGAGCCAGGGCTGGATTGCCTGCAGCTACAGGGATGGGGAAAGCCCAATTGGGACCACCAAGGCTCCCCCCTCCCAAGGAAGGTACCCACCCAGGGGGACATAGAGTCTCTTTCAAAGTCCCCGTTTGGTCAACTCCAGTCTGGCTTCTGCTCCAACCACTCCACAGAAGCAGCACTTTCCACAGAAGCCAACGATGTAACAGCTACATCCAAAGACCATCGATCTCCTTGGTCTTCTAAGTTTGGTTGGACAACACTCAGGGCCCGTTTCAACTTGTGCGGTGCGAATCGCCGCGGTAAACATTTGCATGCGGATGCGAATTGCGCATGCTGTTTGCAAATTTTTATGCGAATTCGCATGGATGACGATGTATGCGGATTTAACCATGGCAGTGCCTGTGTGCTTTCCCATTGATTCCATGCAAATGCGCATGAAAATTTGCATACCAAAACCGCATGCAAATTCCCTATTAAATACATTGTATGTGATTCGCATACTGGTATGCGAATTCTGATGGCTCTGCCGTGCAGATTTTTTTCTGCTCAGAAAAATGCAAAGGAATCCTGACAAGTGGAAACAGTCCCATCCACTTGTATTGGCTATGCAAATTCGCATGCGAAAAACGCATGCGAATTCGCAATAGTGGAAACAGGCCCTAAACCCACAGTTACGTTTTTGGAGGAGCAAATGGCATTCACTTTCTGGACTATTTCACTGACATATTTGAACCACATCTCCTCTACACAACCTCTGTAGGGGAACCTTCGAGCTACTTAGCCCATCTTTTCTCCATTCAAAACACAGTATCAGGAAGTTAATTTGGCTTTAATTATTTGCAGTCAATATACAACTCTACCTCATTGACTCCCGAACTTAATTCCCTCTAATTTTGAGTTCCCCTTTCTGCTGTACCTGCTTTTATAATCTCTTGCTTACTACAACTCAACATGAATAAAGCAGAACTGATCATTTTCCACGGTTTCCATCAGGGCTGTGGAGTCTGCACCAAAATCTTCAAAAAATCAGTCGTTTTCAGCTTATGCATCCGAGCAATGTTCGCCTCCCATTCATTAGCCTATAACTTTACCACTACTTATCACAATGAACTGATCTATATCTTGTTTTTCCGCCACCAATTAGGCTTTCTTTGGGGGGTACATTTTGCTAAGAGCCACTTTACTGTAAATGCATTTTAACAGGAAGAATAAGAAAAAAAATGAAAACATTCATTGTCAGTTTTCGGCCATTATAGTTTTAAAATAATACATGCCTCCATAATTAAAACCCACGTATTGTAATTGCCCATTTGTCACGGTTATTTCACCATTTAAATTATGTCCCTATCACAATGTATCGCGACAATATTTTATTTGGAAATAAGAGCATTTTTTCCGTTTTGCATACATCACTATTTACAAGCTTATAAAAAAAAAAAATAGAGAGAAATATTTCATCTTTACATAGATATTTAAAAAGTTTAGACCCTTACGTAAATATTTATGTGTTTTTATTTTTTTATTTTTTATAGTAATGTTTTGTTTTTTTTAATTAAACATTTTATGTGGGCATTTTTGGGAGGGTGGGATATAAAAGTGTTTTATTTGGGGTAATATTTGTGTATTGTAATTTATTACATTTACTTGTAGTTTTACTTTTTGGCCACAAGATGGCAATCTCGAGTTTGTTTACATGACGTCACTCTAAGCGTACAATGTACGCTTAGAGGGACACAGCTTCAGAAAGAGTGAAGCTTCCGAGAGAAGCTGTCGCTTTTTCAGCGGGGGAGAGGAATCAGTGATCGGGCTCCATAGCCCGATACATTGATTCCATGGCTACCGAATCCGCGGCCAGGAGTGCGTGTGCACGCGCGCGATCGGCCGCGGGAGCGCGCCTGTCCTCCCTGACGTTTTTATACGTCAAGGAGGACAAAGTGGTTAAAGGGACACTTAAGTCAAACAAAAAAAAATGAGTTTTACTCACCTAGGGCTTCCAATAGCCCCCTGCAGCTGTCCGGTGCCGTCGCCGTCTCCCTCCGATCCTCCTGGCCCCGCCAGCAGCCACTTCCTGTTTCGGTGACAGGAGCTGACAGGCTGGGGACGCGAGTGATTCTTCGCGTTCCTGGCCACAATAGCACCATCTATACTGCTATAGCATATATCATATACCATATAGCAGAATAGAGGGTGCTAATGTGTCTGGGAACGCGAAGAATCACTCACGTCCCCAGCCTGTCAGCTCCTGTCACCGAAACAGGAAGTGGCTGCTGGCGGGGCCAGGAGGATCGGAGGGAGACGGCGACGGCACCGGACAGCTGCAGGGGGCTATTGGAAGCCCTAGGTGAGTAAAACTCATTTTTTTTGTTTGACTTAAGTGTCCCTTTAACACTACAAACATGCAAGTGCATGCCCTAAAATTATTCTACCTCAACTACTGCAAAATCCTGTTCTGTGGTCAACAAACCAGCATCCCTACATTTTACACTTAACTTGGTCACTAAAATGCTTCTGCTCTTTGATAAGTTGTTCACTGGCTGCTAGTTAACCAGAGGATCCACATCAAACTCCTAATTCTAGAGACACATGTAAGAATACGGTTGCCCGCAGGGATCAGGACTTGGGCTAGGTTCACAGTGGGACACTGCAGTGCCACGTTATAGACTTATAACTCAGCTTACCGAACTGCAATGCTAAGCCTATGGGGCGTGCACATCGCATTGTAATGCGTAGCGTTATGGTAACTGACCCTGTATGCTTTGTTAACTTTTCAAGCTTTTATTGAGATCACACACACACACAAAAAAAAAAAAAAAAAAAAAAAAAAAAAAAAAGCAGTACTCGGTACATACAAGAAATATTATTGTGCTTATAACACAAACAAAGGTGCAATATTTTCAATATCTGCAGGGTATAGAATTCAAAATGGAGATTATTATGACAAGCAGATTCAAGATTATATGGTTTAGAAAAAGGCCGAAACAAATTCTCTTAAGCAATTGTAGCGTAAGGATTAACAGTTTAGGAATAAGGGCAGAAACCTGTAAGTTCAAGGTGTTGGGAAACACTTTGTACTCTGGGGAATCTCTAAAATCATACCATAGGGCCAAGGTTTTAACATATTGATCAGACCCATTTGTGCTGTGAGAACAATTTCTTCCATTTCGGCAATAAAGAGAACCTTTTCCCACCATTGCTTAATCGTGTGTGTGTGGGGGGGGGGGGGGGTATTTGTGGATTTCCAGAGAAAGAAATGGTTGCTTTAGCCGCATCAATCAAGTGGACAAGTATGCATAGTTTATAGGATTTAAAGGATAAGGGGACATCATGGAGGAAAGTTTCAGGTGTAAAAGGCAGCGAAATGGAAGAAATTCTTCCCACCCAAAAATGGACCCTCTCACAATAATGTTGAATTTTGGGGCAAGACCATAGAATGTGAAGCAAGTCGCCTCCAGGTTCTCCACACCGCCAACAATTTTCCAAAAGGCCAACGTGATGACGTTTTTTAGGGGTGTGACCCTGTATGCTTTACTTCACGCAATGGTAACGCAGCGTTAATGTGCGTTACCACTTTTTTGTTGCATTATAATGTGTTGCAACTTTACAACTAGCTTTAAACTCTTAGGTGGCAGCTTGGGGCTGAGTGTCAAACAGATGCATCTCTTGCTATGGAAGGGGGAAAAGGAGCAATGCACGACAGAGCAGCTTCCGGTGGCCAGGGTGAGAATACTGCATTTGGGAGTTGGCCTCTCTGGATCTTTAGGAGGCATCATTTTGGGACAGGGCTCCAAAAACACACTAGAGTCTCAGTCCTCAATAGCCAAACTCGACTAAGTCTAAACCAGCACGTGCATCAAGTTTAACCTACAAAATTCTCTACTATACATCTCTTCTCCACTATACATCCTCTCACTGCTGTCCACACACACAAACCTTTTCAGTTCTCCCCTAAAAATCACCACCCGTTTACAAAAACGCTCCACTTTTCTAAAATTTCCTTAAAAAAAACACATCAGTCATTCTTCAATCCTTAAAACTTTTCAGCATACCCCAAAGAAAAAAAAAAAAAAAAAAAAAAAGCCTGCCTTTGATAAACCACCTACAATATAACCTAGGCCATTCAGGCTATGACCTAGCTCTGCTTCTTGCATAATTAGATTTAAAAAGGCACCCTCCATATAAACACCTTATGGAATAGCCTTAATTTCCTCCCCACTCCGGTACTGTAATCCCACGAGGGAAGGGTTCATTTTCGGTTTATAAACTTGCTGTGCATTTTATTGGTCACCAACACATCCCTTGTCTACAAACTTTATGTTATGCGACCATGTCGGTCATCTGTGCATGCCACCATAGAAGGGAATAGTGCTAAATCAAAAACTACAAAACCAAAACACAATAAAACCACCAAAAAGAACTAGGTTTTCTTACCTGTGGTGGAGGGAAGCGTTGCTGGGAATAGGTATTCCCCTGCTGTGTCTGGGATGATGAATAGGATGACCCTTGCTGTTGAGACGATGGATATTGAGCAGCTTGCTGGGTATATGGTGACTGGCTTTGTGAACTAGAGGGGGGACCCTGCTGCTGTTGCTGTGTGTAGGGTGAAGGAGATGGTGACTGCTGCTGCTGCTGCTGGGTGAAACTGGGCTGCACAGGCTGGTTGGAGGGTGGCTGAGAAGAAGTTGCTTGCTGTTGGCTGTAAGACTGTGGAGCTGGCTGCTGCTGAGAATACTGGGACTGTGGTGGCGTTTGTTGCTGTGGAGGGTGGAGACCTTGTTGGTTGTAGTATGGAGACTGGCTTTGCTGAGTGTAAGACCCTGGGCCCTGCTGACCATATGAAGAAATCTGGAGAGGGAAAGAAAAAAAAAAAATCTTAGCAATCCATGAATAATGCATGCTTCATGTGCCAGAACTCTGCTTACCATGTAAAGAGATCTGGGGGGAAAAAAAAAAAAAAAAAAAAAACCTAAACCAGCTGCGATGCATGCCGGGATATAAAGTACATTGATGTGGTTACATTTCTCGACCAGGAGATGTAACCACATCAATGAACTACAGCGCCCGACATGCATCTCGCATACCCGGCTTACTTCGCGGTGGACAGGGAGAATGGATAGTTGAGCAGGAATTTTAACACCTGCAGCATGTGGCTATTGAAAATGGAGGCATCCATATAGACAAGGGAGGCTATGGAGCTATGGCATAAAAAAAAAAAAAAAAAAAAACACAAAATTGTACCTGTTGTCCATACTGCATGCTCATTGTCCCTTGAGGCCGACCCTGCATGGACATTGGATATCTTTGTGGAGTCTGTGAAGAATAAGGCTGCACTGGGTAACCAGAGTGCCCTTGTTGAGGTCCTGGCTGCTGGCTGTAAGGATTAGTGGAGCCATATGGTTGGGGTCGCATCTTTCCCATTTGATCCATGGGACTGGAAGGCTGTTAAGACAATTGAAAATTTCTCATACTGTGTACTCATAAATCTGCACCTTAACATTTACATTTCATCTGCCAAATTGTATTTCAAAACTGATAAATTACAGATCCAATTAAAAACACTCTTACATACTTCATCCAGTTTATAAATCATACTTTAAATTATGCTCAGCATCACAGAACCCCATTGAATTCTGCTTTCTAAGAAACAGGATGATGCTCAGTCAGTAATCCGACAGCTGCAGTCAGCTAGCGCTATCTGCTGTAGAATTTAGTGCAGGCGGTGTTGAAGGGAGACTACACGAACGGCCCGTGTTCCCACAGTAATTAACCTGCTTATTACTTCTGGGACTATTCTGATGAAGGCTGGCGGTAAGAGCTATTTATAACTGGAAGGGCAAACAGCCGAAGTGTAACAGGTCCCAGCTGTACACCCATCTGAAGTGCGGCCAAGAGCCGGCTGTCTGGTGTTGAACATTGGCAGGCAATGAATGACAGGATCTGTGCTCCGGGGACATGAGGTAAGAGGAGGGGGGGGTCGTTTATTGCAAGCTCTAAATCTGCCCTCCTGAACTAGCCACACCTAACCAAGCTCCTGCCATGCACAAAAGAAAGAAAACAGGAGGAGGCAGGTTCTGGCATTGCTATTTGGACACATGGCTAATTAGCATTTCTGCCAAGAATGGATTCAAAGTGAAAGATAATAGTTAGGAAACAGGCTCAGATCTTTAAAGAGTCACATGGGAAGCTGAAATGACCAGTCCACTGCTCAAACCAAAAATGTAGAAGTAAATGCTCAGGGAAAGCATGAAAATAATAAAACAAAGTTCAAGCAGCTTCAAGGCAAACTATTATACAAATTAACTACATACGTATGCCATAAAGTATATCGTTTATCCTATAAATATACAAGTTTCAACTGTATACTCTGATGGCTCTGCTTTTAAGATATGGATCATCCAATCCTTATATACACAGTAGCCAGAACCTGGCCGAGGGAACCATCTCATCTAAGGATATAGCATGTACAGGTGTTTCCTGTAGTCCCTTACAGATCCGGCATGCCAGGTCTTCAGGACAGCGGTGAGCATACAGTTTACCTCACTAGCATTGGCATTCGAATCTGGGTTTCAGAATTTGGAAACCCGAATTACACTGCACACCACACTAAACTGGTGGACAGACCAAACTAGGAAACCTCGATTCGAACGCCAACACTACCTCTTACACTGCCCATCGGAAATTGCTCCACAGCACACCACACCACATCCCTCTTCCCATCTCTATAGAGACTACAATGCTCACTCCCCATGGTCTCCCTGCAGGATCGAGCTCAGCCCGGATGCCAGCATAAATTGGTACATAACTGTTAACTGAGCCTTAAGTTGTGTACATGAGTCCAGTGCATCTGTACAAATCATATACAGTACTGCTCCAGCAAACAGGATAGGTCTATAAAAAAGGGACATAGAAAATCATAGCATTCTTGAACAGTCTAGTTTGACAGACTGGCTAGTGGACAAACAGCATAAAGTGTGAATCAGACCGGTTATCAAAAATAACATGTCTGGTAGGACTATGGGTGACATAGGAGTGGTTCTCTCAAGGCTTGAACATGCAACCGACTTTTACGACAATAAGATACAGGAATGGTTGCAGCCAGCTGGGGAATGCTGGGAGTTTGTCCATCTCAGAGGCCTCTTGCACACTACATGCAAATTCCGATTTGCAATTTTGATTTGGTACTGCATGCGGCGTATTTTTTTGTTTTGATAGCATCCAGGGAAAATCAGAATTGCAACGTTAACCTGTAAACATATAGTCGTATGCAACATAGGCGGGTACTAGCACTGGTCAATACAATAGAAGACAAACCACCACTACCAGTATATGTCGTTCAACCGACAAAGATATTATTCTCAGTTATTAAAATTATTTGAAGTAACATATGAATAAAGTACCTTAATTCTGATATGAAAGGTTAATAATAATAATAATAATAATAATAATAATAATAATAATAATAGTTCATCAAAAGGATCAATTGTCCCCTAAAAGGCCAATAAGCCTCCAATTGCCTCAACCCACCTAATCATGAGGGGACTGTACCGCTGTTAATCCAATAATTGGTTCATCTCCTAATCAAAGCAATAAACTCATGATTGGGTGTAGAACCACAATGGGATATTGATGAACTGTGCCACTGTATCACCCCACAACAATGGATCACAATAACCCTGCTGTCAATTTACAGTTCTTCAGGAGTTGGTAACTATAAAAGGGGTGTACCGCAGTTTATGCATGGCTTATGGGAGTGGGCTGTCACGCTTATTGCAACTTATGACGTTTAGATGATGTGACATTTAGTTCCCCATATGGACATGCGCAAGAGATATCTGGTCTTATGCATCATCTCCAATATGCTAATCTCAGCATTGTTTCCCCAGAAGAACGGTTTTCAAAACTAAAAAAAAGGAACAGATTTTACTATAAGAAGTTGTTCTTGTGGACAAATTGAGTATATGCAGTGTTCTCCCCAGGCTCTTTTAGCCAGCTAGTTTTGGTGAGCACCCGGCTGTCATCGGCTCACCTCCTCCTATGCTGTAAGAAGAGTTGCTTACAGAAGTACCAGCCCTGCATTCTCTCATCTTGCCCCACCCGGCTAATTTTTCATGCCACCCGGCTGGAAAAAAAATTCTGGGGAGAACACCGATATGCATAAGTGATTTAAACATCTGAGTCCTCATTATTGCATCTGATTACTTCACATTTAGCAAGTTCTCGGAGTGGTGTATCTGTATTAGGACACTGATCTGGAACTTTATTCACATCATCTGATGAGACTATGCATTTATATAGTCACAGTAACTTCCAAGTATCAGCGGAGGAAAGGATTTTGAAATAATCTCAGAGCCTATAGACTCAATTTATGCCACCTATGACTACCAGCTTTAGTTTACACCAACTTTGACTGCTGGGGTGACGACCTCAGGCTTTTATAGTGAATGTGTTACGTGGCTGTTGTGATTGCAGGGGGATGGGGGGGGGGGGGGCAGCGCAGGGTTTTTTGCAGGGTTATGGTTATCCATTGTTGTGGGGTGATACAGTTCATCAATATCCCATTGTGGTTGTACACCCTGTGTCCCCGTTTCACCATTTGACAGATGGACAAGAGTTTATTGCTTTGATTATGAGATGAACCAATTATTGGAGTGGATTAACAGCGGTACGGTCCCCTCATGATTAGGTGGGTTGAGGAAATTGGAGGCTTATTGGCAGTTTTAGGGGACAATTGGTCCTTTTGATGTACATATCAGATTATATGTAACATTTCATATCAGAATTGAGGTACTTTATTCATGTGTATGTGACTTCAAATTTTAATAAAGAATAAAATATCTTTGGCGGTTGGACACTTGTGTCCACACTTGTGTGTTGTGTTTTGTCTTATTCTATGCCTGGTTGTAAGGCCCGTGTTTTACCGGAACGTAACCGGAACGTATACTGTACAAACGGAAAGGAAGTGAATGGATCCAATGTTAACCTATGGATCCATTCACATGCATCCGTTGGTACGGATATGTTCTGGTCCCCGGACCTAAAAACTTCTGAAGGCCCTAATTTTCCGGACTGTTCTGTTTAGCGGAACGGATCCGGACAAAAATGCTGCAGCATTGGGGGCAATGGGAAACGGAACGTTTCTTCACACTAGTGAAGAAACTGACTGTTCCATGGGGGATGGGGGCATGGGCCGATGCAAATCTAGTGACGGGAGGGTGCAGGTGGGGCGGATGGGCTAGGGAGGGTTTATACACACACCTAATCTTCCGTCGCAGCCGGCGGTAGATGCTTCCGTCTTGTTCCGCGTCATGTGACTAGTCACATGATGCGCTGTGCAGTCACAGCGGAAGAGGAGGAACCCTCTACTGCCGGCTGCTGCAGAAAATTAGGTATGTTTTGCTGAACGAAAAAGGATCCGATCAATGATCAGATCAGTTTTCATATGTGAACCGAGCCACGGACTGAGCCATCCAGATCCGGTGAAGCGGAGACCGGATCCTTTTGGCTCATTTTGCAGATGTGAACCAGGCCTAAGCATGCTGAGGAATTAGCAACATTTTTAATAAAAGGCTTGTGTATTTATATTGCACTAACATCTTCCACAGCACTTTTAAATAGTGTACATAGTGTTTCTCAGAGCAGCTCAGTCTAATCCACACAATAGTCAGTCATTGGAGTAGGTTAATTGTACCCTTACATATTGGCCTTAGACTACAATCGGAACATATTTTTTGGGGTATGTGGGGGACCTGAGTAACCACAAGAACCAAAAACACACACACGGAGAGAAAACATACAAACTGATGCAGCTAGAGTCCTGGTCCAGATTTAACCTAGAAACCTTAGCACTACACCACAGTGCCAGTTCTTATTCCAAGCATGTAATAAAGAAAATGCTTAGGCACCCAACACCCCTTTATCTACTGCAATAGTTAAAGTGAACCGAGCATCATTTTTAACACCCAGGGCAGCTCTATAGCAAATTAAAAATGCATTCTAAAAATGTGGTTTATTATTAGAAAAAAAAAAAAACTTTCAATTTACCTCATTTTTTTACATCTAAGGGTTAAAATAGCCACTTTGTCCGTCAAGGACCTGCGGGTCGCTGAGCAGGAGATTGTGGAACACAGATAAGAAATCACCTTTGACTTAACTGACCACAAACAAACCCCCATTGTACTTCAAACAGAAAACATCAGTTACAGTTGAATTTCACACCTAGCCTGGACAATGCTAGTTGTAAAACAGCAGGGGTTGAGCTTCTGAACAATGGCAGCCCTTGCAGCTATTTGAAGCCAGGAGCTGCTTAGTTTACTTTAACAAGTATGGTAGGCAGACACCTATAGGCCTGTTTCATACAGCGTTAAAATTAACTTGCCTGCATGGGCTGCTCCGTAGCCGACATCTCTCTACCAGGGCATGCATCTTGGAGCCATCAATGCCGCAGTTCAAAGTAGCCACGATTTCCATTGTATCCCTGACTGCTGGTGCAAGCATGTCCCAGACGGGAGATATAAAGACAATGACTGCATGCACCAGTGGTCAGGAACACGATATCTCCTTGCATGCTCCAGCCGGGGACATGAGGAACATTGCAGGCACTCTAAACTGTGGCAAGATGGATGCTTGCTCTGTTAGAAGCATGGGGAGTAAAGTTAATTTAACACAATTTCCCATGCAGCACCTATTTACGAAACTTCCTTAGGGGGCAAGTTGGTTTCTGATATTTTTACATTAAAAAGGTGCTAGAGTTGCTTTAAGGCACAGTGGCGGGACAAGAATAGCGGTAGATCAACGGACCCTAGGGCTCTTTTCATAGGAAGTAGGATTACTAGATTAGTGTTTCTCAATATGTTGTATGCATGTACCCCTTTTAAAACCCTGCACTCACCAAGTACCCCCAGAATAGTAAACATTATCACAAGTACCCCTTGAAAAATAAATATTTAATCATAGTAATGATAATTGGTTCTAAACCATTTCCAAGCATTTACTATTGCTTTTAATCAGTTAAAACACTAATTTGGAGTTGTTTAAATAAGATTTATCATTTTCAAAAAAAAAAAAAAAAAAAAAAAAAACACCTCTAAAATGGTTATTCTTAGTTAAGTATATCAAGCCAGAGTACACCCTGGAACCATCAGAAGTAGCCCCTGGGGTATGTGTACCGCACATTGAGAATCTAGGTACTAGACTAAGGGCTATTTCAGACTCGGAACGCAATACGCAATTTTGCCACTATTTGCATTGTGGTTCCCATTCAATAGAATGAGAATCACATCGCAAGTGCCCCCAAAGCACTGCAATCTATGCAAATCGCAATCTGCTGCAATGAGAATAGTACCATAGGGATACATTAGCAGCAGTGCTTTGCTGATCACCGGCGATCAGCAAAGCGCTGAAAAGTGGAAACAGACCAAACAAATACTACAGAAAATCAAAATTATTAGCACATCACTTACTATAACCAGGGCTGTGGAGTCGGAGTTGGAGCAATTTTGGGTCAGTGATTTCATAAACTGAGTAGTCTAATAATTTTGTACAAATTACACAGCCCTGGTATTAGACTAGGGAGTCAGAGTCATTTTGGGTACCTGGAGTCGGAAGATTTTTGTACCAACTACACAGCCCTGACCAGAATTACCTATAGAGCACAATCTCAGCAACTAATGCTTGCATGCAGGTTTAATACAAACTGCAGGCAACTTGGAACTGGGCCAGTAAAAATCTGAATGAAGTGCTTTTCACTGGCCCGATTGGAAGCTGCAATTTGTAATTAGTAGTTTTGTTGGCAATTTCTAGTCTACAGCAGCCTGAATTAAATGCAGGGTTTGCCTGTTTACTTGCACACAAAGCCATTTCATAAGTTGCATCAGCTGAATGATGAACAGGGAAAGATCATGTGAGCAGATCAATAGCCCAGTGTTCTCCCAAGGGCTAAATTAGGTGGGCGGGCGGGCTGCCCGGCTGTTTTGAATCCCCGGGTGCTAGTAGCCACCCTGGCGTTCTATTTCCCCAGGATTTCCGTGCAAAAAAGTGGTTCAATTAATTTCCCATAATTTTCAACCAATTTTTTTTTGCAATCTTTTTTTTTATATTGAATTCAATACAGGTTATTGTATTGAATTAAATTTAAAAAAAAAAAAAAAAAGTGTTTGCTGCGAGATTTTGATGATGCTGTGTGACACTGGTTCCATCAACGCCGATCGACGGGGGACATGTGATCTCCATGGGAGAAGCAAAATCCGCCAAGGGACATGGAAGAAGGCACTGGGGAAGCTATCAGAGGTACGCGACGAGGGATCAGCATGCCAATGGTGAGTATAAGACCCAGATGTATAGCCAGATGTATAGCCAGGTATAGTTAGCCAGATGTATAGCCAGGTGTAGTTAGCCAGATGTGCAGCCAGGTGTAGTTAGCCAGATGTATAGCCAGGTATAGTTAGCCAGATGTATAGCCAGGTATAGTTAGCCAGATGTGCAGCCAGGTATAGTTAGCCAGGAATAGTTTAGCCAGATGTTTTGCCAGGTACAGTATATAGGGAGCAAGATGTTTGCCAGGTGTATAGAAGACAGATGTGCAGCCAGGTGTATATAGGAGACAGATGTGCAGCCAGGTGTATAGGAGGCAGATGTGCAGCCAGGTGTAGGGAGTCATATGTCTAGGGAGCCAGGTTTGCGGGTGCCTCTGCCCCCCCCCATTGTCCCCGATGCTCCCTGACTCTGGCCGGGTGTCCCTTCTGTGGGGAGGCTCCCCTTCTGTGCTGGCTGGTAGTGGCCGGTGGGGATCCCCTCTGTGGGGGGGGGGGGGGGGGAGAATCCCCATACTGTGCGTGCAGGTGGCTGGGTGGCCCTTCTGTGTGTGTGTGTGTGTGGGGGGGGGGGGGGGTATCCCCTTCTATGGGGGCTAGTCATGGTCGGTCGGGGACACCCCCTTCTGTGGTGGGGGGGAGGTGAGTGTCCCCATCTATGAGGGCTGTGGGTGGCCTCTCCCTCCTCTTCCCCCCATCCCTTCCGATCCCCCGTGCCCCCCCCCCCCAGTCCCGTGTCTCCCCCCTGTCAGAAGCCCTGATCTACTACTCACCTGAGGGCTTGCTCCTGCGGCGGAAGCGGCGCACTTCCTCCTCCATCGCCAAGTCTCGTGTTCTCTGTAATTACTGTACGCGGCTTGGTGACGTCACCAAGCCGCGTACTGTAATTACAGAGACCGGGACTTCGGCGATGGAGATGGAGGGTGTCCATCTCGGCCAGCGCAGGAGAAAGCCCTCAGGTGAGTAAAGCAGGGCTTCTGACTGACAGGGGGGAGACTCGAGGGGGGGGGGGGGGGGGGAGACACAGGATCGAGGGTGAGGGGGGCACGGGGGACAGAGAGGGAGGAGGGAGAGGCCACCCACAGCTCTCATAGAAGGGGACACCCACCTCCCCCCCCCCCCGCACAGAAGGGGGTGTCCCCGACCGGCCAAGACCAGCCCCATAGGGGGGATACCCGCCCCCCACACACACTACAGGGTCACCCGCACGCACAGTACGGGGATGCCCCCCCCTCCCACAGAGAGGATCCCCGCCGGTACCGGCCACTACCAGCCAGCACAAAAGGGGACACCCCCCGCCGCACAGAGGGGATCCCCGCACCAGCCACCCGCAGCACAGCAGGGGACACCCCCCCCCCCCCACAGAGGGGATCCCCGCACCAGCCACCCGCAGCACAGCAGGGGACACCCCCCCTCCCCCCACAGAGGGGATCCCCGCACCAGCCACCCGCAGCACAAAAGGGGAATCCCGCACGCTGCTGAGCACATTCTCTGCTCCGATGGCTGCACAGGGATTCCCCAGGGTGGCTGGATGCTAGTTCTGCACGCTGTGGGTAGCACAGATCGCTACCCACAGCGTGCTGACAGGCATCCAGCCATCCTGGGGAATCCCTCTGATGAGGGAAAAGTGCAGCCGGCGGGGCAGAGACACAAGAAATCTCCCTGGCAGTATTGACGAGCTCAGCTCGTCAATACCGCTTTCAGCAAGTTTTTCCTGGACGAGCTGAGCTCGTCAATACCACCAGGGTGGTTAAAGCCCCGCCTGCATGCATACAGTACTGCTCTGCCATTGCGTTAATATGTGCTGCTCCCCGTTCGCTTGCACAGAGCGGGTCTCCCTTCGCATAGCCGTCCCTAGTTCAGCTGCACTGCCCGTCTGTATAGTCAGACCTCCACATCATCGGCAACCCGCAGGGATGAGAGAGGGAAGTGCTTCCTCTTCCTCTACATAGTAACAAGAAGGTGCCGGTAGCCACAGTGCTCTGAGCTCTATTTCTTCACTTTTTCTTTTGGCAGCTTTTTGTCTCCCCTAGTTTACAGGGAAGGATGCAGGGACTTCAGAATGCCCACAGTGCCCAGGTTTGCAGTCACTGGGCTACCGACCACCAGTTGATTGGGTCCACGTGGTCAGCAGGCCAAGTCACGTGTTCAGAGACTTCCCCGGCACCGGCCATGTGGCTTGCTAACTGGAAGTTGTGTCCCCTACTCCTGCTACCACTACATAGGATACGTATGCTGCGCTACACCGGATCCTCCTGCCGTTGCTACTCCACATCCTCCTGGCGCTGCTACATCACCTCACGAGTGGCATCAGATGATCGTGCTGCGTCCGATCTTGTAATCAGAACCGCTGACGAGGAAGCATCACTGGCATGATCGGTCTACCAGCTCATCTCTGGACCTGAGCTGCCACCTCACTACTGCTCCGAACTGCTCCAGGCCGCCACTGGGTGAAATCCTTGCACCAGGTCCCTCTGGTTGTCGTCCTCTGCCAGTTCTTCTGTGTCTGCTGCCGCCGGATCCTCCATTAATCACCGCTGCCCAGGACACCAGACAGGTCTGTGTGGACCCCTTGGCCCCTCACACAATCCCGCTGCAGCAACCCAGGGCCACGAAGCCTCCACTCTGCTGCCCTGGACTAGGCCGCAATCCAAGCGCTAAATTAGGTGGCTGCCAGGCCTGCCACTTCTGCCCTGCCAAGGTCACCCTTCACCACTCCGAAGAGCAGCAGGGAATCCCAACTCAGCTGTGCTGACCTCCACAGTTGTCGCCCTCACTCCACCTTGCTGATACCCCCCTCCCAGTAACCCCCCCTCCCCTCCATGAAATCCAACCTTACCCGGCTACTTTTTCATGCCACCCGGCAGGAGAAAAATTCTGGGGAGAACACTGTAGCCAATGTAGTTACGTGGCTACTTTAACCACTGAAATGTGTTGCAATAGAATGAGGGGCCTGTGAAGATGCAGTGGTGTAAGCAAAAAGCTATTCACTCTGAATTACAGCATTGCATTCAGGGTTGTGAAGAGTAAACAGTCTGACAGTGCCCTTCATCTAATGCTCTAACTCCAATATGGTTGCATTACAAATAGGAAACATATACCAATTTCAAACAAACACGTACTGGGATCTCCCTCATTACAAGAGGCTGTTCAGAGGCAGTTGTTACAAACATTTTCTATTTGACCATATAAAAGCACGGTGTTGTCCCTCTTGCTCTGGCCACTCATTACCCTGATGAGATATTTCCTACAGTGATCTATTTACACCACACCCCAGTGTCATCTCTAGGCATACCACTTAGGAACATGCCTTGAGCATCATCTATACTGGGGGTAGCTTGCTGGGTAGTCTCTGGGTGTTTCAAGTCCTACTCCATATAGCCACATTAATCCATGCCATGCACTAATGAGGATCAACCAATCCGAAACAGTCCGTAGGCATGCTGGTTTATTGTGGTAATTCTAAAATCATCAGGACCCAACTTATCAGTGCAGCTCTCTAACAAAATGAACTGTCTTGCTGCAAACTCCTCTGCAGTACTGCAAATGTATTTTTGGTGTAATCTCACCACACCAATATCCTTTCATATGAAAAAGTTACTTTCTGCATGTTAAAGTTCACTAGCCCTCTACATTGGTACAGTGGGCTGTGTAAACGTTACCTGTACCCCATTAGTCTCAAGCTGCTACCCTGTGAGAAGCGTGTGGTCGGGGACTTGGCAGAATAGGAGTATGAAAAGACCCACGGCACAGCAGGTGGTTAAGCAGTGGAAAGACCGTAGAGATGCTCAATTGCAGCCTTCTGTCCAATCAATTTTCTAAGGTGGGATTAAGTCCACCATAGACAAAAGGGGGGGGGGGGGGTGAATTAAAGAAAATGCATATAACATTACAGGGTAAAAATGATCAATAGAACAATCAATAACAGTGACAAACTGCAGAGGGTCGTTAGAGAGGTGGACAAAATCGGTTCTCCCCTACCAACTCTCGATCTCCTCCACTCTAATAAGATGAAAGAGAGCCCCCAGGATATCCCGCAACTCCTCCCACCCAGGCAGTGGTTGCTTCGAGCTCCTCCCGTTGGTGCGGTGCTATAGAACTATTCCATATGTACAACTGCACATCTGTAAATCAGTCTTGCACATATGTAAACACCTGTGTTGTGTGTCTTGTACATTCATAAATGCCCGTCTTATGTTCACTGTCTATTCCATGTGAACCACAAATAATTCAGAGTACGTCATCTGTCATACTTGGCGAAATAGAAGCGATTCTGATACCAGGATAATGATGCAGTGATTCTGATACCAGGGTAAGAGGGGAAAAAAAAAAAGAAAGGCATCCTGAAAAAGTGTATAGCTTTACTATGCGTCAGTTTTTTTTTTCCACAGTTATGTCAATTGCTAGTCTGTCCTGCAGTTACTGAGTCGGAGCAAAAAATTGCTCCGACTCAGACTCCACAGCCCTGCTGAAAGCAGCACACAAAACCCTGTGCCTCGCGCCTCCAAAGTGTGCTCCCATGGACTTGAGTGGTCTGCCCTAGCACAGTTTGTAAAAATTGCTACTGGGCATGCACCAAACTCTCCCAGTGAGGGAAAGGCCATCAAGGAGCATGCGCAGTAGCCTGTGATTAACCCAGTCGGCCAGCATTTAGAGGAGCACAGCGGCTGAATAAAACAGAGCGGAACTGCGGGGAACCAGGACAACTGGGTAGGAGGTAAGATTGCTGAAATATCAGGCTTTAATTATCAGCACCATAATCTTATACTGAGCAAATGATCAGACACAGGATCCGACAGCTCTGGCATAGCAGCCTAGTGGAGAGCAGAGAAAACAGAGTGAAATGGTTTCACAATGTAAATTGCAGCAAATGCATTTGAGATTCTCATTCAGAGAACAAGAATATAATTGAGGCCAAATAGCAGGCATTTGGCAGCGATTTTCAAAGTGAAATATTAGAGATCAGGATAAAGTTTGGTATCTACTGTATATAAGGGGGGAAAAGGGGGGGGGGTAGCTCTGCGTACCAGTAATAAAAATCATCCCTCCCATGCTGCACAAGGCACTTTTTTATACCACACATAGGGCCAGTGCACACCAAAAACCTCTAGCATATCCATAAAAACGCTAGAGGTTTTTGAAGCAGATTTCAGAGCGATTCTAGGCAGGTTTAGAGTTTTTTTTGGAGCGTTTTTGTGTAGCAGATTTCATATATTGTTACTGTAAAGCTGTTACTGAACAGCTTCTGTAACAAACGCCTGGAAAACCGAGAGGCCACACACACAGAGAGAGACAGAGAGAGAGAGACAGAGAGAGAGAGACAGAGAGAGAGACAGAGAGACAGAGAGAGAGAGAGACAGAGAGAGAGACAGACAGAGACAGACAGAGAGAGACAGAGAGAGAGAGAGACAGAGAGAGAGACAGAGAGAGAGAATGAATTGTGGGATGCAGTTTTGGAATGACTGTATACACACTGCTTTAAACCTACCTGTGCAATTGAGGGAGGGTGCATCTTGCATGCAATGTCCCTGCTAACATGTATTTTAAATTTGTGGAACCAAAATTGCTTCTGCATTCGGTTTTACAGGGGTTCTCTTGTATATGTATATGTATATGTATATGTATATGTATATATATATACACACATACACACATACACACATACACACATACACACATAGTAAAAACGGACACGTACCTGAGGTTTCTATCGGCCTTCTGCAGCTGTAATGTCCCACACCATCCTCCTCCAATGCTGCGGTCCCCGCCACCAGTAACCTGCTAATTATTAGTCTATGTAGACAAATAGAACAGCGGCTGCGCAGCCGTGGCTTACGCTCCCGATGAGAAGTAAGCTTCCAGTAAGCCACGGCTGTGCAGTCGCAGTTCTATTCATCTAGTTAGACGAATAATTAGCAGGTTACCGGCGGCAGGAAATGGAGCATCGGAGGAGGACAGTGTGGGAAATTACAGCTGCAGGGGGCCGATAAAACTGACACTTACCTGGGTTTTCTATCTTTTTTTTTTATACATACAAGAGAACCCCTTTAAGCTTCTGATGTACTTGAGCAGGAGACGTCATAGCACAGTATGTGCCTTTAAATTTGCTTAAAGGAGTTGCGAGGTGAAGCATATGCTTTCTTACCTGGGGATTCTTCCAGCTCCTAGAATTGTATATATCCCTCACTACAGCTGCGATCTTCTCCAGCGTCCCGCTGTCAGCCTGTAATGGAACGCGACCCAATGGGGGTCAGTGGCTTCTGCGCATGCACTGCCCACAATTGTGCTCACGTCGACAAGCAGGCGGAGAACGAGCGCCCCCACGCATAAGCCTGTTGGCGATCTATTACTGGCTGACAGTGGGACGCTGGAGAAGACTGCAACTGCAGCAAGGGACTCCATTATTTCTAGGGGCTGGAAAAAAAAAAATAAGCTTATTTCACCTCGCAACTCCTGTAAGTGCCCTTCCTGCAGTCATATAAGGCCTCTTGCACACTACATACTGTATAAAAAGTGTTATAAAATTGTATTTTTGAATACATACAAATAAAGACTTCAATACACACCTAAGGAAGCCTCTGGATTTCATAGAGCCTTCCTGGTCCTCTCCCCGTCTCCTTATTCTACCACTGTTCCCTGTTCGAAATTTGACACTTTCGGGACTTCTTGGAAGGCTTTGGAAGATTCCTGAGTGCTTCTGAAGACAAGTGCATCCACACACATGCCGCTCTTCCTCGAAAGAACTCAAGTACTTACGAAGGATGCCCGGAGAGGGCCGATTCCCTATGAGCTGCAGGTTGAATAATTTGATCGGAGGAAAAGTGCTGCAACAAGGACACAGAGTAGACCAGGAAAGCTCTCTGGGATTGAGAAGTTTTTTCTATGTCCCTTTTATGTCACTACAGGTTCAGTATCTAATTAAGTCTTCCTTGCTTCAAAATATTTGTATGTTTCTAGCTGCTTGCTTTCTAATTATTTTACGATTTGTATTTGTGGTAGAGACCATTTTGCCCAGGGGGGTGTGCATTAAAAAACAACCGCAGTGAGAATTTAAAGCCTCCCATATTTTTGTCCTGTCCTGCTGATCTATTTGGCTGCAGAAGGGTTTGAACAACATCAGAAACAAGCATGCAGCTAGCCTTGTCAGAAACAACTGATCTGCTGCATGCTTATTCAGGGGCTATGGCTAAAAGGATTAGAGGCGAAGGATTAGCAGGATAGCCAGCCAACTGGCATTGCTTAAAAAGAAAGCTACGCATTGCCAGTCCTGTCGGCAAAAACGAAACTAGCTGGTAGCGGGGGACTAGTGGATTAGTGAGGGGCTGCGAGGGCACAGGACTGCTGCAGGGGGCTGGTAGAAACCCCAGGTGAGTAAAACTTTTTTCTGGCTCAGGCCTGGTTCACATTAGCGTTCGCTGTCCGGATCCGCCTGATCGGATCCGGGCCGTATACTGTACAAATGGAACGTACGTTCCGCATAGCAATGCAAGGTCTATGTGGACATTCACATGTGTACGTTCCGTACAGAACGGAGCCGGAACAGATCCGGACAGTTTGCCAACATGCGCTATTTTTCGGGTCCGGTCATCCGGCCCGGGTGCTGACCCTAACATGAGGCCATGCTGTGCAGTGAGAAACGGATGTTTCTCATCACACTGGCAATAGGACCAGATGCTTCCAGCACCGGTCCTATGCCACTTGGGGGGACCTGACTACACGCCGGTATCCCCCATGCTTCCGGTGCCTTTCTCTACTTTATTGTAGCCGGAACTGATACATTCCAGATCCGCAACTGGTGGCAACTTGTGGCCACCGCAGAGACCCGTACGGTTTCTTTGCGGGCCCCCGGACACTTGCAGACTCAAACCGCAAGTGTGAATGGGGCCTCAAGTGTCCCATCAAAGGCTCATTTCCCATTCCATTTTATCACATGGTGGCATTGCATCTGAGGTCACTAAGGGCAAAGCATCTGCTTGTCTGGAAAAGTGGAGTAAGCCAGGACTTTCTTTTTTGTTTTTTTAAACATGTAAAAATTTACATTGTAAATTGTATTTTTACCATTTGGATCCGTTTCCTGCCCTGAGCACATACCCAACATGTAGATTTTGCAACAAGTGGTAACCAAGCCTAAATGTTTATCTGGGGCAAGCCGCTTAAAGCGGAACTGAAGAACCTTTTAAAACATGAGACAGAAGGTAGGAGGCGCCTGTAGCCTTATGACTGCATTTACATAGTATAGGGATAAGTTAAAATAAAGTAAGGTACTGATATTCCTACCTTAAAAGGTGTCACTCACATGCAAAGTAGCAGTAAAAGTTTTTCAAATTTTATTAATTTGACACAATTGACAGCACATTTCACGGCCACAGCTGCTTCCTCAGGTCTATGGGTGTGCCCAGGGAAATTGTGCAGTCTTGAGTGCCAGGACTGGACAGTTAATATAATTTGAGAAGCTTTTACCGCTACCTTGCATGTGAGTCTGACTCCTTTAAAAAGGTAAGAATATAAGTACCTTACTTTATTTTAACTTATCCCTATACTATATAAATACAGTCGTAAGTGTGGCTGGGAAGTGTAATGGTTAAGGGCTCTGACAGAGGAGACCTGGGTTCAAATCTCGGCTCTACCTGTTCAGTAAGCCTGCACCTACTCAGTAAGGAGTTTCTTGGGCAAGTCTCCTTAACACTGCTACTGCCTACTGAGTGCGCTCTAGTGGCTGCCTCGCAAGCGCTTTGAGTCCAACAGGAGAAAGGCGCTATACAAATACTGCAATTATTATAAGTCTACAGGCGTCTCCTTCCTTCTCTCAGTCATCTCCAGGGGAGTGCATGCTTGGAAGCATCCCAGGTGTGATATCCTTTTTTTCCTTGGAGCTGCAACCTACCACATTGCTGGACACAAGGCCGAGTGAGGATGGTACTTCCTCACATGCCAGATGAGTGGTTGCTGTTAGTGACCCAATTTTCTGAGTATATTTCTTTTTCCACACATTTCCTCTGGTGCCGTTTGATAATACACCAGATTGGGCTCCCGGTCTCCCTGTGCCTTTTTGTTTCCTACAAGAGCATGCTATTTAAAAAAAAAAAAAAAGTTTCACTTACCTAGGGCTTCTGCCAGCCCCCTGCAGTCGACCTGTGCCCATGCAGCTTGTAGACAATCCTTTGTTCCCACGCCGCGGACTTTCACTTTTTGCAGTTGGATACTACTGCGCGGCCCATGGACGCACGCATCCTCATTCATGCTCCCCTTGCGGGGGGCGTACTGCACAGGCGTAGTAGAGATTTTCTCCCACAGCGCCGTATGCTCCTAGCTACTGGAACGCGTAACAGGATACCTGTGGCCAGGATGCAGTGGACCTAGATTTGAAGTCAAGTATCCACTGCACAAAGACAAGGGAGCTGTGGCAGGGAACAGATGAGCGCTTTGAAGCTGCATGGGCACAGGTCGGCTGCAGGGGGCTGGCAGAAGCCCCAGGTAAGTGAAGCTTTTTTTTTTTTTTTTTTTTTAAATGTTCAGTTCTGCTTCAAGTTCTTACCCGTCTGGCTCTGTCCAACTTGTACTATGGCACTAACACTGCAGTGTGCATACCTTTATGCCTCGGACCCACTCGCAGAGCTTTAAAAGGCATGTCATTTGAAAAGCTCTTGCTAATGTAATGCATTTTGTGTGATCCCACTTGAAGTATGCAATTTTTTGTTGAACACATACCTCGGGCAAGATTACACACACACAGCATTACATTAGCAAGAGTTTTTCAAACAACAAGCGCTTAACAAAAAAACAAAAAAAAAAAAAAGTGCTGCTTGTGGGTGCCAGTCCTTACCATGTTCTAAAAATTGGTAACCTGCTGTCTACCTGTTCCATCTCCTGTGTGAAATGTAAGCCTGGGATGCAGCACACTGGTCCATTGGTCAGTAACATCCCTTATCCGGATCCTTGTTACTGGGCATATGGGCAGTTTACTCAGCAGCTAACCAGGGGCACCAGCATTTTGTATGGCTCTGCTAGTTTGACTGAGGGGAAGGAAAATGTACTCGCACTTCAGCATGAGCTGACAGAGCCAGATAGGTAACTAAAGAGGTTGCAAACATTGAATGCACATAGCCACATACCCATACACAAAATAGACCACAAGCGTGCAGATCAGAGGTTTCTGACAAGACTAGCTGCTTGCCTTCTTTCAGGCGTGTGATGCAGACACTACTGACCAGAAGGATCAGCAGGATTGCCCAACAACGGATATAGTTTAAAAGGAAATATGGTAGCCTCTATAGGTTTATCATCTCTGGTTTCTTTTAGGGCTTGTTCACATTATGAGCGTTTTAAGCGCTAGCGACTTTAGAAATGGCTGTAAAAGTGCTTGCGCAATTATTTCCTATGACAGTGTTCGATTAAAATCGCAAACGCGGTACTTGTACCATTTTCTGAGCGTTTTGGCTCAATGGAAGGTATAGGGAAATCGCAAAGCACTTTGTATGATGATTTTCCAAGCGCTTTCATGAATAAATACATTGTAATTATTCATTTCTGGGTAAAAAAGGAAGTGAAAAAACAATCCCCCACAAAAGCGCTTAGAAAAGTGCTTTTTTGAGCGAAAAATAAATAAAAAAACAGTGCTTTCAAAATTACCCCCATAAATCGCCAGCACTTGCGATAGCGCTGACGATTTCCAATGTGAACAAGGACTCAGTGTACGACACATAATAAAAAAAAATTAAAAGCATTTTTACTTACGGTACCTGAGGCTCCATTCAAACCCCCCACCCCCTTAAGGCCATGGGCTCCCTTAAAGGTCCTCCCAGTAAGCTCTGAAACACCCCCACTACTGGTCGGGCCAGTCTCCTCCAGTTGCCCTAGTTGGCAGGTACTGTACAAGCGTGGACTTTTGCTCCCAACAATTTTAGCGCATGTGGTCGGGATGCATATGCACAGTAGAGCGGGACTGGCGACAAATGGAGGAAGAGCCCGGGTAGGCCAGGAACATGGCGTCACAGCCTTACAGACTAAAGAGGCCTAAGGAAGCCCTTAGTATAATTGCTTTTTTTGGGCCTTAGGATTCTTTTGAGTAATGCCTGTCAACAACATCACCAATCTTTATTTACCTCACATTTGAGGGAGGATTTGTTTTATGCATTTTTATAAGATAGGTGTTCAGATCCCTTAAAGGGGATCCGAGAAACTTTTACTCATTCCATAATTGTGTTCCTTTCATATAGTTTATAGGGAAAATACTTTTTTGGTTGTGTTTTAATACTCTAATTCCCTATAAACTAAACAACCCTCGCCCACAGCTTTTCAGGGTGCCATGGCATTTTCAGACAGTAGCAAGGGCTTATGGGAGCTCAGCCTGGGCAGGAGGAGGTGGAGGTGTTACTAGCCAGAGATTTCAGAGGCAGAGAGGAGGAGGGAGAATTAGGTTGTCATAGGCTGAGGGCTGGAGATGCAGATCAGCTTGCCTGTCAGAACATGGCCACTGTCATTGTATCACAGGAAGAAATAATTCTGTTGAAGCTGTTTGCAGCTAGACTTGTCTATATAAGATATATAGACAAGTTACTTCAGTGTTCTCCCCAGGCTCTTTTAGCCGAATGCTCCACCCAGCTAATTTTGGTGACCACCCGGCTATCATCAGCTTGCCTCCTATGCTGTAAGCAGAGTTGTGCAGAGAAGCGCCGAACCTGCCTTTCGGCTACTTTTTCAGGCCACCCGGTTGGAAACATTTTCTGGGGAGAACACTGTACTTGTTATAGTTAGTTTTTCATCTCGGATCCGCTTTAAGTGCATTCAAAGAACAGAAGTCCACAAATTGTTCAGTAAGGGCTACAGTAGAATTCCTTTTATAGTAAACTAAAACGGGACTGGGCCAAGCAGCTTATTATATCAAAAATTGTCACTTGAGCGTAAAGCGTACTGTAGTACTGTCTCTTAATTCAGTCAATAATTGGGAGTCTTTTCAATGCTTCCATACAGACAGCATCTAAGCTAGATCAAAATGCACAGTGCTCAGTATTCAGGGATTTGCATGGAACAATCATGTAAGAGCTTGCACAGGACGCATAGGTCCCACTAGTTAATGCAGATATCAATAAGGCGCTCCTCTGTCCACATGTCTTTGCAGCCTGGATGATACTGTAGCGTTGCAGCCATAGACAAGCAAGTCACAGATGATAGGCAATGCACTCAGTAAATCAGTCTGCAGCCTACACAGAAAGCATAGGCATCACCAGTAGATGCAGCTTGGGGTCTTTTGCCCATGCACTGACAGGAGCATTTAATGTATTCCATGCACTGGCCCCAAGTAGTACCCAGATAGTAAGCAGGCTACAAATGGCTGCCAGCCCGCCCACCACGACTCATAGGTCTCTGACATGACACGCCGCCCACTCTATAGCCAGATAGAGAATACCCCAGAGCCCCCCCCCCTCAAAAAAAAAAAGTTCAGTATAACCAAAGTTATATTCTATCCTGGATTACTATATCCGGCATTACTCCCACACATTTATAATGGTGCTTGACTGAGTCCTGGACATTTTGTTTACTATAACCGAAGTTCTACCACATGCCAGTTTACTATAACAGGATTATACTGTATTTGTGATTAGATATGAAATTTGATTAGACAGGTTGGGCTCTTTTTCATCGGAACTTTGTACAGAGCTAGTCAGATTCAGAGGGCTAGCAATTCATACTTGTTGGCTTGATAAGTTAATCAACTGTGGGGTAAGAATTTTCCATAAGTCATTTATATCAGCACAAATATCCAGTACTGCCTCCAATTCCAGCCTTTGTAAAGCAGGAAACAGGCAAAATATGGATTTTAAAGTCATCTCTAGCTGGAACTGTTGATACAAAATTAAATACATGCATAAGATAGAAAGAAGGGTCAGCACACAATTCATTGAAGCAATTTATTCTCCTTAACCCACCATTAAGAATATTCGGTGGAAATATGACATCATGGGGGCAGGTCCACACGCTTTCTCTAGTGTTTGTGTGTAATGTATTGCATACTGTATAACATTATAAAGTTTAAAAATGAGGTATGTGCACCCAGAAGCTATTTGTTCATGACTGAAAAACTCATCTACCATCTAGGGTGATCACATCTCTGCTCCACAAGAGGCCAGTTTGCAGATAGTTATGGCCCACGCCATCTCTATTCACAGCATAAGATGACATTCTTCAAATTTGGTTTGAGATCAGGTTATGATTTGCTGACTATGACAAACAGCAGAAAATCCATATGAAAGCTTGAAACCTCACTCCAATCCAGTGACAAGAATTGGAAACCAAACTAACACTCCTATTCCTGCTGCAACATTCCAAAATGAACATCTCCAGGTGGTTGAATTCTGGCTTCATGACCCAGCTTTCATTAATATCTATAGCCAATTTTACTCAACTTTTTTTTTAACAGTGCTATTACTGCATATACTCAAGTACAAGTCAAGAAATTTAGGCCTGACTCACTAAGTATAGGGGCGTCGACTTACACACGCGTCACAAGCACACTGAGTAGCGTGTGTACCATTAGTAACATTCCCATTTGCAGCAATTTACCCAGTGGTAACTGACACATTCTTGATAATGGAAATGCCAAGATAGCACAGATCTGAAAGTCCTGGCCACAACAATTAACACTGTTGTGCACTTAGGGGCCTGGAGGAATTACTGCCTGCACGTAAGGGACAGGAGAGGTTAACCTCCCTGGCGGAATGATTATTTCCAGATTATTTTTCCAAAAGCGGTGCAGTTTTTTTTTTTCACAAGCTTTCACACCCCACACCCTAAAAATGATACAGCTGGATAGATCTGCGGCAGCCCTGCATATTCCACACCTCCAATGGATCCAACTCGGGATTACTGCTTTGAGCTGCTTGAGAGGGTCAAATGTTGGAGTCGACTTATACATGAGGTCGACTTGTATTCTAGTCCAGCTAAGAGTACCAAATAAGAGTCAGGTAACCTGTGGAATGATCATTCATCAACAAGAAAAGTAACAGTGATTTTAATTTTTGGGTTGCCTGGTTAGTATCCTAATTACTTGTTTACCAGATAAAAAGAAATAATTGATTTTTGATTTTATGCCCGACAGTTACACACTTTAAGGCAAGTTTTCACTAGGGGTGATTTGGAGAAACTCCCCAGATGCAAATTCAGACAGGGAACTGCAGCCGAGGCTGCTTCCGAATTTGCATGCGAGAGGGAAAACAAAAACAAACCCCAAGTATTAAGGCAAGCAGAACCACCGCAAACTTTTTTTTTTTTTTTTAAGAATGAACCTCCCCATAAAGGTGTGCATCATTACCACTTACCTATGAGGCGTTGCTCCTCTTTTCCCACCTCCCTTTTGGGATGCGCCATCTTATCAACTTGCCCCAGTGAACACAGTTTTAATGTTCCTAGTAGCTTTGTGCATGCGCTACACAGCATGCCAGGAGATGTAGTGCCGTGACCATCTTCTTGCATGCATTACAGTGCAAGTGCACACAATGCTACAGAGAAAATACAAACTGATCGCAGCAGCAAGTCAAAGGCAAAGATGACACATTCCAATAGGATGGGGTGGGCAGGGGGCAGAGATGCAGCATCCCATAAGTAATGATGCTACCACCACCACCCCCTTAAGTGCATACTCAGTTAAGAAGGTTCATAAAAGTTTGCGATGGTGCTTGGCTCACTTTAAAGGACAACTGAGGTCACATGTGACACAGGGTAAACATGTGTATGTACAGTGCCAAGTACACAAATAACTAGGCTGTCTTTCTTCTTTCTCTGCCTGAAAGAATCAGGTATGCAAGTGACAGTTTCTGTCCAGGTCAGGATCAGGTCAGACTATAACCCTTACTGATTAGTAATTACAGCCATAAAATAAATACTTTCCAGGCAGTAAATGGCTTCTGAGAGCAGGAAAGGGATAGAAAGGGTCAATAATTCATAGATTTGGAGTAATTTTTAGGAGAAGAGAAGGATAATGAATACAGTTTTTCTCAGTTTATTTTCACCTTGGATGTCCTTTAAAGGGAACCAGAGACGAAGCACCCTCATGTATTTTACCATATACAGCAGGGGTCCCCAACCACCGGCCGCGGCCCACTGCCGGTCCGTTGGCAGGTCCAGCTGGGCCGCGGCAGGTCTGTCATCTTGCCCCTCCCCCCTGCGGCCGCCACTTCTGTTACTTTATGAGCGGGCGGCCGCTTCCGGATTCCCCCATGTGCCGATCTCCTTCATGAAGTACTATCTCCTCCTATAACAGCAGCGCGTCTTGCGTCTGCTGTAAGGAGGGAAGGAGGCGGGGCAGCGGTTCCCATGGTAGCTGCGATATGCCGCTGCCCCACCTCCTTCCCTCCTTACAGCAGACGCAAGACGCGCTGCTGTTATAGGAGGAGATAGTACTTCATGAAGGAGAGAGGCACATGGGGGAATCCGGAAGCAGCCACCCGCCTATACGGTAACAGAAGCGGCGGCCGCACCACCTACGCATACTGAGCACTATACTAGCTATAGTTGGGCACTATACTAGCCATGCTGGGACACTATACCAGCTATAGCTGGGCACTGTACTAGCCATGCTGGGGTAACCATACTAGCCATGCTGGGCACTTTACTAGCCATACTGGGGCACTATACTAGCTCTACTGGGGTAACTATACTAGCCTAGCCATACTGGGGCACTATACTGGGCACTTTACTAGCTATACTGGGGCACTACCTACCCATACTGGACACTATTTCAGCTATACTGGGCGCTATACTAGGGCACTACCGACCCATACTGGGACTATACTAGCTATACTGGTCACAATACTAGCTATACTGGGGCCCCATACTAGCTACACTGGGGTAACTACACTAGCCATACTGGGGCAACTAAACTCCCTATACTGAGGCAACTATGCTAGCGATGCCGCCGCACCCCAGCCCCTCCCCCCGTAACCCGCTGCGCACGACACTGTCCACCAGGTCGCGCGCGCAATAACAGCACAGAAGACAGACTCCACTATAAAGATTCCTGAACAAAGCCAGACTGAATGCTCAGTCTGGGATTTTATTAGGGCTGATAAGAAGAAATCTGAACAGTAAATAATGAAACAGACAGCAGGGTAGGTGTTTTCTCTAATGTTCCCTCTGATATATATGGTAAAAAAAAAAAAAAATTATGTGAGGGTGCTTCAGCTCTGGTTCCCTTTAAGTAACCATAGGAAGCCAAATGAATACAGGGCCACCTCTGCAAAGAGATTTGTGTGTCCACAGGTCCCACCATTGCCCGAAAGATCTGATGTACCACACTAAATGCATGGTCCTCTATTGCCCACCCACCTGAAGCCCACCTCCCTTGGGCAAATTGCAAGGGAGATTAAAACAAACTCACAAATTCTAAAACAAACGCAGAAACTCATGGTTTTCTGCACAGACAAGTGTGTTCCCAGCCTCAATCTGCACAAGTCAGTTTTTCAAATAGATTCAACTACTGCTTAAATCTGCATGAAATCTTTTCAGTGTCACTTCACTAAATCTTTCAAGATGTTTTGATGGTTTATTGATCTGTAATGAACATAGAGATGTAAAAGTGAGGGTAGCAGGACAGACTGCAGGTGCGTACTTCTGTACTCCAAGCCGAAATGTCATGAATTTCCAAAGATTAATATAAAAATCTGGATAGTAAATGTTGCATTTGATGCTATTCCTCAATCAGAAAGTCTGGCCAGCTTAAAAGTATAATAGGAAAAGAAGGACTATAGCAAATATAACAAAGTAAACTTTACAAAGGCTTGTTCACACGATTTAAAAATCCAAATGGCTGCATACATATGAAATTCGCCGCTGGGAGACTTGGGCGCAGGATACAGCCAATATATGGCTTAGTCTGCTCCTGCACAAGTCCGGGCGGCATTAATTACCATTCCCCATCCAGGTCAACGTGGATGGTGGGAAATGATGTAATTCAGCTTCCAGCCATTGCTGGCGGCCAAATTACAGCGTTTTAAACAAGTAACTTCAGCTCAGTCTTCTGGCGGCGCTGAAGTTACTCAGTGTGCGCTGCTAAAGCCATAATTCCTATTACGGTCTATGGTGGCACCCAAATCTCCTCCGCTGGATTCAACGTGCTCACAAATGGCTAAAGGTGGGCATATATCTAACAATTTGTCTGTATGATCGCCCATTTATTCATCATATTGAAAGAAAGTGTGTTCCAGTACCCCAAATCGAACTAGCGGATTTGTCGAATCAGCCACCTTTGTCAATCGAGCAGGATGGAAGAAATCAGTCGATAGCACAGGAATTGGCTACTGTTCAAATTTCATTCGATTAAGAATCGATTTTTGCATTCAGAGCATGGAGGCACAACATTGGTCAGATCGATAGTGAAGGAGAATCGCATAAGATCACTAGTCAATCCACTTGATGAACCACACTGAAGTTGATAGCCCAATAAAGTATCAGAGAGTCTATTGAAGGAAAGGGGGAGAGAAAAAAAAAAAAAAAAAAATATCGCTAGATACATGGCTAACTTTAGATTATGGTGCTCTAACTGCATTGATGCAAGTTGTTGAGCAGAAGCAACATACAATGGTCATGGCAGCAGTTACCAATAAATTCATATAAGCCCGCCTACTACCATGAAGAGGGCCATCAGCTGTCAGCAGACTGTCATAGGCAATGGATGCAAAGCTGACAATGTACAAGCACTGAAAAGTAGTATAACGAATAGGAATGAAAAATAAAAAAAAAAAATTCTACTTTCCTAGAAATTCTTTTAAATTAAGCAATGGGTGCCTAAAAAGTGACAACTGAGTGACCATATTAACCTCTTGACGACCAGCTAACGCCGATTGGCGTAAACTGGTCGTCTGCGGGTTACCATGGATGTCAGTTCACAGAGGGCGTCTCTGTGAACAGCCGGAGAGCCGCCGATCGCGGCTCGCCGGCAAAATGTAAACACGCGGGGAAGAAATCCCCGCTGTTTACATCTTACGGCGCTGCTGCGTAGCAGCGCTGTAGGGCAGATCGGCGACCCCCGGCCTCTGATTGGCCGGGGATCGCCGGCATCTGATAGGCGGAAGCCTATCCTTCAACACGCAGGACGGAACTCCGTCCTGCGCATTACGGAGAGAGGGAGGTAAGGAGGCAGAGGGCGGAAATGGCTGCGGAGGGGGCTTTGAGGAGCCCCCCCCCCCCGCAAAACGTAGATGGCTGGCGGCGATCAGACCCCCCCCGGCAGGACATCCCCCTAGTGGGGGGAAAAAAAAAAAAAAAAAAAAAGGGGGGGGGGGGGGGGGAGTCTGATCGCCCTGGCATAATACTGATCTGTGCTGCGGGCTGGAGAGCCCACGCAGCACAGATCAGGCAAATCACCCCTGGTCGGCAAGTGGTTAAAAACCAAAAAGAAATGTTGTTTTAAGGAAACTGTTCCAATCACGTTATCTACTATAGCCCACATGTGAATATATTGGATCTAGCGCTGGGAATACACGGGTCGATTTTGCCACTCGATCGTTTTCGCTGCTCGATTCCGCAGTCAATTCTCTTATCTGCCGCTTGTTTTTCGTATCTTTTTCCATTCACTTCAATCCGGAATAGAGCGGCAAAGCGATCCGAGCCGTGTATTCCCAAGCATAATGGAGCGCACACACATTCCATTTTACCTTCATGTAGCATGAGCACCACCTGATTTCGAATACTTTGAACAGATTGTGTAGGTAAGCTCTCACTACATGGAATTGGTAAAATTGGATGTGTGATGTACCCTTAAGCCTGGTTCACACTTTCACTAATGATTGACCAAATTTACCACCGCCATGTAGTATGAGTGTAAAAAGGAAATAAATGGTAGCAATGTAGATATCAATTGCTTTATTAATAGGAAAAATTCGATGAGATAAGGTAGTTTCTTAGCATGCAAAAAGTACAAAATTACAGTAAAAAAAATATGATTAAAAAGCCTCAGCCTATCAAAGCTGTCACTAGAATAATGGCTGCTATTCAGAGTACAGTGGCCACGCCATGTAGTATGAGGGTTTACCTACACAATCTGCTCATAGTATTCAATATCTGCTTACCCTCATAGTACATGGAGGTGGTAACATTGATCAGTGATTGGCCAATCATTAACTGAATATGTGTACCAGGCTACTTTCACTGACACGTTGCGGAGAATATAATCACATAGGAAACAATTCTATTATAATGGAAAGTTTACACTGGTGCTAATGCAGTACAACAAATCCATTGGAATAACACTGGGCATGCTACTCGTGTTAACAGTTGCAGTGAAGCATACTTATGTACTGACTTTTTCCCTCCGCTGCAATCTTGTTTTTGCAGGGTACACAACGCCCCAGTGTGAAACAAGCCTTTCTGTGAATAATTTCGCCCCAACAAGAAAGGTAAGGAATCAGTACAACTGTTCTTTGTTTTACCATATCCACTGACACTTAAGGTGGCCATACATCAGGCAACTTAGCTGCCAATAGACCATCAGATTCCTTTATTATAATGGGATGAAAATCGGTGCCGCCAAGTGCATGCCTGAACAACAATGCGACCAAATTCAGGCCAAAATAAGTCGAATTAACCAGACATGCTGCAAGATGTAGGGCCGACTTGCTCAATCGGGTGTGCAGGGGTAACAGGGAGTGATGTAATGTGCCCCCTTGCTGGTTTATAATAAACCAATTAAATAAATGTTAGATTAGAGACATCAGCAAGAAACACGTTTTTCACAGAATTACAGTTTTCATACAGCTTGCAAGTGCACAGTGGATTTTGTTTAATCATTTCTATGCTGCATAAAATTTTTAACGATCTCACAGCGTTTGGGTGTCTTTGACTACCTCTACAACTATTGAGAAAAGTAAAGTACATGCTCAAGAAAGGCTAGGCAACCACCAGAATTTTTTTTTTTGTTTTGAGCCAGTACCACTGATAAAGACTTCAAACGATAGGAGTCAACTATACTTTTTAAAAGTGCCCTGGCTCCTGGGATAAACTATACATATAAAATAGGTATAAAGTACCCCACTTTTGATCCTCATTCTAATGGAAAAAAAAAACCTGTCAATTTACCAAAATGTCTTTCAGGTATGACAGAAGTTAGAAAAGGCCATTTACTTCAAAGAATATCTAGCTGTTTTGATGGCAACACTAGCTAAAACATCCCATCCATCAAACACTGCAGAACGTCCTACTGCAATTTGGCGAGGCCACGTGAATCACACAAAGATTGTTTACAAAAGGAATATGGCCAGGTATGACCAGTCCAAGTATAAACAGATTTTTTTTAAATAAAATACAAAAACAAACTAAGAAGAGCCCATGGCTTTTACCTTAAAGTAAATTGATCAAGACTGTATGATGGGTCAGTGTATTATATATTGAAATGTTAAATGACTGAGACCTTGTGTGTATTAAAAACACATCAGAAATATGACAACAGTGGATGGATGCTCAGTGTATGTACAAGACTGATGACAAACCCAACAGGACACACCATCCACAAGACAATAGATGAAGTGTACTTTTTTTTCTTTATCTTGAAAGTTAACAGTTTGCCACTTACACAGTTCTTCAATTAGATATTCCAGACAAATCAAAAATCTAGCTTATGAACTATATCAAAACCTAACAATAAAAAAGCTGCTCACATGAAAGCAACAAACCTAACCTGATTCGCCAATTAGTTTGCTATTTCCTCAAATGCAAAGGAGAAATGTTTTGTTGAGGACCCAGTGTCATTGTCTACACACAGTCCCCTCATACACAATACTGGCTCTCGCTTCCCCACAGTCTTCCTCTCACCACCTACCACCATCACCCCCACAGCCCGTGTAATGTGCCCCTTGTGTGACTGCTCAGGCCGATAGAACTGCAGTGACACATTTATCTCCCTCCCATGTAGCCTCTGTCCTCGGACAAAACAAGGCCGCCCGACACACAATGCAGCAGCAGCAGAGCTCATTGTGCGCTGAGGCCTCACATGGCAGATTACCTGAGACGTCCTGGGCATGGCCTGCCCGCTGCTCCCCGGACTCCCGGGCGGGTGTACTCCTCTCTGAGCGGCGGCCCAGCCAGTGGCATAGCCTTCGGCTCCTTTGTGCTGCTCGCCGTAGTCTCCCCCTGGGTAGGCCGGGTAGCCCCGGCCCGGGCTGGGCGCTGTGAGGAGCTGGTTCAGAGTCGGTGTAGCAGCTGCTGGTTGCGCGGGCCCGAAGCGAGGAGGGGGAGGGTAGGCCGGAGCCGGGGGTTTGCCTGTGGAAGCGGTAGGGCGAGGCGGGGGGTATCCCGGTTGGTAGGCCCGATTCGGGTAGGCCGGATAAGAGTTGTAGGCCTCATTGGGGGGCGCATAGTCCAGGCCCAGGCCAGGCTGGAAGACTCCCCGGTTATACGAGGAGAAACCAAATCCACCGGGCGGGTGCGATGAGGCGGCGGAGGCCGCAGGCGCATCTCCGGGCTCCTGAAGCGAAGAGGTCGGTGCCGCTCGGGTTCCGTTGGCCGCCTCGGGCGGCTCTGAGTCCGTAGAAGCCGGAGCCTGGACATCGGGCTGAGACTCAACCGAAGACGGAGGTGGGTCCCCGGGGCTCTTCTTTAATTCGGGACCGGCGGCGGGCGGGGTTCCCCCAAGGCTGGGGCCAGAGGCCGGGGCTACCTGGGCGGCCATGAAGCGCTGCAAGGAAGGTGGGGATGGAGGTGGCCTTCCCCCCCCGGATGTCGGGCTAGGATCGGACAGAAGGGGAGGGGGGGCCGCTTAGTCGGACACGAGGCGGTGGAGGGGAGGAGGAGAGGCCATTTTACCGAGAGAGGAGGAGGAGAGACAGGCCGCAAAGCGCGGAGCTGGGAGTCCTGGACTGGGGGGAGGATGAGGCCGCAAGACCCGGCTAGTGGAACACGAGGTGGGAGCCGGGCTGGCAGCTTCCTGCACAAGAATCACTCACTGAGGAAAGTTCGGACTGGAAGACTGGACGGGAAGTTGAGGCCGGACCCGGAGCAGAATGAAGAAAGTGAGAGGCTGCAAGTCCCGGAACTGGATCAGACAGACTGGATCTGGGTGTGCAGCCGGGCCACGGGCAGCAGAATATAGGCCAGCTATTTAAGTACTTGCACACAGTCACAGTAGACCCGGGAGCTGGATTCTGGCCAGGCGCTGGAGAATGCCTCCATGATGTGGAGCCCTATAGAGCAGGCATACGACAGCGAAGGCTGCAAGACACGGATATTGGTCGCTCTCTTACATAGCAATGGCAGAACGGGAAACAGGAGCTGGGTTACGGGTTGGAGGGCTTTCAAATAGACTGGAACTGGAAGTTTGGTAAAACACGGCGCTGGATTCAAGATGGCAGGCTAGCACTTCCCCGGTTTCGCAAAAGCCCGGGATCCGGAGTCAGCACAGGTATCCCAATACAATGAGAGAGGAGCAAGGGCTGGCGCTGGATCACGGAGAATGAGCTCCATGCGCAAGCGAAGCCAAGGCTGGTCACTAAGACCTGGACGTGGAACTAGGGCCTGGAGTTCCCGATTGTCTCCTATGGGCCGACATAAAAGGCAAATTAAGGCAGTAAGACCCGGGGAGGAGCGCGGGAACCCGGAGGGAGGTAGATAGATCACATGACGTCGTAGGGCGTCTGAGAACGCGACTACGTCACAAGGTGTGTGTCCTCCAGCTTGAGCTCATTGTGTGTTCGCAGTGCCGTGTGTACGGGTCAAGCCATATCGGGATGTCACACATGTGTAGAGTATGAACGAGCCTTCTGCAGCCATTGCTGGCGACAAGCAGCCCTGGAAACCCTACCACACCGTGTCCTATGTGGCAACAAGCTGCTCAGCAATGGCTGCATCACGTTTATATACAGAACAAGTACTGTACATACACAAAGAACAGCTCTGTATACATAGGGTATTTATTGCATTATTGTGCCGTGGAGAACCTTCCTCTATGCTGCTAAAAGATGATATATCACAGCTCCTCCTGTGACCCTAGACGCAGGCACAAAGGAGAAATAGAGCGTCGGGGGGGAGGGGCACTTGCGTCGCCTGGATCCTCATTCTCAAGCGCTCTGACTGGCCGGGATAGACCACAATGCATCGGGGCTGACGAAGCTGCGTACAAAACCAGGAGTGGCGTTCCCACATGAGTGGGAAGGGGCGGGTAAATAGGTCTCTAGACAAAGGAGGGAGGAGGCAACTGCAGCCAGGAGAGTGCAGGGAGCGACACTAGTGGACAGTGACACGAGTCCTCTCATGTTTTTTTTCTACACAGACACACTGCTGCTGACTTGTGTTTAAAAGGAAGCAGTACACTGTGTTTGTGTTTCTTACGGCTGAATTATGGGCTTACATGTCACATTGTTTTTTTGTTTCCAACAAATATTACCAAGTCAATAAAGCACGTTGACGTTTGATTTTAAATAGGGATACTTGTTCATCTACTGATTTTGATATAAAGTTAACAGTTGCTAGGTTGCAGACACTGAAAGTAACACATTTTTGAAAGCAGTGCAGTGCATTAAACCTCTCGGGAATGGTAGCATGCAATATTTTATTTCCCAGTAGTAAGCCAAATGGAGCAATGTCATTTACCTTATTTTCAGAAAAAAAGTGTCTGGCAACAACAATGGCTTTTTGTAGACTAGTTTCATTTTTGGTATTTTCCATAAATAACATGGCTGCATTGTTTATAATGCAAAACTTGTTTTAGCCAAATGTAACTAACATATTAGGCCTAAATATTTGATGTGATAGGACAACGTACTCGGTGCTTGTCTCATTTTGTTTATTGTGGGCAGGATGCCTTTTTTCAGTGTTTACCTTTTGGCATCATTAGTTTCATACCAGGTCAGTCCGTTTCATGAGGTTAAGGGGGGGAAAAGTTTTTATAACGCTGCCAAGTGTCAAATGTGATGCTCTGTGTCACCAAACACTATCATTTGCCTGCACGTAATTGCAGTTTAGCCACCTCTGGAAAAGAGGCCTGAGCAAAAGTAGAATCTAACTTTGTTAAATGGTTTTTTTTTTGTTTTTTTTTTATAAAATTAAATATTGTCTGCCTTGCCCAGCCACACTGCAATTTTTGGAGTTTAAAGGACAACTGTAATGAGAGTGACATGGAGGCTACCATATTTTAGTTTTAAACAATACCAGTTGCCTGCCAATCCTGTTGAACCTCTGCCTCTAATACTTTTGCCATAGACCCTGAACAAGCATGCAACATATCAGGTGTTTCTGACATTATTGTCAGATCTGACAAGATTAGCTGCATGCTTGTTTCTAGTGTTAATCAGATACGACTGAAGCCACATAGACCAGCAGGGCTGCCAGGCAACTGGAAATAAATATGTCAGCCTCCATATTCCTCTTGTTACAGTTGTCCTTTAAATAAATTTGTGTAGCAGAAGCAGGAAGGCTCTAAGTTTGATAGGCATGTTTAAAAAAACAAAACAATATAGTGTTACATCACAGTATCTTTATTAATTCCGTTGTGCTCTTATTATGTCTGCAAAACCTGATGTCACCTCGTGCAATAAACAAACTTACAGATGACCATCACCACAAATACAGCAAACCACCAACAGTTTAATAGCTTTTGCAGTAAAATATTGCACAACATTTATTTATATCCACAATAAAATACGTTCATTTAAATCTGCTTACATTTTGGGCCCCTGCACACAGGACTCAAATGCATATACATGCTTTCAATAAAATCTGCACTGTATAAGTGCTTTCTGCAAAGTCAGTGAAATCAGCCAAATGCCAGTGAAATAGAGTATTGCACGTTCTCCAATCCGACCAGGTTTCACGGTTACCCTGTCACAGGAGTGATGTCACGCGGGAGGTGGATGAGTGGGGAGAACAATGCTCTTGGCCATCGATCAGATGTATCCACCAGGCTAATGTGCACACGCTCGATTGTCAGCAGAGGCAATTGTTAAGGTGCCCATACACTACGTCGATTTCCCGTCGATATACAGCAGATTCGATCACTGTGATCGAGCCTGCTGTGAAATCATTAACGCAAATGTTGACCGATCAACCAACTTCCACCCAAAATAGATAGATTCAGTCGATCTGTCCAGGTGGAACATTTTTATCGCCAGCGGGTCAGGAGTGCGTCGTTAGCGTTGTTCGATTTGGTAACGACCGATGCAGCAATACATCACCTGTCTGCCGGCGCGAGTCCCTAGGTCCGTGCTGTCCCTTCTCCAGCTGGCTTACTTCTCTTCACTTCCTGTCCCGTCCTGTGAGAAGGGGAAGTTTAGACAGTAGAGCGCCCTCTACTATTTGAACTTCCGCTCAGGACAGGATGTATTGCTGCTGGCTAGGGGAGGCGAGGCAGGCAGAGGCAGCAGCAGCTCCACAGGTTGTGAATCTATTTAATGCTGAAATCGGTTCAAAATCTGTGTGCAGTGTATGGGCAGCCAATAGATCCCTCTCTGGCAGGGTCACTACAAGCACTGAAAGATGAAAGAGGCACACAGGAGTATGCCAGCTAGAGAGCGGAGTGTGAAAGCGCTTCACTGCACCAACATTCTGGATACAGCAGAAACCTAGGGGGCCTAGCACCAGCTCTAGGTCCTCCGCATAGATTACTCTCCGCACGGCCCCCAGTCGACTATTAAAAAAGTCCCACTTGATTGCTAATGTCAGCCATTTCTGCTAGAAATTGATTGAAAAATATGATCGAGTATCATGTTTGGCAAAACAAACTTGCAATTCGATCACACTGATCAATTCTGCCGGGGAATGTCTCACAGTGTATGAGCACCTTTACACTCAAAGTAGAAACAACAATAGAGATCAGAGAACAATTCCCAGCATTACAATAGAAAACTATGTGAAGGTGTTGCCAATAGTGGTGACTGAGGCAGTGAGAAGGAGGGAGCATAGCGATGTACTGGTTAAGGGCTCTGCCTCTGACACAGGAGACCAGGGTTCGAATCTCGGCTCTGCCTGTTCAGTAAGCCAGCACCTATTCAGTAAGGAGACCTTAGGCAAGTCTCCCTAACACTGCTACTGCCTATAGAGCGCGTCATAGTGGCTGCAGCTCTGGTGCTTTGAGTCCGCCAGGAGAAAAGCGCAATATAAGTGTTTGTCTTTGATAGTATAAAAGTTCAGTGGTTAATAACTCTATCATACAAAGCTCTCCATTATTCATTATTCTTATTATTAATTTATAAAGTTCCTCAAGTTCCCCTCCCCCCATTTGAAAGGCAGAGTGGGTGCACACATCTGTATTAACTTCCAAATCTTCTGGGCGATGCGGGTCAGGTGACACGCTGAGGAGCCGTATGAAGATGCCATAACGTTGCTAGTAGCTGTAGGTGAGAAGACCGGTGCTTGAAAGATTCGTAAGTCACTTCCGCTGTGCACAACACTTAAAAGGTAGATATGCATGTGTAGTGCCTTTTAAGTGTACCCTTAACCACTTAATGACAACCAGACTTATAAAAAACTTCCTGCTAGAGCCTTTTAACGGCTCCAGGACGTTTTTATAAGTCAAACAGTGCTCCTGCCTCTGTGCGCGTGCACGTGCGTCCCTGTGTACGTGAGATAAGTGAGAGAAAAAAACACCACAGTAAAAATACTCCTTTATTTCCAAATAATATATTGTCACCATACTTTGTACTAGGGACATAATGAAAACGTTGTGATAACCAGGACAAATAGGCAGATAAAATATGTGGGTTTTATGTACAGTAGCAGTTTTTATATTAAAACTATAGGAGATGAAATTGGAGAAATAGTGTATTTTTCATTTTTTCCTTGTTTTTTCCCTTTAAAATGCATAGAAAATAAAGTAATTACTGAAAACAAATATCAACCCCAAAAAGCCTAATTGGTGGTGAAAAAAAAAACAATATATAGATCATTTCATTGTGATTAGTAGTGATTAAGCTACTGGTAAATGAAAGGGATGAGCACTGAAAGGTGAAAATCGCTCTTGTCCGTTAGGGTAAAAAACGCTTTGGGGTGAAGTAGTTAAAGAGTTAAATAAACTCTTGACTGATTGGATGCCGTAATTGGTCAGCTGACCAGGAGGGTGTGCCCACGACTGGGTAGGGTGCACATACAATTGTATTTATTCACTGGGGTATTGCTGAGATTTGATAAACACAAGTTTAAAAGCCACTTGAGTGCCTCCTACCTATCCATTGATTTCTCCTCCTCTAGAATCATCTTCTCGCAATTACATATATTGACTCATCAGGCCTCTTGTTGGGTGCTTGGATTCCTTTGTATGAGACAGGGATACTACATAGTACCAATGAAACTGATTCTGGTGACATATTAAAAACGCTGATTGTCACGTCACTATATTATATGGCTATTCCTTATGAAGGAGGTATTGATGTCACAAAAGCAGTTGTTCTGCTAATCCTCTGTGTATTATGCTAGGCATACACGGGTCGATCCGGCGGCCGATTAGCCGCCGGAACAACTCCCGCCGCGTCCCCGCTCGTCCACGCGTGCACCTGGATCGATTCCCGCTCGTCCCCGCTGGTGCTTCTTATCTTCTGCTCTATTCGCCGCTATTATCCGCCCGCGGGTATCGAGCGCGGAATCGATCCCCGCGGTGATCGGACACGTCGGATATTATCAATCGAGCCATTGGGCTCCATTGATAAGCCTCCCTCGACGCAGTGTATGGCCAGCATCATGCCTAGTACACACCATACAATTTTCTGTAAGATTCTCTGTTAGATTTACCTCCCAGATAGATAATTTTCAACATGTTGGACCATCTATCTGTCGTCACCACGCCGGCTGCCTCGCGTCATCACGGCGGCCGGCATGACAGTACGGCGCTAATCGCGCATGCACAATACTGTCACGCCCGACGCCGTGATGACGCGAGGCGGCCGGTGTGGTGACGACAGACGTGACGTTTCAGGAAGAAGGAGCCCTGACACTCGGGCCCAGTGTCGCCGGGAGCCGCCGGAGAGCCATTTCTGGCCAGGCCCTGGGAGAAGAGCCAGATGGATGCCGTGGGACCTCCCGACCTACACTGGGCTGCAGAAAGCCCCAGGTGAGTACCAATTTCGTTTTTTATTTTGAGCTCGGAGTCCCTTTAAGCATTGTTCTACTCGGCAGGAGATAACCAAAAGACAATGCACCAGAGACAATGACCAGTCTCTACCAGTACTTTACAGAAAATAATCTAATTACAGAATATCTTACAGAAAATCTAACAGTGAAATCTAACAGAAAATTGTATGGTGTGTACTATGCATAATACTTTTAGCCATAGACCCTGAACAAGCATGCAGATCAGCTGCCCTGACGTTTAAATCTGACTGGATAAGCTTTTTGGTTGTTGCAGAGTGTGTGTGATTCAGAAACTACGGCATCCAAGGAGATCAACAGGATGCCAGGCAACTGATATTGTTTAGAAGAAAATCAATATGGCAGCATATCCCTATCAGTTCAGTTGCACTTTTAAAAAGGTACACAGTCAAGGCAACATATGGGTACTCTATGTTCAAATGCTAAAGTGATCGCATCAGCAAAGTAAATGCCATGACATACTGTAGGAACCACACATAAGCAGTTAAGCACAGGGAAATAAATACCGTATGTACATTACAAATCCCATCTTTATTTACGCCATTAGGATAAAACAAGCTTGAACCATACTAATTATATTATATATCTTCATTTTCCTTAGCCCCCTTACTGCTCCATTTTATTTTCACAAGGGGAAAGTCTTTTCCACTGTTAGCTGCACAAACCAATAAAGCAATTTTGTTAAAGGGAACCTTAAAGCGGTATTGTCACCATAAAAATCAAATTTCAACAGCAACTAGTCTGAGTGTATTAAGTGATAAAGATGGTTATTCTGCATTCAAAACTTGCAAAACTGTTTCTGCTGTTATGGTTTGGAGTTATCACATACTTTAGGAGCACTGGCACTAGTGCCAAACAGTGCCAAAGAGTTGAATGCTGGGAGTTCTTTTTATCTATAATATATTACTCCTCTTCCATTTATTTCCCTTCCTAGCTGCTTATCAGAAACACTCTCTGATCACTTGTGTTTACAAGCAAGGCTAAAGGTGCCCATACACTCGTCAGATTGGCAGCAGACAGATAAGAAATGCATCTGATGATCTATCTGATGCGTTTTTAGAACATTTTTTACCAGGATAGAATTCCAATAGATTTCAGTTTGAAATCTGTTGAAATTCGATCTGATGGCATTTTTTTGCCATCAGATTTCCATTAAGGCCAATGCAAACTGATAAGCAATCTCATCAGATCGACCTAAATTTTCCACCCTGCTAGTTCGATGGAAATCCATCGAAATCGATCGAAATCGGCCGTCGATCGGTCGATTGGCCAACCGATTTGCGATCGATCGATCGATCGATCGATCGCGATCGATCGGTCGGCCAGAAAATCGGCTGAGTGTATGGGCTGCTTAAGGTGACTCAGTGATTGGTGTGTAAATAAAAAAAAAAGACAGTGCAAGTCCTAGTATACACCTCAGTGGGAGTGTCTGAAGACTCTGGGAGGAGGGCAGCTAATGAATACCAATGCGCAAGAGAAGGCAGGGGGGAGGGGAAACAAGAGTCAGGAAGGATATGATGTTCGCATTAGCTTGGCAAGATGGCCACTGCCTAGAATAGGATTTTCTGCTTTTCCTTTATAAAATTCACTTTATAAAATAGCACAATACATCTGTTATGTCAGTAGAAGTAGTATTTATCTACTTATATATGTGTTTTTTTATTTCTAGGTTAGCATGGGTGTCGCTTGTTCTTTAACTGAGAGGGATATGGATGTTTCCTTTTAAACAATACCAGTTGCTTGTCAGTCCTGCTGATCTCTTTGACTGCAGTAGTTGTTGAATCACACACCTGAAACAAGCATGCAGCTAATCCAGTCTGACTATAGTCAGAGCACCTGATCTGCATGCTTGTTCAGGGGCTGTGGCTAGCAGTAATAGAGACACAGGATCAGCAGGAGAGTCAGGCAACTGGTATTATTTTAAAAGGAAAGATCCATATACTTCTCAGTTTAGGTTCCCTTTAAAACCAAAGCAAAAAGAGCAGGAAAAAATCTGTTGCACAACGGGTACAGAAGTGGAGCATAATAAACAACTATGAGATGCATAATAATGCAGGCAATGGTATACACCAAATATAGACACTGGTACTAAATACAGGTTGGTAGACATAGTAATTACAGTGACAAATGTAACATGAAGAATAAAATGTATAACAAATTCTAAAAAGGGGGAGAAAGCCCTGCCTTTGCGAGATTACAATCTAAAGTCATAGTGGGATAACAAGAGGTGAGGTAGTATATACTATACATACCTAGAGGCAGTGTGTTGTTATGTAATCTTGTAAGGAGTACAACTTGGGACAGAGGTTGGAGGAGTAATGGCCTAATTTAGACTGTATGCCTTCGGAAAAAGTGAGTTTTGAAGGAGCACTTAAAGATTTCAAAGGTTGGAGAGTGACAGATGTGTTTTGGAAGGAAACTCAAAAAGGAGGGGTGAAGCACATGATAATTCTTGTATATTCTGATGTTGAGGAATACATAAATTATACCGACTGCCATAGGCATTATCAGTTTATTTTATTTGCTTTTGAACAGATGTGTGGAATCCCCCTACTTCCTGATCTGTTCTCTACTGAAACATTTTTGGGGCGTCCATTACTACTACTGCTTCTCCCATACCTGCTTCTTTAACCTGATATCTTCCAATGATCTTTTAGCCTTTTTTTTTCTCCTGAGCTAAACTTGTCCATAATTCCCACAGGAACTTCAATGCCTTCCATCCTACAATGAAATTGAAACTTACCTACTCTCACACAGAGATTAACTTTCTGGACACCACCATATACATCAGGGGTAACAACAAACCTCTGTGTATCGCAAACCTACAGACCTTCCCACATACCTAAGATATGACAGTTTTCATCCCAAGCACATTAAGAACTCTATAATTTACAGCCAAGCTATAAGGTACAACCGGATTTGTTCTGACAGGATGGACAGAGACAAGCATCTGGATTGCCTTAAGAACACTTTCATTAAACAAGGTTACAGTCTTATGGCTGAGGCCCGAATCAGGAAAGCCAGCATCATCCCCAGGACTGAACTCCTGAAATATAAGCAAAACCAGAAAGAGGAACGTTTCCCTTTGGTTGTCACCTACAACCCACACCTGAAAATCTTAAAGGGACACTGAGCTCACCTTAAAAATGAAAATAGTACTCACCCGGGGCTTTCTCCAGCCCAGTGCTGGTCGGGAGGTCCCACGACGGCGTCCTGGCTCCTCTCCTAGTCCCCGCTCCGGAATGGCTGCCCGGCGGTAGCCTGGCGACACTCGGCCGAGTGTCGGGCTCCTTCCGCGTATGATGCGGCTGACGTCACCATGCCGGCCGCCTCGCGTCATCACGGCGGCCGACGTGAAAGCATGCGCTGTACTTTCACGCCGGCTGCCGTGATTACGCGAGGCGGCCGGCGTGGTGACATCAGCCGCGTCATACGTGGAAGAAGGAGCCCGACACTCGGCCGAGTGTCGCTGGGCTACCGCCGGGCAGCCATTCCGGAGTGGGGACTAGGAGAGGAGCCAGGACACCGTCGTGGGACCTCCCGACCAGCACTGGGCTGGAGAAAGCCCCAGGTGAGTACTATTTTCATTTTTAAGGTGAGCTCAGTGTCCCTTTAAAGAGGATTGTTAAGGAACTTCATCACATTTTACACAAGGATCACAGACTGAGAACGATATTCCCTAAACCTCCACTCTTGTCATATCGGCAACCACACAATCTAAAACAGATGATTGTCAGGAGTTCTTTGAATAGGCCTCAACAAAACGGAACATCACCCTGCCGACAAAAAATATGTGGTACCTGCAGACACATTTACTCCACTGACAGGTTAACGATACCAGGTTCACAACAGGAGTACAGAGTACAAGGCACATTTTCCTGTGGTTCCACCAATCTGGTATATCTGATCATGTATGTCGCGAACCTCCGATTTTCGGTTCCCCGAACCCTGTCCGCGAACCTTCGCGGAAGGTTCGGTTCGCCAAAATGTTAGCGAACCGCAATAGACTTCAATGGGGATGCAAACTTTGAAAAATAGAAAAAATTATGCTGGCCACAAAAGTGATGGAAAAGATGTTTCAAGGGGTCTAACACCTGGAGGGGGGCATGGCGGAGTGGGATACATGCCCAAAGTCCCGGGGAAAAATCTGGATGTGACGCAAAGCAGCGTTTTAAGGGCAGAAATTACATTGAATGCTAAATTGCAGGCCTAAAGTGCTTTAAAACATCTTGCATGTGTATACATCAATCAGGGAGTGTAATTAGAGTTCTGCTTCACACTGACGCACCAAACTCACTGTGTAACGCACCACAAACAGCTGTTTACGTAGTGACGGCCATGCTGGACTGATGCGCACCATGGCGAGAGTGTAGGCCGTGGTGGTTTTCAAGCCCATATGGTCGCCGGGCTGTGGTAGCTCAATGATAGAACAACAGTGACTGTCCAGCTGATCAAATTTGGTCTGCCCACAATGAAGCAACAACCTTTATTATCTTCTTGTATGTAGGTAGGAATAGGTAGATGTCCCAGTAGTTAGCTAGGCATAGGTAGGAGTCCCAGTATAGGTAGGTAGGCATAGGTAGGAGTCCCAGTATAGGTAGGTAGGTGTCCCAGTAGTTAGCTAGGCATAGGTAGGAGACCCAGTATAGGTAGGTAGGCATAGGTAGGTGTCCCAGTAATTAGCTAGGCATAGGTAGGAGACCCAGTATAGGTAGGTAGGCATAGGTAGGTGTCCCAGTAGTTAGCTAGGCATAGGTAGGAGACCCAGTATAGGTAGGTAGGCATAGGTAGGAGTCCCAGTATAGATAGGTAGGTGCCTCAGTAGTTAGCTAGGCATAGGTAGGATACCCAGTATAGGTAGGTAGGCATAGGTAGGTGTCCCAGTAGTTAGCTAGGCATAGGTAGGAGACCCAGTATAGGTAGGTAGGCATAGGTAGGTGTCCCAGTAATTAGCTAGGCATAGGTAGGAGACCCAGTATAGGTAGGTAGGCATAGGTAGGTGTCCCAGTAGTTAGCTAGGCATAGGTAGGAGACCCAGTATAGGTAGGTAGGCATAGGTAGGAGTCCCAGTATAGATAGGTAGGTGCCTCAGTAGTTAGCTAGGCATAGGTAGGATACCCAGTATAGGTAGGTAGGCATAGGTAGGTGTCCCAGTAGTTAGCTAGGCATAGGTAGGAGACCCAGTATAGGTAGGTAGGCATAGGTAGGTGTCCCAGTAGTTAGCTAGGCATAGGTAGGAGTCCCAGTATAGGTAGGTAGGCATAGGTAGAAGTCCCAGTATAGGTAGGTAGGTGCCTCAGTAGTTAGCTAGACATAGGTAGGAGACCCAGTAGTTAGCTAGGCATAGGTAGGAGACCCAGTATAGGTAGGTAGGTCCCCTAGTATAGGTAGGTAGGTAGGTGTCCCCGTATAGGTAAGTAGGTGCCCCAGTAGTTAGGTAGGCATAGGTAGGTGTCCCAGTATAGATAGTTAGGAAGGGCCTGGCTGGCACAGTAATAACAATTACCAAGGTCCAGCTGCAACAGATAGGGCTGTATAATTCAGTGAGAAACACACACAAAAAAAAACACATCAGGAAAACATTAGAGCTCTCAAAAGAGCTGTTGAGGGGTGCTATTTTAGCAATAACAATCAGCCAGGAGCAAGCCAAGAGCCTAACTAATCTTTCCCTAGGAGAACAGGTCTGCAGCAGCTGTCCCTAGTCTGTCTCTAGCAGGCACACGAGTGGGTGTAATGGCCGGCAAACCTGCCTTATATAAGGGGGGGTGGGGCTCCAGGGCTTAGTGTAGCCTGAATGGCTACAATGTGCCTGCTGACTGTGATGCAGAGGGTCAAAGTTAGAGGGTCAAAGTTGACCCTCATAGTGCATTATGGGGCGAATCGAACTTCCGCAAAAGTTCGCTTGTTCCAGGCGAACGCGAACCCCCAAAGTTCGCCTGGAACCGTTCGCTACATCTCTAGTGCTAAATGCCCCAATGTTATGTACGTGGGAGAAACTGGACAAACTCTGCGCAAACGTATGAATGGACACAGGCACACTATTAATGATACCAAATCTGGACTCCCAGTTGCTACACACTTTTGGTCCAACGGACACAGCATGGATGATCTTCATGTCATTGCCCTGAAGGGTGGCTTCAAAACGTCAAATGATCGATTAATAGCAGAAACAAAATTTATAAATTGGTTCAAAGCTGTGGAGAAGGGTTTGAATAAGGACAAAACTTTTTATATTGGTATGAGGCTGATGATATTTGAACTTTCTCAGCCATTCTAGCTGAACTTGTGAACTAAGAATTTACGATACCTCTGGGTCAATCCTAATCCCATGTCTGTGAGCATGGAGTAAACAAGGATCCTTATCTCAGCTAACAACCTCTAACCCCATTTTGATGGTCTGTTTGAATTAAGGCATCTTAATGACATGTATTTATGCTTGAAAAAATATCTGGTTTGCCTTTTGATGTTGCATGTATATAGCTGTCTGTACCACCAGCCTGCAAACTAACAGGATATAAGCCCGACGAAGGCTGCAAGGCCGAAAGCTTGCTTATTTTTATTCATTTTTAGTTAGCCAATAAATGGTATCATCCTGATTTAAAACTTCTTGATAATTCCCTTATGTTCTTCCTATCCGACCTTTACAATGAAGTTATTAGATGTCCTTTTCCTCCCTATTCATGAAAATATTAGGTTTGAATGAGGTGAAAATTACTTTTATTCCTTAGATTTGCAAACTGTCATTCTCCTAGGAATATTTCAATAGTATTTTAGTTTAACAGATGAAGAGTATGTAAACCTTAAAATCAAAACCTACAAAAAAAAACAACCCAGGATAATAGGCAGAGGGAACGCAATGATAGCCCTTACTGACTCCATCCTCAGGCAACTGCTAAGAGAAAGTGTTGACTATAAGGCTCTGTTCCCACTTGAGCTTAGAACAGACTTTTTTGTCCGTTCTCCGCTCACTGCTAAATGGACAGTGAATGGTTCCAATTTTATAAAAAGGAGCCATTCACACTTGTCACGCTATAATGGATCCACGGTATACGTTTAGTAAGCGGACCTTCTGTGCAGTCCGCAATAATCCCGGGCCAGGTGGATGCTTCCCCCATATAGCTTGTGGGGGTAACACATCTGCCCTGGACTATAGCCGGACCACGGCAGACCATTGGAGCGGACGCTACACTGTCAGCTCCTGCTGGCCTCATGGGGTCTGACATAAGTGGGAACACAGCTCTATGCTTTTAATATCATGTGTCCTGCTATTCTCCTGTGATATATTTTCCTATTCTTTGCCTCTCTCCTCCAAGCCCTCTCCTTTTGAGCCCAGTCAGATGGAAGATTAGATGAAGAAATTTGTTGTTCTTATGTATTATGCTGGGAATACATGGTGCGTTTCCGCGGCTCAATTATGCCGCCCGATCGATTCCCCTCTCGACCCTGCGGGCGATTCTCTTATCTTCTGCTCGTTTTCCTTATCTTCTTCCATTGTCCCCCATGCGGTATCGAGCACAAAATCGATCGGGCGGGTGATCGGACATGTCGGAAATTATCAATCGAGCCATCTAAATGGCTCAGTCGTGCGGTACAAACGTACCGTGTATTCCCAGCATTAAACCCTTAATTCCTCTTTCTTCACTTTTTACCAGTGTAAATCATCAAACTTTTTAACTCCTCTTCCATCTGTTTAATCTTTGGTTGTTACAATGAGAACTCCTTCTGTTATCAAAGAACAGTCATTAGCCTTGCATTTCATTGTTCCAAATGTGTGGAATTGTTCCTGATCGATAATATTCTTCCAGAGTCTTAGCAGGCAAAATTCATATGATGTACCTTTCAATATTTCCACCTCTTTCCTCAGTGGAGGGAAGCCTCTGGATCCTGCTGCTCTGATCATCTTGCACACCACAGCTGGTCACTAGGACCCTCTTCCTCATAACAGCCACGCTTCTGTCCATAAACGCAGGGGCAGTGTCAGAGAGCCTGCATAGTAGCACATAACTGCTCTTGCATGAAGGAAAAGGCCGTGCACATACTGCTCTGTAGTACTGAGCAGTTATGGGCCATCATGCGCCTGAGGAGTGCGGCCACACTTGTTCACAGATGGGAGCGCAGCTGCATAAACCTATTCCACAAGCCCTTGTCGGATAAGTTCAGAAGATCCCAGAGCTGGAGGGGGCAAGCCCAAGGTAAATGCGGGATACCTTTGGATTATCCAGCAGTTTTTCTCTACTGAGGTAAGTATCTAACCTTTTGTTTTTAAAAGTCACAAATACACCTGGTTTGGAGAAGACGGATGCTCCACATTCAAGGGAAGCCATAAAGTCTCCAATTCAATGGGAAGGGTTTCTGTTGATGCAAAATTAACCAACCTCAGATGACTAGTGTATTTCCATACGACCTGGCCTATGTTAAGTTGCTTAATAAGGATAATAAAGAGGAGGGAGTTGAAAACACACTGGTAGCTCTAGTGTACTAAATTGTGAGAATGGGAAGGAAAAACCCAATAGATGACTGTCATCCGAAAACGTTGTTTAGAATCATTTTAGGAAAACATAGTTGTATGGTGCTTGACTATCTACTGAGCGATCTGATCCGTTCTGTTCTACAGACAGGGAAAAAAGAGCAGAAACTTTGTTGTTGCAACTATAACAGTATTGATTCATCAGGGTAGATAGCTGTTTGTAAGTCCAATAATGTCAGGGGCACCTGTACACAGGGGCGTCGCTAGCCCTGTTTTAGGGGGGCACGTGCCCCCAATCTGTCCTGGGGTGCCACGGATCTCCGCCCGGCCGCCCCCTCTGTCAAGACTCAGCGGCTCCCTCCAGCCGCCGCGTCACTGACAGTCTCAGACCTCAGGATCAGGCGGCGAGCCGGCGACCAATCGTGCGGGCGCTAGGACCCAGCGCCCGCACTGATATGCGGAAGTGACATCACTTCCGCATATCGAGCGGGTGCGTCCAGTGCCCGCTCGTACATCTGGTCGGGTCGCCGCTGTTCCTGAGGTCTGCTGAGAGGTAGGGGGGGAGCGGCGGCGGCTAGAGGGGGGGCCTCCCTGTCACTCACTCACTCCCTAAAGGGGCTCCCTGGCACGCACTCACTCCCTAAAGGGGCTCCCTGGCACGCACTCACTCCCTAAAGGGGCTCCCCCTGGCACTCACTCACTCCCTAAAGGGGCTCCCTGGCACGCACTCACTCCCTAAAGGGGCTCCCTGTCACTCAAAGGGGCTCCCTGGCACGCACCCACTCCCTAAAGGGGCTCCCTGTCACTCACTCACTCACTCCCTAAAGGGGCTCCCTGGCACTCACTCACTCCCTAAAGGGGCTCCCTGTCACTCACTCACTACCTAAAGGGCCTCCCTGTCACTCACTCACTCCCTAAAGGGGCTCCCTGGCACTCACTCACTCCCTAAAGGGGCTCCCTGTCACTCACTCACTACCTAAAGGGCCTCCCTGTCACTCACTCACTCCCTAAAGGGGCTCCCTGTCACTCACTCACTGCCTAAAGGGGCTCCCTGTCACTCACTCACTGCCTAAAGGGGCTCCCTGGCACTCACTAACTTCCTAAAGGGGCTCCCTGGCACTCACTCACTCCCTAAAGGGGCTCCCTGTCACTCACTCACTGCCTAAAGGGGCTCCCTGGCACTCACTCACTGCCTAAAGGGGCTCCCTGGCACTCACTCACTGCCTAAAGGGGCTTCCTGTCACTCACTCACTGCCTAAAGGGGCTCCCTGGCACTCACTCACTACCTAAAGGTGCTCCCTGTCACTCACTATCGGGGTCCCTGTCACTCACTACCTAACTGGAGGCGCCTGTCACTCACTAGCTAACCTGGGGGTCCCTGTCACTTACTACCTAACTTGGGGGGCTACCATATTAAGGGGGGATTTTGCCTATTTATGTGAAATGCTGTCTATTTATGTGCCTCATGATTGCTGAATTTGTCTTGTTGGGGGCCTCATGATTTGTTGGGGGCCTCATGATTGCTGAATTTGTCTTGTTGGGGGCCTCATGATTTGTTGGGGGCCTCATGATTGCTGAATTTGTCTTGTTGGGGGCCTCATGATTTGTTGGAGGCCTCATGATTGCTGAATTTGTCTTGTTGGGGGCCTCATGATTTGTTGGGGGCCTCATGATTGCTGAATATGTCTTGTTGGGGGTCACATGATTGCTAACTGCGAGACTATGGGAAAAGCTGAATCCTTATCATATGAGACAATAGCATTAAACCTACTTTTTTAGCGTTTTAAAACAGAAAATAAAACTGGGAGGTTCTAAAAAATTGAATACATTTTTCAGGAGTAGGATGGATGAAATTGTTTATCTTCACAGTTTATTTTCAACTTGGATTTTCCATAATGTTCATGTATGAGTTAAAACGTTTGTACAGTATTTAGTTTAAATTGCTGTTGCCACTTTGCGATAGATAAGTGACTTTTGGGTTGCAGTTTGGGCACTCGGCCTCCAAAAGGTTCGCCACCACTGTCCTAATCTGATGTCCCACCATTGCTAGGTTCATGTAAATTTGTCTCCACCCGTTACCACACCTATATTCTGGTCCATGGCCCACCCATTTTTTGGTGCGGCGCGATAAGCACGCCGCACAACGTGATCCTCATATTTTTGGCACGCTAGCTGCAGTGTGCTGAATTCTGCTGCCTACAGTATGTACAGTATACGCTGTTCTCTAGTGCTTGCACTGTGTGCTGATTTACCTCCAGTGTGTACAGTGTAAGGTGTTACTCTGTGCCTTTATTGATTGTAAACCAGCTGTATTGTATGCTGATCCCTGCTACTTTCAGTATGTACAGTATTAGCTGTAAAGCCTGGTACACACATACAATTTTGATTAGCCAATTTTAGCTCTGTTCATAAAATTCATTGTCTGTTGGCCCACTTACTGCACGGGGGTGGGAAAATTGGGGGTCAGTGATTGACCAATCAAAATTGTATGTGCGTATACATCTTTGATCTATGCCTATACTGATTGTAAATGATCTAAATAAAGGACAGGGGGCTCCGTCCAATATTTCGATGGGCAGGCCTGTTATCCGTAGCTTACACCACTGCTAAGTTCATGTACATTTGGCCCCACCCATGGCCACGCCCACTCACCTCATGGCCACGCCCATTTTTTGCCGTACCTCCCCGCCTGGTGCCCACAGGTGCCACTGATCTCCAAGGACCCTAGAAACGCCCCTGCCTGTACACAAGGTAAGTTTGCATCCAAGACCATGATTAATTATCTAGCACAATGAAAATCTTGTGTTTGTACATAACTTCAGTTACAATATATAAAGACAGAAATGCAGTTAAATTGTAAAAAAAATCAAGCCATAAAGGTATTTCCTCTTTAAAGAGAGCCTGAGGTGGGCTCCAAAAAAAAAGTAAGCTACCTGATCCGCAGGGCTGAGCGGATCAGGTAGCCGCAAAAAACGCCGCTTCTGCCACTCCTGTGGGCCGCAATGGCCCACTTTCACTTGCTTGACCCCTGTGTCACGACACTGCACTGAGAGACTGTGTTGTCTCTCATAGCGTGCAGGGAGGCAGGGGAGTGGCAGGAGGTGCGGCCAGGGGAGAGAGCTGCCTAATGGCAGCTCAGGAAACCCTGTAGGAACCACTGGCGTAACAATAGGGGATGCGACCCCTGCCGTCGCAGGGGGGCCCGGGGTCCCCCTAGGGCCCGCTCAGGGACTTTTGGGGGGCAGGAGGGGTCGCAGCATAAGAGGAGAGTGTGGAAGATCGGTGGGGAGGGGGGAAATTTCCCCCCTCACTCACCTGGGGCTCTCCTCTCAGCGCTCCCCCTCCTGCAATCATTGGTGGCAGCAGGCTGAAGCTGAACACATTACCTCCTTCTCGCTGGAGGTCTTCCAATCTCTAAGAGCAACTTCCTGTGTAAACGGATTTTTTTTGCAGGGGTGCCCGGGGATTTCTAGGTAAGCCCCTGGTGGGCATTTTAAACAGGAAATTCCTCTCCCCATGTTTACCTCTGAGTTAGCAACAAAAGTTGAAAGTTGTTGCTAAACTCGGGGGGGGGGGGGGGGGGCTATAGCGCAGCAGTGCGGGAGCAGAGAGCGGCGGCTGGGGGACGTAGAGCCATGTCATTAGGCAGAGAACATGGCTCTGTGTCCCATTTGCCCCCCAAAGATCCACCTTGGGTTCTCTTTAACCTCCTTAGCGGTAACCCCGTGTGTGACACGGGGTAAGCCGCCGGAGGGTGCCGCTCAGGCCCTGCTGGGTCGATTTAAATAATTTTTTTTTTTTGCTGGACGCAGCTAGCACTTTGCTAGCTGCGCCAGCACCCCGATCGCCGCCGCCGCGCGCCCGATCGCCGCTATCCGGTGCGGCGCGCGCCCCCCCAGACCCCTGCGCTGCCTGGCCAATCAGTGCCAGGCAGCGGGGTGGATCGGGTCTCCCAATGACGTCCCAACGTCGCTGACGTCGGTGACGTCATCCCGCCATGGCGACGGGGGAAGCCCTCCAGGAAATCCCGTTCTTTGATAGCCGCTGCTGAGCAGCGGCTATCATGTAGCGAGCCCTGGGCTCGCTACATGATTTAAAAAAAAAAAATTAAAAAAAAAACTGCTGCGCTGCCCCCTGGCGGTATTTTTCATACCGCCAAGGGGGTTAAAGGATAACTGTAATGAGAAGAATATGGAGGCGGCTATGTTTATTTCCTTTTAATCAATACTAGTTGCCTGGCAGCCCCGCTGATCTATTTGGCTGGAGCAATGTCTGAATCACACAAGAAACAAGCATGCAGCTAATCTTGTCAGCTCTGAGAATGTGAGGAATACGTTATCTGCGGCATGCTATTCAGGGGCTGGTAGCTAGAGATGGCCTGAACGGTTCCCGGTGAACTTCGGTGGTTCGCGTTCGCGGAGAACCGGAAGTTCGATCCGCTCCCATAGTGCATCATTAGGGTCAACTTTGACCCTCTACATCACAGTCAGCAGGCACATTGTAGCCAATCAGGCTACACTCCCTCCTGGAGCCCCACCCCCCATTATAAAAGGCAGGCAGCGTCAGGCATTGGACTCACTTGTGTGCCTGCAGTAATTAGAGAAGGGAGAGCTGCTGTGCAGAAACCTATAGGGAAAGCTTAGTTAGGCTCTTGTAGGCTTCTTAGCTTGCTCCTTGCTGATTCTTATTGCTAAAAAAAAACACCCCTCAACAGCTCTTTTGAGAGCTAATCTTGTTCTTGTGATTGTTTTTGTGTGTGTTTGTGTGTCCCACAGACACTTGTGTTGCATAGACAGCCTTGGTAATTACTACTGTGTGTGCCACTGCCAGGCCCAGCACATTCAGTGACTACCTGTGTGTGTGAAAGGTGCACATTGTAATACCCATCACTGCATATACCTACCTGTTGTTCACTTCAGTGCACCCACCTACCTAGGTGAGCACACACAGTGTGACTGTGCCTGTCCGCTACCTGTCTGTGTGTGACAGGTGCACATTGTAATACCCATCACTGCATATACCTACCTGTTGTTCACAGTGCACCCACCTACGTGAGCGCACGCAGTGTCACTGTGCCTGTCCGGTACCTGTCTGTTTGTGACAGGTGCACATTATAATACCCATCACTGCATATACCTACCTCTTGTTCACAGTGCACCCACCCACCTACGTGAGCGCACGCAGTGTCACTGTGCCTGTCCAGTACCTGTCTGTGTTTGACAGGTGCACATTGTAATATTCATCGCTGCATATACCTACCTGTTGTTCACTTCAGTGCACCCACCTACCTACGTGAGCGCACGCAGTGTGATATTCAATACCACCAGTCACTGTACCTGTTCACGGTACGTGTGTGTGTGACAGGTGCACATTTGTAATACCCATCACTGCATATACCTACCTGTTGTTCACAGTGCACCCACCTACCTACGTGAGCGCACGCATTGTCACTGTGCCTGTCCGGTACCTGTCTGTGTGTGACATGTGCACATTACAATACCCATCACTGCATATACCTACCTGTTGTTCACAGTGCACCCACCTACCTACATGAGCGCACGCAGTGTCACTGTGCCTGTACGGTACCTGTCTGTGTGTGACAGGTGCACATTGTAATACCCATCACTGCATATATCTACCTGTTGTGCTCAGTGCACCCTCCTACCTACGTGAGTGCACGCAGTGTGATATACCACTCCGTGCATACCTGTTAACTGCACCTGTGTGACTGCACATTGTATTAGTGTAGTAAGTGCATACCTTTCACTTCATCCCTCCCAATATGGACAAAACAAAAGGTAGAGCCAGGCCACCTGGCAGGTCTGTTCGAGGTCGCGCTGTCATGATTTTGTGCAGCCCTCGACCAAAGTACAGTGTTCAGAAGAAGGCACGTGCCATCAACCCCCAATATTGTCAGGACGTAGCTGACTATTTAACACAAAACACCTCATCTTTCTCAGCTTCTGCACGGAAGCGTGACATATTTTCCTCCTCCTGCTCTGATTCTGGCACCCCACTTAACACTCAGTCGGCCGCCACCACCAAAGTGCCATCACCCCAGGGCTCAGCGGTGTTGAAATTTGTGTGTGTGTCTGCCTCAGATGAGAGCAATCCCATCTGTACTCTCTGCAACCGAAAATTGAACCTTGGAAAGACCAAGACCCGCGTAGGGACAACTACCTTACGAAGGCACATGATTACAAAGCACAAACTGCAATGGGATGACCACCTGAGGAAAAGCAGCACACAAAAGCAAAGCCACACACCGCAGTGGAAGATACCAGGCCGCAATTTTTTCTCAAAACTGTACCTTGATGTTGAAAGGCAAGTGGTGACATCTCTGGCACACAGCGTTGGGTCAAGGGTCCATCTCACCATGGATGCCTGGTCTGCAAAGCACGCTCAGGCCTGCCCGAAGACTAAGTCCCCACACACCGCATCTCTGCCTGCACGCCGTGTGACTGCCTGCCCCAAGACTAAGTCGCTCCCCACACAGCATCTCTGCCCGCAGGCCGCTTGACTCTTGACTGCCTTCTCCGCCACCACCAACAGGGTCCAGGGCTCCAGGTGGATTCCTGATATAATAAATTTTCTGGTGCGTGTACATGCCTGCCTAATTTTTCTGGCTGCACTGCAGCTGCAACAACAACACAAAAGGCATGTACATGTGCCAATTCGCCTTCGTGATCATTTCCTTGCCGCGGTAAAGGGGCTTGCGTATCACAATGAAGCAATGACCGCCGGCTATATGAGTGTGTCGAGGGGGGGGGGGGAACATCCAAGATAACAAGGTCTTTGCTTCATTGTGGACTGACCAAATTTGATCAGCTGGACAGTCACTGTTCTGTCATTCAGCTACCTCAGCCCGGCGACCATATGGGCTGAAAAGCCGCTATCACCTGCACTCTCGTCATGGTGCGCACCAGTCCAGCACGGCCGTCACTACACAAACAGTTGTTAGCAGTCACTGCAAACCTTTCACTGCATCTTTGACTGCACATTGTATTATACCTGGCAGTCAGTGCATACCTTTCACTTGAATGGATGGCAGACTCGCCCTCCATAACAGATTCTCGTTAAAGGATTTAAAGTTGATACATCTCATATACAGCAGGGCCTCGAAAGTCCTCCTGTATTGTTATTTTTGGTCACTACCTCGGGACGTGCATGCCATGCCTGCTGCCTTCCTTGGATGTGTGGTAGCCGTTCCTGCTTATTTGCCCACGGCGTGCCTGCTGCCTTCCTTGGATGTGTGGTGGTGGTAGCTGTTTCTTAGGCTCCCACTCCGGACCGGAATCGGCCAGGATTCCCCGGCCATTACCTGTGGTCACCATGCTACTGAGAATGTACCATCGAAAGTTTCACACAGTTGAATGAATGGCAGACTTGCCCTCCATAACACATTCTTGGCAAATGCTTTCGATTTGGTTCGTCTTGCACTGGGTCAAGGGTCCATCTGACCACAGATGCCTGGTCTGCAAAGCACGGTCGGGGCAGGTACATTTCTTATACAGCGAATGGGTCCTTACTTGGATGTGTGGTGGTGGTAGCCATTTCTTAGGCACCCACTCCGGACCGGATTCGAACCCTCATTCCCTGGCCATTACCCGTGGTCACAATGGCAGACTTGCCCTCCATAACAGATTCTCGTTACAGGTACTAAACAGCCAGCAGAAAATGTAATTTAAAAAAAATAGATGTAAGCTTTAACAATGGTAGAGAAAGAACCATCGAAAGTTGATAAGGCAGTCAGACATTACCTGATATCACTAAGGAAGAGCAATCTCGCCGTGGTGCGCACCAGTCCAGCACGCAATCACAACACAAACAGCTGTTTGCGGTGCGTTACACAGTGAGTTTGGTGTGTCAGTGTGAAGCAGTACTCTAGTGCGGTTCGCAAAAGTTCGCGCGAACCGAACTTTTGCAGAAGTTCGCGAACCTAAATTCGGAGGTTCGGGCCATCTCTACTGGTAGCTAAATGTATTAGAGGAATAGGAACAGCAGGATAGCCAGGCAACTGGTATTGCTTAAAAGGAAATAAATACGACACACTCCATATCCCTCTCACTCACTCCAGTTGTCCTTTAAAACAGAACATTTTAGGCTCTCTGTGAGGGCTCGTTCACACCAGAGGCGTTTTGTGTTTGTTTTTTTTGTTTTGTTTTTAAGCGCTGGCAATTTTCAAAATCGCCCGAAAGCGTTTGTGCAATGATTCTCTAAGACAAAGTTCACATCTGAGCGGTTAGTTTCCGATCCGCTCAGCAAAGCACTGCCTGTACCATTTTTGAGGCGATACCGCCTCAATGGAAGGTATAGGAAAAATGCAAACCGCTCACAAATTGCTTTGTGCAGTGATTGCATTCGCATTTTTAAGTATAAATACATTGTATTTATTTTTTTCCAGGTGAAAGAGTTCACTCCCTGACTTGTGTCAGGGAGTGAATTAAAAAAACGCTTTGGAAAAACGATAAGAAAAGCGCTTTTCACAAAACCGCATCGCCCACCCAAGAGCTGGGAGAGGATAAAATAAAAATTGTGTCAAAAATAACAAAACGCGAACGCAACGCAATGGGAACTAGGACTCAATGTTATTAGGTCTGCAACTAGGCTAATATTCTGCAGCATGCAAATATAAGTGCAGAGATTTTTCATAGGTCACCCACTGCTATTACAATGAGCCTGGATTCTACAAAGTAATGCAGTTGAGAAGTGTTCATATTTATGTAAAGTGTAATGACATTGATGCTTAGCTTAAAGCTACTGCCAGATCATGAATTGCCAAAAGCGATAATGATAACTGCCTTTAAAGAAACCTGCTACATAGGTCACAGAGACCTGGGTTTCTTGCTAACAATTGCAGTGTTTTACAATTGTTCAGTCATCACCGGTCCCTTTGACCTATGTCTAAGTTACATTTGCAGACAGATACAAGACCTGCAGTCGGTTGTATTGTAAAACAAAATGCCATGGATTGAATATTTATCAATGCTCATCAATAACCTTGTATGTTTTGGAGGGTATATCTGTGATCAGGGGAGAATACTCAGTGTACAGACATTGGCATTAGTGTTCCATATTAGTATGGCTCTAACCCTTGAATCACATAATTACCAATAATATCCTTCTTTTTTCTTTAAGCTGATTAGCTAACGTGTGTGATTTGTCTGGCCATTTGTAACCTGTTCCTTGATCACTTCAATGTATTTTCTACTGCCTAGCAGCAAAGATTGCAGTACAATAATTGTCAGGCAGCAAGGTCAATAACAGACCAAGAACAAAGGAATGTCCAGACACTCAGCAGCTCAGAGTCTAGGAGCTGAATACTCTGGCACTGGTCTGGAGCAACAAGAGGCTTTACATAGGCAGACCAATCTTGTCAGGTGACATGTTAGCAGGAACTCTGGATACCATCCGCAGGTGGATCAAGGAACTGCAGCAGCTGTCCACATACCAGAGTGGGCCACCTGCTGAAGGACCGCTAAAATCCATGGCAGTTCACACAAATTTTGCCACCTCCAGGTAAACTGTAGTAGTGTCCATGACATGAGGCAGTTGTTATCAGCCACATCGACTGACATTAATCATGTGTGTAGCTTAAATCTGGGGACTCTGCTGATAGGCACAGGTCCAAGGAGTGTTAATTAGTACTAAGTTATACAAATACTTTTTGTCATGTCTGTATGAGTAAGTTATTGGTGGAGCAGCCGGTCTCCTTTTTGTAGGTGACCCATTAGGCCTTTACAGAGGAGATTAATTCTTCGCTGAATAACGTTCAAGCTTCTCTAAGTGAACAGAGTTTGGGCGGATGATCTGGTACAAAACTGGACAGGATATTTAGAGGCATTAGCCTGAGAGAGGCAGGGCAAATGTAAATGTTAGTGAAACATGTCTGACATAAATTGTTGCAGATATACTGTATCTATTCGAGTGTGATGATCTGTGGAAGATCATGTGTTCTGAAAGCCGGTGCCTTCCACACATACCCAGCCTCCCAACTTTTGCATTCTAATTGTGTGTAAGAACCAGCTATCTCCTAGCCTGCTTCATGAACTTGGGGCTCAGTCTCTAACATGTGACAGGCCAGCAGCATAGCCTGAACTAGGATTAAACAGTTTGACGTATCGAGTGTCCTGTGGGCAGGGGTGGGGGTGTGCATAGATTGCTGAATGTGCAGGATTAAAAATCTTGGCATTTGGGTTGTTCATAGCAACACCTGGGATTGCTAATGGATGTTACAGGTAAACAGTGTCTCAGAGCAACAAATGTTGATATCCAAGGCAAGGACCACATAGTGAGTAGTGTTGATCAAACACCCAGATATTCGGGCACGGGTCGGCTCGGCTGAACAAGTTCCGGATATTCAGGATATTCGGCCGAACACTGAGCCTAATTGAAGTCAATGGGGACCTGAGCATGCCTGCTTTGCAGGCCTGAAAAAACTTGCAAAATGAGGGAAACTTCTGCAAAATGGGTTGGAAATAATGTGTATATGTGTGTGTGTGTGGGGGGGGGGATGGGCATTTACACATAGATCTCAGGCTCAGAATAAAAGCAGGGACTCATGTTTGCAGAGCAGTGCGCCAATTATACTTGACTGCCAATAAAACAAATAAAACTCCCCAAAAAAGGCATACGTGTATGGGGAAAAACTGAACGCTTAAAGAGAACCAGAGATAAAATACTTAAAAGCTTTTATACATACCTGGGGCTTTCTCCAGCCCCATAAGCCTGGATCGCTCCCACACCGCCGTCCTACGCTGCCTGGATCAGCCGGTACCGGTCCCGTCATTTCCGCCAGTCGGCGGCAGCACGCGGCCAATTGTCCACATCACAGGGGCTCCCTCCATACCCGTACGCGTGTGGCTCCGTACTGCGCAGCCGCATGCGAACGGGTATGGAGGGAGCCCCTGTTCATGCGGATAATTGGCCGCGTCCACCGGAAGTGACGGGACCCAGTAGCGGCGATAGAGGAAGCGGAGGATGGCGGCGTGGGAGCGATCCAGGCTTATGGGGCTGGAGGTAGCCCCAGGTATGTATAAAAGCTTTGTTCATTTTTCAGTATCCTCGTCTCTGGTTCCCTTTAAGGCCAATGCAGTTTATCGCCATTATACATTTTATACAAATGAGATCCTGAAAAGCTGTCCTAGTACCAATGGGACCGGCAACGCTAACCCAGCACACATGATGGAAGAGGAGGTACAGGAGAACAAGGCCACGCTTTGTGACACAACCCAGGCCTTGCATGAGGACAAAATGCATGCTTATAGCAATGCATTTTGTGGCCATGCATTGATAAATATAATAGAAATGAGATATTCCTGAAAAGCAGTCCTACCAAAGGGACCGGCAATGCTAACCCAGCACACATGATGGAAGAGGAGGTACAGGAGAGCAAGGCCACGCTTTCTGACACAACCCAGGCCTTGCATGAGGACAAAATTCATGCTTAAAGGAATGTATTTTGTCGCCATGCATTGATAAATATAATGGCACTGAAAGTACTGTTTATTTTTCAACAATAAGCAACAGTAAAATTCAATAAACTGTGTTTTTTTATGGGCACAACTGTTGCCAGCTGGCACTGAAACTGGGACCAAATATATGATGGGCACTGTGGCTGCTGGCAGTGCCTCCTGACAGTGGTGAGGCAGGTGCACTGTGGCTCCTGGCAGTGCCTGCTGGCAGTGGTGAGGCAGGTGCACTGTGGCTGGCCTGGCAACAAAAACAATGGGCACAGTGGCTGCTGGCAGTGGTGAGGCAGGGGCACTGTGGCTGCTGCCAATGCCTGGCAGTGGTGAGGCAGGGGCTCTGTGGCTGCTGCTGGCAGTGGGCGAGGCTGGGGCTCTGTGGCTGCTGCTGGCAGTGGGTGAGGCTGGGGCTCTGTGGCTGCTGCTGGCAGTGGTGAGGCTGGGGCACTGTGGCTGCTGCTGGCAGTGGTGGTGAGGCTGGGGCACTGTGGCTGGCCTGGCTGGCAGTGCTGGCACCTAACCACTAGCTCTGTCTCCTACCTACCCCAAGCTAAACCCCCCATGCGAATGGTGGAGCCAGCGCGCGTTCGGGTATTTATATACCCGAACCACGTGACCCGCTCGGCCAGTCACAACCAGCTAGGCTGTGTGACCATAGCTGTGGAAAAAGCATTGTCGCCGCTTATTGGCTGCCTGCAAAGGTGCCAATAAGCGAGGGGAGGAGACCAAACAGCGCGGCCGAGCACCTCCAAAAATAAAGTTGATCTTGATAATGTGAAGGTCATTGCATGGAAGTGTCTATGAATAATTCCAACACAGTTACAGCAGTAAGTGAGTTGAGCATTGCAAAAATATTAGGATATAGTTATTCACCCAGGCTCAGATGAAGTCATATCACCTTCCTCGTCTCTGGGTTGCCCAAGGTGTGGCTTAGCTTGTTGCCAGAAAGTTACAGAAGTGGAAATGGTCTGGCCGTGAGGTGGAGCGGCTGCCAGTAACATCAGCTTAAAGCACACCTGAACTAAAAGTAAATGTATACTCTCATCATAATCTGTGTGGCTCCTCTCACTCTCTCATCTGTCTTTATGCTTTGTCCTCGTTATTGCATGAAGATGGATGCTTTGTCCATTCACACGACCTCTTTGTGCAAGCTCCCTGAGCGACGTGTTGATTGGGTCTCAGCTGCAAGAGTCCTGAGTTCTGGGTGTTCACGGTTACAAATGTATCCATATCATTCATGCCCAGAATGCTCCCAGCCTTGGTTCCTGTGCACAGCCATTCAGGAGTGCAGTTGAAGGTGGTGTGCAGAGAAGACAGAGCATGTGCCCTTGCTCTGACTGTTCTCAGTTGGGACTTTGAACCGGGGGGTGGGGGGGGGGGGGCATGAAGACTGAGGGGGAGGCTGGCTAAGCTAAAGGCCCACCTGGGTTATGGGGTACTGAAGAATCCCCATTTATGGCTGGCTCTTATTCTTACTGATACTTATTCTTTGTTCAGGTACACAGTAAAGGGAACCTTAACTGAGAGGGATCTGGATGTTTTCTTTTAATCAATACCAGTTGCTTGGCAGTCCTGCTGATCTCTTTGGCTGCAGTAATGATTGAATCACACACCTATGTGATTGTGATTGAATCACACATACACGCCTATGAGCGCAGCCACTAGAGGGCGCATTCCACCTGCCACCTGTCTGCTGCTGGTTCTGGCACTGAGCTAATCTTCCCAGTGTCCGCTGCCTGTGTAGTGCGCCCCACTGCTCCTTAATAGCCGCGCTGTCATCACAGAGATGACAGGCACGGCTGGGGCATCATGTAACCAGGCAACAGCAGGAAGCCGGCTTCTGCTCTAAGGAAGTGGTGTCTGGTGTCGGCTTCCTGCAGAGTTGCCTGAAGACTTTATCGGGAAGTGTGAGCTGTGCCTGGACTGGATGGTTCGGGGGGGGGGGGGTGTGTGCTGTATGTGTGTGTTGTGTGTGTGTGTGTGTGTACTGTTTGTACTGTGTGTGTGTGTACTGTATGTGTGTGTGTGTACTGTACTGTGTGTGTGTGTGTGTGTGTGTGTGTGTGTGTGTCAGGGGCGTTTCTAGGGTCCTTGGAGATCGGGGGCACCAGTGGGCACCAGGCGGGGGCAAAAAAATGGGCGTGGCCATGCAGTGAGTGGGCGTGGCCATGGGTGGGGCCAAATGTACATGAACTTAGCAGCGGTGTAAGCTACAGATAACGGGCCTGCCCATCAAAATATTGGATGGAGCCCCCTGTCCTTTATTTGGATAATTTACAATCAGTATAGGCATAGATCAAAGATGTATACGCACATACAATTTTGATTGGTCAATTACTGACCCCCAATTTTACCACCCCCGTGCAGTAAGTGGACCAACAGACAATGAATTTTATGAACAGAGCTAAAATTGGCTAATCAAAATTGTATGTGTGTACCAGGCTTTACAGCTAATACTGTACATACTGAAAGTAGCAGGGATCAGCATACAATATAGCTGGTTTACAATCAGTAAAGGCACAGAGTAACACCTTACACTGTACACACTGGAGGTAAATCAGCACACAGTGCAGGCACTAGAGAACAGCGTATACTGTACATACTGTAGGCAGCAGAATTCAGCACACTGCAGCTAGCGTGCCAAAAATATGAGGATCACGTTGTGCGGCGTGCTTATCGTGCAGCACCGAAAAATGGGTGGGCCATAGACCAGAATATAGGTGTGGTAACGGCCGGGTGGAAACAAATTTACATGAACCTAGCAATGGTGGGACATTAGATTATGACAGTGGTGGCGAACCTTTTGGAGGCCGAGTGCCCAAACTGCAACCCAAAAGTCACTTATCTATCGCAAAGTGGCAACAGCAATTTAAACTAAATACTGTACAAACGTTTTAACTCATACATGAACATTATGGAAAAGCCAAGTTGAAAATAAACTGTGAAGATAAACAATTTCATCCATCCTACTCCTGAAAAATGTATTCAATTTTTTAGAACCTCCCAGTTTTATTTTCTGTTTTAAAAAGCTAAAAAAGTAGGTTTAATGCTATTGTCTCATATGATAAGGATTCAGCTTTTCCCATAGTCTCGCAGTTAGCAATCATGTGACCCCCAACAAGACAAATTCAGCAATCATGAGGCCCCCAACAAATCATGAGGCCCAAACAAGACAAATTCAGCAATCATGAGGCCCCCAACAAATCATGAGGCCCCCAACAAGAAATTCAGCAATCATGAGGCCCCCAACAAATCATGAGGCCCCCAACAAGACAAATTCAGCAATCTTGAGGCCCCCAACAAATCATAAGGCTCCCAACAAGACAAATTCAGCAGTCATGAGGCACATAAATAGACAGCATTTCACATAAATAGGCAGAATCCCCCCTTAATATGGTAGCCCCCACGTTAGGTAGTGAGTGACAGGGACCCCCAGGTTAGCTAGTGAGTCACAGGCGCCTCCAGTTAGGTAGTGAGTGACAGGGACCCCGATAGTGAGTGACAGGGAGCCCCTTCAGGTAGTGAGTGAGTGCCAGGGAGCCCCTTTAGGTAGTGAGTGAGTGCCAGGGAGCCCCTTTAGGTAGTGAGTGAGTGCCAGGGAGCCCCTTCAGGCAGTGAGTGAGTGCCAGGGAGCCCCTTCAGGCAGTGAGTGAGTGCCAGGGAGCCCCTTCAGGCAGTGAGTGAGTGCCAGGGAGCCCCTTTAGGGAGTGAGTGAGTGACAGGGAGGACCTTTAGGGAGTGAGTGAGTGAGTGAGTGACAGGGAGGCTCTTTAGGGAGTGAATGAGTGAGTGACAGGGAGGCCCTTTAGGGAGTGAGTGAGTGACAGGAAGGGCCTTTAGGGAGTGAGTGAGTGACAGGAAGGGCCTTTAGGGATTGAGTGAGTGACAGGGAGGCCCTTTAGGGAGTCAGTGAGTGCCAGGGAGCCCCTTTAGGTAGTGAGTGCCAGGGGGGAGCCCCTTTAGGGAGTGAGTGAGTGCCAGGGAGCCCCTTTAGGGAGTGAGTGAGTGCCAGGGTGCCCCTTTAGGGAGTGAGTGCCAGGGAGCCCCTTTAGGGAGTGAGTGCCAGGGAGCCCCTTTAGGGAGTAAGTGCCAGGGAGCCCCTTTAGGGAGTGAGTGCCAGGGGAGCCCCTTTAGGGAGTGAGTGCCAGGGGAGCCCCTTTAGGGAGTGAGTGCCAGGGGAGCCACTTTAGGGAGGGAGGGAGTGCCAGGGAGCCCCTTTAGGTAGTGAGTGAGTGAGTGCCAGGGAGCCCCTTTAGGGAGTGAGTGAGTGCCAGGGAGCCCCTTTAGGGAGTGAGTGAGTGCCGGGGAACCCCTTAAGGGAGTGAGTGAGTGCCAGGGGGAGCCCCTTTAGGGAGTGAGTGAGTGCCAGGGAGCCCCTTTAGGGAGTGAGTGAGTGCCAGGGAGCCCCTTTAGGGAGTGAGTGAGTGCCAGGGAGCCCCTTTAGGGAGTGAGTGAGTGCCAGGGAGCCCCTTTAGGGAGTGAGTGAGTGCCAGGGGGAGCCCCTTTAGGGAGTGAGTGAGTGCCAGGGAGCCCCTTTAGGGAGTGAGTGAGTGCCAGGGGGAGCCCCTTTAGGGAGTGAGTGCCAGGGAGCCCCTTTAGGGAGTGAGTGAGTGCCAGGGAGAGCCCCTTTAGGGAGTGAGTGAGTGCCAGGGAGCCCCTTTAGGGAGTGAGTGAGTGCCAGGGGGAGCCCCTTTAGGGAGTGAGTGAGTGAGTGAGTGACAGAGAGGCCCCCTAGGGTGTGAGCGAGTGCCAGGGAGCCCCTTTAGGAAGTGCGTGAGTGCCAGGGAGCCCCTTTAGGGAGTGAGTAAGTGCCAGGCCCCCTCCAGCCGCCGCTCCCCCCCCATCCCCCTTACCTTGTAGCAGACCTCAGGATCAGCGGCGACCCGACCAGTAAGAGCGGGCGCTGGACGCACCCGCTCGATATGCGGAAGTGATGTCACTTCCGCATATCAGTGCGGGTGCTGGGTCCTAGCGCCCGCACGATTGGTCGCCGGCTCGCCGCCTGATCCTGAGGTCTGAGTGACGCGGCGGTGGCGGCTGGAGGGAGCCGCTGCCAGAGGGGGCCGGGCGGAGATCCGTGGCACCCCAGGATAGATTGGGGGCACGTGCCCCCCCAAAACAGGGCTAGCGACGCCCCTGGTGTGTGTTATGTGTGTATACCTGTGTGTACTGTTTGTACTGTGTGTATGTGTACTGTGTGTGTGTGTGTGTGTGTGTGTATACTGTATATGTTTGTACTGTGTGTGACCTGTGTGTATGTGTACTGTATGTACTTTGTGTGTGACCTGTGTGTGTGTGTGTGCTGTATGTGTGTGTACTGTTTGTACTATGTGTGTGTGTGTGTGTGTATGTGTACTGTGTGTGTACTGTATGTGTGTGTACTGTTTGTACTCTCTGTGTGTGTGTGTGTACTGTTTGTACTGTGTAGTGTGTGTGTGTGTGTGTGTGTGTGTGTGTATACTGTATATGTTTGTACTTTGTGTGTGACCTGTGTGTGTGTGTACTGTGTGTGACCTGTGTGTATGTGTACTGTATGTACTTTGTGTGTGGCCTGTGTGTGTTTGCTGTATGTGTGTGTACTGTTTGTACTATGTGTGTATGTGTACTGTGTGTGTGTGTGTGTGTACTGTTTGTACTGTGTGTGTATGTGTACTGTGTGTGTGTGTGTGTGTGTGTACTGTATATGTTTGTACTTTGTGTGTGACCTGTGTGTGTGTGTACTGTGCGTGACCTGTGTGTATGTGTATTGTATGTACTTTGGGTGCGACCTGTGTGTGTACTGTTTGTACTGTGTGTGTATGTGTACTGTGTGTGTATTCTGTGTGCATGTGTACTGCATGTACTTTGTGTGTGTGTGTGTGTGTGTGTGTGCGTGTACAGTCTGTGTACAGTGTGTGTATGTGTACTGTGTATGTGTACTGTGTGTGCACTGAATGAGGCACGCGAGGGGGGGGGGCGCACTTTGGAGTCTCTGCCTCTGGTGCTGGGGAACCTTGTCCCGGCCCTGAGTGAACATAATCTAATCTAAATACTTTCTTAAAGTGTAACTGTCAGGCATAAAATCAAAAATCAATTCTTTATTTTTATCTAGTAAACAAGTAATAAGGTTGCTAACCAGGCAATCCAAAAGTTAAAATCGCTATTACTTTTCTTCTTGATAAATGATCATTCAGACTCTTATTTGGTGCACACAAAACTTGGTACACAAAAAGGAAGTTACAGGGCATGCTGGGTTGTCCTTTTTTGCTTCTCTACTTCCCCTCAGACTTAACGTAGCCTGATTGGCTGAAGCCTCTTTCCCTCCTGTTTTCCCCTCCCACACCTCTGTTCCTCTCTGATTGGCCAATATTTCTCATGCTGAGACAATGTACTTTCTATAGTGAAGGGCAAGCAAAGCATAAATAATCAGGCAGAGGAGAGTAAGGGAGGAAATGACATCAGGATTGGCTTAAAAATAGCCACAGTTAAAATAGTGCAATAAATATGTTATGTAAGTAGAGCAAGTATTTATCTACTTACATATGTGGGTTTTTTTTTGAGAAAGTATGGCTAACAGCTCCTCTTTAAAAGACCCGCAAATTGGCTGTCCACCAACGGTCCCCATCCAACCTGACTGGGCCTGAGAGTATTTTCAAAGAGGAATGTCAAAAAATCCCCCAGTCTAGGTGAGCAAAGTTTGTTGCATCTTACCTAAAAAGACCCGAGGCTCTAATTCATGACCAAAATGTTGACAAAGACTCTGAATACTTATGGAAATATATTTTAGTTTTACCCTTTTAATACATTTTCACAATTTTATAAAATTCAGTGTTCACTTCCTTGTTAAAGGGTTCTAAATGTAAATTAATGATGGGGGGGGGGGAGCAAGGAGGGGACTGAATACTTTCTGAAACCACTGTATATATTGTGTATACATTTGGGCTTAGTTAGTTGGGTTCTTGATTATTGCTCAGTATTGTTCTTGTGGTTCTGCCTAGAGCCCTTAAAAGGAACCAGAGCTAAAGTAAAGAAAATATTCTATGCATACCTGGGGCTTCCTCCAGCCCCATACGCGCTGATCAATCCCACGCCGCCATCCACCGCTGCCCGCATCTACGAGAACCGGCTCCCGTCAGTGTCGTCATCAGAGCCGGGCTACGCTGGAGAAGTGCGCCCTCTATGTATCTCTCCAGCGGCTGCTGCAGAGATACTGTACGCAAAGAGCGCACTTCTGCTACACTAGACTGGCTCCAACTGATGGAAGAGCGGGGAGCCGGTTCTCGTAAATGCGGGCAGCGGTGGATGGCTGCGTTGGATCGATCAGCGCGTATGGGGCTGGAGGAAGCCCCAGGTATGTATAGAATCTTTTCTTTACTTTAGCGCTGGTTCTCTTTAAGTAATTCACTTTGGGCCTGATTCACGAAGTTTTTCTGTTAAATTATCTCACCTTATTTATTAACTCACAATTTATCTCTCCCTAAATGACTTTAACCACTTGATGACCCACCCTTTACCCCCCCCTTAAGGACCAGCGCTGGTTTGATTGATCTGTGCTGGGTGGGCTCTGCAGCCCCCAGCACAGATCAGGGTGCAGGCAGGGAGATCAGATTGCCCCCCTTTTTTCCCCCCTATGGGGATGATGTGCTGGGGGGGTCTGATCTCTCCTGCCTGCTGTGGGTGGCGGGGGGGGCACCTCAAAGCCCCCCTCCGCGGCGAAATTCCCCCTCCCTCTCCTACCTGCTGCCTCCCCCTGGTGTTCCGGGCTGCACAGGACGCTATCCGTCCTGTGCAGCCAGTGACAGGATGTGGTCTGTCACATGGCGGCGATCCCCGGCCGCTGATTGGCCGGGGATCGCCGATCTGCCTTACGGCGCTGCTGCGCAGCAGCGCCGTACAAATGTAAACAAAGCGGATTATTTCCGCTTGTGTTTACATCTAGCCTGCGAGCCGCCATCGGCGGCCCGCAGGCTATTCACGGAGCCCCCCGCCGTGATTTGACAGGAAGCAGCCGGCTGCTTCCTGATTAATTAGGCTGCAGCTGGCGACGCAGTACTGCGTCGCTGGTCCTGCAGCTGCCACTTTGCCGACGCACGTTATGAGTGTGCGGTCGGCAAGTGGTTAAGAGAACCAGAGACAAAATAATGAAAAGATTTTATACATACCTGGGGCTTCCTCCTGCCCCATACGCGCTGATCAATCCCACGCCGCCGTCCTCCGCTGCCCACAGCTACGAGAACCGGCTCCCCGCTCTTCCATCAGTCGGCTCCAGTCTAGCATAGGAGAAGTACGCTGTTTGCGTATCTCTGCAGCAGCCGCTGGAGAGATATGTAGAGGGTGCACTTCTCCTGCGTTGCTGGCTCCGATGACGGCAATGACGGGAGCCGGTTCTCGCAGTTGCAGGCAGCGGATTATGGCGGCGTGGGAGCGATCCGTGCGTATGGGGCTGGAGGAAGCCCCAGGTATGTATATAATCTTTTCTTTATATTTCGTCTCTGGTTCCCTTTAACTCATGATTTACCTCTCCTTCTCTAACTTAACTCATGGTTTAGCTCTCCTTATCTAACTTAACTCATGGTTTAGCGCTCCTTATTTGACATGATTCATGGTCTAGCTCTCCTTATCTATTTATCTCATGAATGATCTCTCCTTATTTTTTTATCTCATGCATTCGCACTCCTTACAGTTAAGGTGAAAAACAAGTAACCTTTGTGAATCAACCTCTTTATCGCCTAGGAGATAAATGTTTGTATTTTGTTTAAAATAACTTTTGTTTAGCACTCTGCAATTTAAAAACTAAAAGGTAGGTGAAAAAGTACTGTCAAAATTGAGCATTTTCTTGCTTGAATATCACCTAGAAGAAAACGTGATTTGCATATGGCCAATGCATGTGTGCTGTGTTTTCATTTGTAAATAGTGCACTGAACTTAACCACTTGCCGACCGCCCACAGCCGATGGGCGGCGGCAAAGTGAACGCCGAAAGGACCGCAATACGCCCAAGGGCATTGCGTCCTTTCGGCATGCCGGGGGAGCGATTGCGTCATTGATGACGCGCGCTTCCCCCGGCAACTGGCTCCGCCCACCTGCTACGACCACCCGCCAGCCGTTCGGAAGCGCCGGCGGGTTGTTAACCCCACGATCGCCGCTACAAAGTGTATAATACACTTTGTAATGTATACAAAGTGTATTATACAGGCTGCCTCCTGCCCTGGTGGTCCCAGTGTCCGAGGGACCACCAGGGCAGGCTGCAGCCACCCTATTCTGCACCCAAGCACACTGATCCCCCCCCCCTGCCCCCTGATCGCCCACAGCACCCCTCAGACCCCCCCCCCCGCCCACCGCCCAGACCCATGTTTACACCCAATCACTCCCCTAATCACCCATCAATCACTCCCTGTCACGATCTGCTAACGCTATTTTTTTATTAGGTCCCTAACTGCACCCTGGGGACTCCTGATCACCCCCTACCACTCAGACTCTCCCCAGACCCCCCCCCCCCCGTGTACTGTATGCATCTATCCCCCCTGATCACCTGTCAATCACCTGTCAATCAATCACCCCCTGTCACTGCCACCCATCAATCAGCCCCTAACCTGCCCCTTGCGGGCAATCTGATCACCCACACCATCAGATCGCCCGAAAACCTTCCGTCAGATCACCTCCCAAGTACATTGTTTACATCTGTTCTCTACCCTAAACACCCACTAATTACCCATCAATCACCCATCAATCACCCCCTATCACCACCTGTCACTGTTACCCATCAGAGTAGACCCTAATCTGCCCCTTGCGGGCACCCAATCAACCGCCTACACGCTCAGATTGCCCTCAGACCCCCCCCCCCTTCCCCCTTATCAATTCGCCAGTGCATTATTTACATCTGTTCTTCCCTGTAATAACCCACTGATCACCTGTCAATCACCTATCAATCACCCATCAATCACCCCCTGTCACCCCCTGTCACTACCACCCATCAATCAGCCCCTAACCTGCCCCTTGCTGGCAATCTGATCACCCACCCACACCATCAGATCGCCCGCAAACCTGGCGTCAGATCACCTCCCAAGTGCATTGTTTACATCTGTTCTCTTCTCTGAACACCCACTAATTACCCATCAATTACCCCCTATCACCACCTGTCACTGTTACCCATCAGATCAGACCCTAATCTGCCCCTTGCGGGCACCCAATCACCCGCCCACACGCTCAGATTGCCCTCAGACCCCCCCTTATCAATTCGCCAGTGCATTATTTACATCTGTTCTTCCCTGTAATAACCCACTGATCACCTGACAATCACCTATCAATCACCCCCTGTCACTGCCACCCAGTAATCACCCCCTGTCACTGCCACCCATCAATCAGCCCCTAACCTGCCCCTTGCGGGCAATCTAATCACCCACCCACACCATCAGATCGCCTGCAGACCCGCCGTCAGATCACCTCCCAAGTGCATTGTTTACATCTGTTCTCTCCTCTGAACAACCACTAATTACCCATCAATTACCCCCTATCACCACCTGTCACTGTTACCCATCAGATTAGACCCCTATCTGCCCCTAGGGCACCCAATCACCCGCCCACACCCTCAGAATGCCCTCAGACCCCAGCCCTGATCACCTCGCCAGTGCATTGCTTGCATCTATTCCCCCCACTAATCACACCTTAAGACACCCATCAATCACCTCCTGTCACCCCCTAGCACACCTACCCATCAGATCAGGCCCTAATTTGCCCTGTGTGGGCTCCTGATCACTCGGCCAAACCCTCAGATCCCCCTCAGACCCCCTTATGATCACCTCCCCAGTGCATTGATTGCATCTATTTTACCCTCTAACCACCCTCTGAGACACCCATCAATCACCTCCTGTCACCCCCTAGCACTCCTATCCATCAGATCAGGCCCAATACAACCTGTCATCTAAAAGGCCACCCTGCTTATGACCGGTTCCACAAAATTCGCCCCTCATAGACCACCTGTCATCAAAATTTGCAGATGCTTATACCCCTGAACAGTCATTTTGAGACATTTGGTTTCCAGACTACTCACGGTTTGGGGCCCGTAAAATGCCAGGGCAGTATAGGAACCCCACAAGTGACCCCTTTTAAGAAAAAAGACACCCCAAGGTATTCTGTTAGGTGTATGACGAGTTCAAGATTTTATTTTTTGTCAAAAGTTAGCGGAAATTTACTTTTATTGTTTTTTCACAAAGTGTCATTTTTCACTAACTTGTGACAAAAAAATAAAATCTTGTATGAACTCACCATACACCTAACAGAATACCTTGGGGTGTCCTCTTTCTAAAATGGGGTCACTTGTGGGGTTCCTATACTGCCCCTGGCATTTTAGGGGCCCTAAACCGTGAGGAGTAGTCTAGAAAACAAATGCCTCAAAATGACCTGTGAATAGGACGTTGGGCCCCTTAGCGCACCTAGGCTGCAAAATAGTGTCACACATGTCATATCCCCAAGACTCAGGAGAAGTAGTATAATGTGTTTTGGGGCTTATTTTTACACATACCCATGCTGGGTGGGAGAAATCTCTCTGTAAATGGACAATTGTGTGTAAAAAAAAAAAAAAAAATTGTCATTTACAGAAATATTTCTCCCACCCAGCATGGGTATATGTAAAAATACACCACAAAACACATTATACTACTTTTTCTTAGCACGGCAGTACCACATGTGTGGCACTTTTTTGCAGCCTAACTGCGCTAAGGGGCCCAACGTCCAATGAGTACCTTTAGGATTTCACAGGTAATTTTGAGACATTTGGGTTCAAGACTACTCACGGTTTAGGGCCCCTAAAATGCCAGGGCAGTATAGGAACCCCACAAGTGACCCCATTTTAGAAAGAAAACACCCCAAGGTATTCAGTTAGGTGTATGACGAGTTCATAGAAGATTTTATTTTTTGTCACAAGTTAGCGGAAATTGATTTGTATTGTTTTTTTTCACAAAGTGTCAATTTCCGCTAACTTGTAACAAAAAAAAAATCTTCTATGAACTCGCCATACTCCTAACTGAATACCTTGGGGTGTCTTCTTTCTAAAATGGGGTCATTTGTGGGGTTCCTATACTGCCCTGGCATTTTAGGGGCCCTAAACCATGAGGAGTAGTCTTGAAACCAAATGTCGCAAAATGACCTGTGAAATCCTAAAGGTACTCATTGGACTTTGGGCCCCTTAGCGCAGTTAGGCTGCAAAAAAGTGCCACACATGTGGTATCGCCGTACTCAGGAGAAGTAGTATAATGTGTTTTGGGGTATATTTTTACACATACCCATGCTGAGTGGGAGAAATCTCTCTGTAAATGACAATCTTTTGATTTTTTTACACACAATTGTCCATTTACAGAGATATTTCTCCCACCCAGCATGGGTATGTGTAAAAATACACCCCAAAACACATTATACTACTTCTCCTGAGTACGGCGATACCACATGTGTGGCACTTTTTTGCAGCCTAACTGCGCTAAGGAGCTCTAAGTCCAATGAGCACCTTTAGGCTTTACAGGGGTGCTTACAATTTAGCACCCCCAAAATGCCTGGACAGTAAACACACCCCAAAAATGACCCCATTTTGGAAAGTAGACACTTCAAGGTATTCAGAGAGGAGCATAGTGAGTCCGTGGCAGATTTCATTTTTTTTTTTGTCGCAAGTTAGAAGAAATGGAAACTTTTATTTATTTTTTTGTCCAAACCAATAAATATACACTGAATTGATTTTTTTTTTATCAAAGACATGTAGCACAATAAATTTGGACAAAAATGTATACAGAAATGTTACTTTATTTGAAAAATGTCAGCACAGAAAGTAAAAAAAAATAATTTTATTGACAAAATTCATGTCTTTTTTTGAATAATATAATAAAAACGAAAACTCACAGCAGCAATCAAATAGCACCAAAAGAAAGCTGTATTAGTGACAAGAAAAGGAGGTAAAATTCATTTAGGTGGTAGGTTGTATGACCGAGCAATAAACCGTGAAAGCTGCAGTGGTCTGAATGGAGAAAAAGGCTCTGGTCCTTAAGGGGTAGAAAGACTGTGGTCCTCAAGTGGTTAAACATCACTTTTACAGTTCTCTGGTGTCTGGGCTTTTGTACCTTGCTGCACAAGTGGTCCCGTTTACCTGCCTTTGCAACCGCGACTGTCAGTCACTGAGGGATCGGTCCTGGTGGCAGGTACTTATTGGCGTTCGCGGGTGTGTTGGCCCGTTCCTTCCATGGAGGGCATGTTGGTGTGCACTGGCGTATTGCATAACCGCATATGTGCACGCGTACATGCATTCATACCTAAAGGCCTATTTAAACTGAAAATCATTTTAGCTGCTGTCTGTTCCCATGACCTGGTGATTGCCTGCTCTGATTCCGTGTTCGATGCTGAACTTGGCTTATATGCTTACCCGATCCGTTGCCGACTCCTGCTTTGTCCGATTTCCTGCTCTGTTGCCAATCCTTGCCTGTTCAATTATTAAAGAGCCGGTTCACCGCTTCGGCACCAAGGCCTCCTGGTTCCAGTTCAGTCTGCCAGTTGTTCTCTCATCAGGAAGGAACTTCATCAGCCACTGAAGTTCTCCATTCGCCAACACATCCAGCTCTCCTGCCATTCGCTGCCCTGCACCTCCTCTCTCAACTCCAGGGGCAATCGGCAGTGATCTGCAAGAGAAGCTGTCCTCCACATTCCGGTATCCGAATCCGGTATGTGAGCGTTACACACCTGACAGCGACATAATATTCTTTCACTGGCCTAGTGCAGGAAGAACCCTTAAAGGGAACTTTTCACTAAAAGTGTTCTTCCTCCCTCAGGGGTAAGTTTGAGAAGTTTGCTGCACTTAGGAGCACTCAGGCGTTCAGTTAGATGCTCAGTTTACTTTCAGTAGGTGCCCGTTTCCACTTATGCAAATTCGCTGTGCTTCCCCACACCAAAATCGGATTGGGGAAATGCAGCCTATTGAAATCAATAGGCTGCTGTCTGATTTACATGTGGAAAAAAAAAAATCGGATGGCATGCTGCATATAAACGTATTGCGCATCTCAACTTCTAGATTTGGATGTGTCTAGCATCACAACTGTAATAAGTAAGTATATCCCACATACACTGTGATACAACCAGAATGTGAGTGGTGTGAAAGGATGAAATTGTGGTGGATGATGCCACCTCTTCTCTTCAAGCAAGTAAAGACAAACTGAAACCTCCTTATTGGCAGGGCCGGCGCTACCATTAAGGCAAAGGAGGCAGCTGCCCCAGGGCCCCAAAGCTTGTAGGGGCCCCCAGTGGCTACAATAGGAAAAAAAATTTCAAATCGGCCTTATAGTTTTTGAGAAAATCGATTTTAAAGTTTCAAAGGAAAAAAAAAACACATTTAAAAACCTGCCGACTTTAATGGTTAATAGCAAATCCACCTTAAATGCTAGAAACCGTAAATTTGCAGGATATGTTAAGGAGATCATTAGGAATAAGAGGAAAAAACAATTTTTCAAAAAGACCTTATAGTTTTTGAGAAAATCGATTTTAAAGTTTAGAAGGAAAAAAGTATAGTTTTAAATGCGGTAAATGTAACTTTTAGTAGCAAACCTAACGGTAGTGTAATTTTACATGCATCAAACGAAAGCGCAATAAATTTCCTGACGGGGTTTCCAGGGGGTCCATATGCAGCCGCAGCGCTTTGGCCAGGGATCGCTATACAGCCGCAATATGGCTGTATGAAGATCCCTGGCATTTTTTCCTATTATTCCAATTTTTTTTTATGTTTAGAGTGTGGGAATTTTTTTTTTTTTTTTTTTTAAATGATGTAGGGTCCCCCCTCCTGAAACTTTTTAACCCCTTGTCCCCCATGCAGGCTGGGATAGCCAGAATGTGGAGCTCTGACCGATTGGGACTTCACACCCTGACTATACCAGCTGCAAAAAAGGTCCCCTAATGCCGATTTTTGTTTCGGGGTGTATGTTGGGGGGGCCCCCCAGGTTTATTTTGCCCTGGGGCCCCATTGTTGCTTAAACCGGCCCTGCTTATTGGATGGTGTAGTGTTTATTAGACCTACAGTGTGAACATTTCTAGATCACTCAGGGGCCATATGCAATTCACTTTTTCACCTGAGTTTTCTCCTAGATGTTATTTTCACAGCTTGTAAATAAAATGAATTTTAAACAGTCAGCAAGCAAACAAATACTCAAAAAAATGTTTACAGTATTTTTCCAGCTACTTTTTGGTACTTTTTTTCCATTGCAAAGTGCTAAAAAAGTAATTTTAAAAATCAAAGATGAAAAATTATCTTCTAGGAGAAAACTCAGGAGAAAAGTGATTTGCATTTGGCCCAGGATATCTTTATCAAGGCAAAATATGGCCAAAATCCAAGTCTGTCTGCAGAAACCTAGAGCACACTCTGGTAAGGGATTTTCTCTTTTGGGTGTAAGAACAGCTCTACACACTTGCTGAAGAGCGACTTGCACTGTTTGAGTGGCTGCTGCAGAATGTGGACTGTAGGCAGAATAGAGGCTAGCTACAAGTCTGTTGCTACAGAGGGGGGAGGGGGAAAAGACATGCCATGCAAGGCGGAGTGGCCTCTAGTGGTTGTTTAGGTGAGTAGGAGAACAATGCGTTTGATGATCGCTCGGGCATCGGATGTTGATAAAGATCTGGCATGCCTAATCCTGCCTCTGCTGCAGAATTTATTCCAGAGTGTGTACACAGCTTAACTTTTCTCACCTTATTTTTTACCTTATTTTTAGTAGTGTACTGCTTGTTTGATGCCTAAAATGTTGTATATACCGTAGATAAGGAGAAAAACATATAAAGTGAACATTCATTAAAAATGTTTTGTGAATCAACCACAGTATCTCCATCTTGAAGAGTATAAAATTTGGCATGAGCTCCGCCATTCAGATTCCGAATTCCAAGCAAAACTTGTGGGCCACAGCAGGGGAGGCTGTTAACTTACCCTTGCACCCACCTAAAGCCGAAGCACTCCATGTTCCACGTAACTCCAATGCTTTCTCCTTTAGGCAGGGAACACACTTGACAGTTTTCATGCGTGTTTTCTGCACAGAAAAACTGAAAACTCATGTTAATCAATGTGCTAGTTCACACTTAATGTGTTTTTCGCATGCAGAAAAAAACCTCACACTCTGTATCATGATTCTGCACATTTTGTCAGTTTTCTGTATCAATTACATCAGCTGCTGTGAAAAAACGTGCACATTTTCCTGCATAGAAACACACTTGGTGTGCAGAAAACGCATGCAGAGAAAAGCTTGCAGAAAACTGAAAGACAAGTGTGTTCCCTGCCTCAAACCCGGAAGGAGGAAGTATTGGAGTGTTATGAATTGTGACGTGGAGTGCATTGGCTGTAGCCGGCAACAAGGTTAAGTTAACCCGCCCACAGCAAGTTTTACTCAAAATTCAGAATCCGAATGGCGGAGTTCATGCCAGGGGTACAATACATTTTTCAGCTGGATGCAAATTAATCAGTTTGTTTAAACTATGGGTTCAATAGACAATGCAGTGATTAAGTACTACACTTATTGAAAGAAAATGGTGTACAAAAAACAATGGAAAGAGTTACAGACAATACTTGCTTGGCATCAAAGGTACAGAATGAAAAGATATCAACAAATGAAATTATTCAGCTGGTATAAGGATTTCCACAATGCTGGGGTCTCTCAGTTGCATTTCAGCCAGTCTAGCCTTGCAGTTGTCTTGTCAGCATTTAGCAAGCAGTGACAGAGCACTACATCTCTGTTGGATCCAGTGGTGAGAAGATAAGTGCCCAGAACATGACGAGTTTTATGAGTTATCATGGAAAAAGGCGGCCTCAGCAGAGCCTATTAGCATGTACCATGGTTCCCAGACAATAGCTTAATCCCAGAGTATGTATTGGTTACCAGAGAAGTTGTCTCCCAAGGACAACAGCTGTCTGAGTAACTAGGATCTCTCAACAACCTAGACATGGGTTAACAGCTTGCATGTTTAACTGCATAGTATCATCCTGAGTTAAAACTTCTTGCTTTTACTGATGGTTAACATGGTAAAATACCCTACTGCTACTACTATGCATAGTATATGTGTGACTCTTAAAGCTGAAAGCTAGTATCGTATCTTTCCAACACTTCTGAAACCTATGGGAAAAAATCACACTCTTGACAATGCCTAATATGCAGTTCATAGTAACGTCTTGATTGAAAAAAAAAAAAGACATCAGTCCATCAAGTCCAATCAGAATAGTGAAAAATAAGTTACCATTAGGTGCCTTTCTGTCCTCCACCCTCACATATCCCATTTGATCCAGTTCTTAAAGAGGAACTCCAGTGAACATTTTTACTGTTATTATATTTTAGAGGGGGGAGGGGCTTGGGGGGGGGGGGGGGGGGGCACCACAGGTTTTCTCGCCTGGAGTGACAAAATGACTAGAGGCACCCCTGCTGACAGCAGCATTGTGTCATTGTACAATATATTGCATTTAAGTGATTGTTTCATATGCAGCAGGGATCATGTTGGAATATTTGCTTGGTTTTTAAATGGTTTTATTCTTTATTGAATCATCAGTACTGTGATTATTAATATACCCAATGTTGAATAAAGATGTTTGTTATACTTTTTCAAATTTTGCTGTGGGAGGTGCTATTTTTTAAGGGCTTTCTTCCTCTACCATATAATTGCTCTTGGTTTGAGCCCTAGCACACACAGTTATCTGGTTGAGGTGTTGCAGACACTCTCTAGAAACTAACATTTTTACTGTTGACAGACGATGTAGCTGCTGCATGGTTTTTGGCAGTTGGAAACAGCTGTAAACAGCCATTTCCCACAATGCAGCAAGTTTCACAGACAGGAAACTGCCAAAAGTATGTACTTTTTTTTTGTTTCTTGTGGGAGGGGTTTCACCACAATATCAGCCATACAGCGCCCCCTGATGGTCTGTTTGTGAAAAGGAATAGATTTCTCATGTAAAAGGGGGTATCAGCTACTGATTGGGATAAAGTTCAATTCTTGGTCGGAGTTTCTTTTTAAGTATTTACAATGCAGCTCTCATACTGTTTGGTCATAATAAAAAATTCCAGTATCAGCCAGTCATAGAATCATTTTTGGGAACATTCAGCTCTACAGCACACTCTTGTGTGCAGTTCTTACTCTGTTTATTAATGCTCAGCTCTGACTGTGATTGTCTTCGGCAATTTACAGGTTTTGTTTCTTATCTAGATGAACATTAAAATAAAAACACAATCTTCTATTTGTTTTTTTATTTCAGGAGAAATGGGGAAAAAAAAGTAAAGAAATTAAAAAAAGAAGACGAGCTATGAGCAATAAGGGTTTCATGTACTGTATGTTCAAAGGGGCTCAACAGCATAGAATCCTCCCCCCCCCCCCCCCCCCCACACACACCACCACCAAATTGCAAACATTCTGATAAAAGGGAAGTAGAGCACATAAGGGATTTAAGTAACAGCATATCAAAAAGGCAATAGCCCCCCCCCCCCCCAAAAAAAAAAATGAACACTACACATTTTAAAGAGACTGTAACAAAATGTTCAGCCTTATTTCTTCTATCCTATAAGTTCCTATACCTGTTCTAATGTGGTCTGTGTTACTGCAGCCTTTTCTAGTTGCACTGTCTCTGTAATAGATCTAATCTTCTTTTCTTGTCGAGACACAGAGGAATGCACGCTCTCTACTGTGATAGGGAGAAGCAGGGGCGTAACTAGGCCCCACTGGGCCCCCCTGCAGATTTCCCCCCCCCCCCCCCCCGCTCGCGGCCGTTTTGTGGGTGCTGGAGGGGTGGCAGCATGAGGGGAAAGCCTTGCCCACAGTCGGCGGGGAGAGGGGTAGTTCCCCCCTCTCCCTCACCTCGGGGCTCTCCCCTCTGCGCTCCCCTCCAGCTCGTAAGTGTCTGTGGGGCTGTGGTGGGCAGCGAGCGGCGGGCAGATACATACCTGCTTCCGTGCGTTCCATCGGAGACTTCTCCCTCTAGCGGCTGACGTCACTTCCGGGAGAAGAAAACAAACAGGCTGGTATATTTTATTTATGTAAGATTTTCACATTACAGATTCTGTTTAAGTGTATCATAAGCAGATCATGAACAGTAGGAAGGCATATAAAATGCTATCTTTCAAGGGCAAAAACAATGAAACACACACTACTGCATAGTGTCTAAGATAGATCCCAATATGCTAAATCATTAAGTATACAGAGCTGTCCATAATTATTCACACCCCTGGCCAAATTTGACTTTTTGTCTCCCAAAAGATAATAAGACGATATACAAGAGACATTATTGAGGAAAAAAAGAAACATTTCTCATCTTTTATTTACACTTGAGGAAAAAGTGTCCGGTCCAAAATTATTTATACCCTTCTCAATCATCAATAGAAAAGCCTTTATTGGCTACTACAGCAATCAAACACTTCCTAGAATTGCAGACCAGCTTTTTGCATGTCTTCACAGGTATTTTTGCCCATTCATCTTTAGCAATGATGTCCAAATCTTTCAGGTTGGAGGGTCTTCTTGCCATCACCCTGTTCTTTAGCTCCCTCCACAGATTCTCAATTGGATTCATGTCAGGACTCTGACTGGGCCACTCCAAAACGTTAATGTTGTTGTCTGCTAACCATTTCTTCACCACTTTTGCTGTGTGTTTTAGGTCATTGTCATGCTGAAATGTCTACTAGAGCCCAAGACCAAGTTTATATACTTCTTGATGCTGTCGTTGAGAATCCTCATGTATTGCTCTTTTTTTCATGGCGTCGTTTACTGTGATTAGGTTCCCTGGTCCATTGGCTGAAAAACGCTCCAAAAGCATTAGGTTCCCACCACCATGTTTGAAAGTGGGGATGGTGTTCTTTTGGTTGAAGGCTTCTTGTAATGAATAGCGGAGATGCCGCCGCATGGGAGAGCGGCATGTCGGCTATCTCCGCGTCCCAGCCATCGGCTGCTGCCACGCAACAGCGTGATGCTGCCTTGCCTGGTCCTTCTAGTGCACACAGATGGAGAACTACGCGCGCGCCAGGCGACAGGACCTTTATGCTGCTAGAAGAGGAGTCAGCTGATCATGCCGATCAGCTGACTCCATGTAACGCTCGGTGAAGCACAGAGAGGTCTGATTACCGGTGATCTGCAGTATCACAGGAAATGCAGACGTATACCGAATTATATGTGATCTGCAGTATCACCGATAATCCAATATAGTAGCTAACCTCTGGTCACCTGAGTAGAGTGATGTGATTGGTGCAACAGTAATACAGAGGACAAGCCTCAGTGCAGCAAGGAGAACTGCACAGATTCCTTCCACAGGCCTGGGCTCTCCAAGACGGGAGGAGTCAGGCTGACTGTGGGAAGGAAAGTCCGAAAGTGACACTCAGACGTAAGTGTCACTAACTGGACGAAGAATCGCCTCCAATCGTGAGGTCGGTTCTCAAGGTCGGACAAGCCAGGTCGTAAACACACGGACAGATAAAGTACAGATACAGTAGGCAGAGGCGGAGTCTAGGTACAGGCAGGGTTCGGCAACAGGTATCAGAAATATCGGGGTACAAAATCAGGAGGCAGAGGCGGAGTCTAGGTACAGGCAGGGTTCAGCAACGGAGTATCAGATATAACGAGGTACAAGGTCAGAGTTCAGAAGGATAGTCGAGGCAGGCAAAGGTCATAACAGATAATCACAATCAAACTAGTACTTTAAGCTATCAACAGAATCTAGCTTAGTGTAGGATTACAGCTCCAGCTGGTCCCGGCACACTAACGGATCTGACTAATGGATCTGGGTGCTCCCACGTATGTGAACGCAACGCCAGACCCCAGAGAAGTGAACAGCCGGCAGTATATATACTCAAATGTTCCCCCAGCACCTCCCTCAGTGATGGGCCAATGAGGTGCAGAATCCGGGTCAGCTGACCAGCCTGGTCAGCTGACTCCCCTCAACCTGTCATAAATCTCCCTTGAGTGCGCGCGCGCGCGTCACTCTGAATACTGAGGGACTACGAGTCCCAGCCCCGCTCTGCGGCATCTCCGCAGCGGGGAAGCGTGCACCAGCCGCCGCGTCTAACGCGGCGGCTTCTCCGCGTTCCGCTTGCCTCTCCACGGGGACAGCCGCCTTACGCTGGGAGGAGGCGGCTGCCTCCCCGTGTGTGCGGCCACTGTATGCGGGAAGAGCCGCCGACCGCTGGCTCATGGCGGCGGCTCTTCCCCGCTTCCTTACAGTACCCCCCCCCCCCCCGAGGAGTGGACTCCGGACAACTCCCTCCAGGCTTTTCTGGATGTACCGAATTGCCTCACTAACTCATCCGCATGCATGCGGTTCCCCGGTACCCATTGCCTCTCCTCAATGCCGTACCCCTTCCAATGTACAAGATACTGCACTGAGTTCTGTACAGTACGTGAATCTATGATTTTCTCGATCTCATACTCGGGTTGGGCATTGACTAAGACAGGAGGAGGAGGAGTGGGACCCAGCTGGACTGCGGGTTTGAGAAGTGATACATGGAAAGACCTCACTCCCCGCATGCTGGTGGGAAGATCAACGGTATATGTGACATCGTTGATCTTTCTAATCACAGGGAATGGGCCCACGAACCTGGGACCAAGTTTGTCAGAGGGTTGTTTCAGAGCCAAATGACGTGTAGACACCCAAACCAAGTCTCCAGGTTTGAAGTGCCACTCTACTGAACGTCTCTTATCAGCTTGACCCTTTTGATTAACAAAAGCTTTTCGTAAATTATCTCCCACTGTGCGCCAAATATCTTTGAAAGATCTCTGCCAGGCTTCCAAAGCTGGAAACGGAGAGGAGACCACAGGCAATGGTGAGAACTTGGGCAATCTTCCAGACACCACCTGGAACGGAGAGAATCCGGTGGAGGAGCTTTTTAAATTGTTTTGTGCGAACTCCGCGAAAGGCAGAAATTTGACCCAGTCGTTCTGTGTCTCCGCAACATAGCACCTCAAGAATTGCTCCAAAGACTGATTGATTCTCTCCGTTTGCCCATTGGTCTGTGGGTGGTAGCCCGATGAAAATGACAGCTTCATGCCCATCTGTTGGCAGAATGCCCTCCAGAATTTAGAAATGAACTGGACTCCCCGATCCGACACTATGTTTTCCGGAATACCATGCAGCCGGAACACATATGTGATAAACAGGTCAGCCAATTCCTGGGCCGAGGGGAGTCCTTTCAAGGGCACGAAATGGGCCATTTTACTGAAGCGGTCGACTACCACCCAAATGACCGACATGCCTTCTGACTTGGGAAGTTCACCTACAAAATCCATGGACAAATGGGTCCATGGCTCACTCGGGGTGGGTAAAGGCTGCAAGGTACCCACAGGTGCCAGCCGGGAGGGTTTACTCTTGGCACAAACCGCACATTCCCTCACGAATTCCTTGCAATCAGCTGCCAAGGAAGGCCGCCAAGCACATCTAGCTACCAGATCCTGAGTTCTAGATGCTCCAGGATGCCCAGCATTTTTATGCGTATGGAACATCTCTAGAACCTGGAGTCGGAACGGTAGCGGAATGAACAGCACCCCTGCGGGCTTTCCTTCTGGAATGTCTTGTTGGAAGGGAATTAAAGTTCCCTTCCAATCCTCCCAAGTCTCTGTTGCGGCCAGTACCAACCTCTGGGGAATAATAGTCTCTGGAATGGAGGACTGTGCTGTCTCTGACTCAAAGCACCTGGACAAGGCATCCGCCTTAGTGTTCTTGCTACCCGGTGTATACGTAATAATGAAAGTAGTAAAGAATATAGTGAAGCACCTTCTCTGCTATTCATTCGATGTGCCACGGCCAGATCCGGCAGCACTCCAGATCAAATTCCAATGTGCATCAGCAAGCCGGCACCATCTATTTCAAATGCTCTTTTATTGAATCAAATGCTTGTAATCCATTATAGCAACGTTTCAAAGCATACACGCTTCTTTGTCAAGCTAGGTTACAAGGCAAATACACTAAATGCATACACAGCACTTCCTTTTATATCACATGGACCTGTAAGCCACCAATCATATCATCAGTTTTCAACCACCTATCGGTAAAGCTCCTCATGGAGCGGACCTGATGGGGGACTGCTGAGGTACTTACAGATTGGTCAGCAGTATGTGTCATCCCCTCTACGTATTTCAAATTAGCTTAGTTTTCCTCGATAGCGGTACATGCAGATAGTGCTAAAAAGGGACCACAAACTAGTCTTTCACGTAGGGGCACATTTCCGTGTCTGAACTGCGTCCATTGCAGTTCAGTTATAAAAGGTGACCAAATAACCCACCCCTACAAGGGTACTAAATTTAAGATTCAGGGTTGCCACACATGTGATTCCACATATGTGGTGTATGCATTGAAATGCCCCTGTGGCCTATTATATATAGGTCAAACGACCGAAAAAATCAAAGTGAGATTGTCATCCCACAAACATGCCATACGAGAGGGTCTTATAGACCAAGCTGTCCCCTACCATTTTAGACAGGCCAGACATAATGTAAGCCAACTCAAATATATGATTGTTGAACAGGTATTACAGCCTAGAAGGGGTGGTGACAGGCTGAGGAGGTTATTGTGGAGAGAGGCACACTGGATTAGAAAACTTGATACCATGGAGCCAAGGGGACTCAATCGAGAATTAGATCTGACCCCTTTTATATAATATGATGTGCAGAAGATATGTGATTCTTTTAGTATAATGATATTTGACCCCCCCCCCCCCCCCTTGTCTCCATGGTATTAGGGAATTATGTGACTCACACTGGTTTCCTTATGTCGCTGGCTCTGTGATCCACACTGGATGATGCTTATTAATAACATACGTGCGCACGTGTATGATACGCGTGTGCATGTCTGTAACACATAAGATACTGCCACTGGGTGGCATTATGTTAACTGGGTGTATTAGATTTTATAATGCTGTCCCCGTTTATCTGTTTACCCCCGTTGTCTCCTACTATAATATTCAATTGTATGTAGGGCATTCTGTATGTTTAAGGGTAAGGCCATATGTGTCTATATTCCTCGGTGCGGAGGTTTGTTTACATCTACAGTGGGTGGTGCGCCGTCTATGACGCACCACACACTTATAGGACAGCGCTACGAGGGAGAGCAATGACTGGCTACGTCATGCCCTGCCCACGTGACTCTGAGGTTCCCCATCTGGTCCGCCGGCGATGACGGCGGCTCAGTGGGTGGAGCCAGAGGAGGGACGCAGTCCTTCAACCGCCGCTATCGAGGAAAACTAAGCTAATTTGAAATACGTAGAGGGGATGACACATACTGCTGACCAATCTGTAAGTACCTCAGCAGTCCCCCCAGGGCCGGTCCTGGACTTTCTGCTGCCTGAGGCAAAGATCGTAAAGGCGCCCCCCCCCCCCCCCCAATATTTCTACAAAACATGAGCGGCGGCCGGCGGCAGCCAGCCAGCCTTATCATCATTATCGACACGTCGGCGGCGCTCGCTGCTCAGTGACTGACCGTGACAATCAGCCGCAGCCAGGGCAGCAGAGCGGGCGGCAGCCGCCGCCATCAAATCAGCAGGCTTAGGCACTAGGCAGCGTCACCAGCATGCAGCCTTGGAGGAGACAGGAGAGGCCGCAGAGCTCAGAGTCATCGGACTCGGAGGCCGGCGGCAACAGTGCAGTTTCTAGGCTAAAATGCACCCAGGGCGAGGGTGTAAAAATTGCGCCCCCCCCCCGGTATAGGTAACCAGCTATAGGTCCCCCCAGAGTATAGGTGGCCAGGCATGGGTGAGCCAGTAAAGTTGCCCCCAGTATAGGTTAGCCAGGTAGTTGCCTCCAGTATAGGTAGCCAGTATAGTTGCCCCCAGTATGTTAGATAGGCAGGCCCCCCCCCCCCCCGGTATAAGTTAGATAAGTAGGTGCCCCCAGTACAGGTTAGCTAGGTAGGTGCCTCCAATATAGGTAGCCAGTATAGTTGCCCCCAGCATAGGTTAGATAGGTAGGTACCCCCAGTATAGGTTAGTTAGGTAGGTGCCCCCAGTATAGGTAGCCAGTATAGTTGCCACCTGTATAGGCTAGCTAGGTAGGTAGGTGCCCCCAATACAGGTTAGATAAGTGCCCCCAGTATAGGTTAGATAGGTAGCTTCCCCCCAGTATAGGTTAGATTAGGTCGCTGCCCTTCAGTATAGGTTAGATTAGGTAGGTGCCCCCAGTACAGGTTAGATTAGGTAGGTGCCCCCAGTATAGATTAGATAGGTAGCTGCCCCCAGCATAGGTTAGACAGGTAGCTGCCCCCCAGCATAGGTTAGATAGGTAGCTGCCCCCCAGCATAGGTTAGATAGGTAGCTGCCCCCCAGTACAGGTTAGATTAGGTAGGTGCCCCCCAGTATAGGATAGATAGGTAGCTGCCCCCAGTACAGGTTAGATTAGGTAGGTGCCCCCCAGTATAGGATAGATAGGTAGCTGCCCCCAGTATAGGTTAGATAGGTAGCTGCCCCCCAGTGTAGGTTAGATAGGTAGCTGCCCCCCAGTGTAGGTTAGATAGGTAGCTGCCCCCCAGTATAGGATAGATAGGTAGCTGCCCCCCAGTATAGGTTAGATAGGTAGCTGCCCCCCAGTATAGGTTAGATAGGTAGCTGCCCCCCAGTATAGGTTAGATAGGTAGCTGCCCCCCAGTATAGGTTAGATAGGTAGCTGCCCCCCAGTATAGGTTAGATAGGTAGCTGCCCCCCAGTATAGGTTAGATAGGTAGCTGCCCCCCAGTATAGGTTAGATAGGTAGCTGGCCCCCAGTATAGGTTAGATTAGGTAGGTGCCCCCCAGTATAGGATAGATAGGTAGCTGCCCCTAGTACAGGTTAGATTAGGTAGGTGCCCCCCAGTATAGGATAGATAGGTAGCTGCCCCCAAAACAGGTTAGATTAGGTAGGTGCCCCCCAGTATAGGATAGATAGGTAGCTGCCCCCCAGTATAGGTTAGATAGGTAGCTGCCCCCCAGTATAGGATAGATAGGTAGCTGGCCCCCATTATAGGTTAGATTAGGTAGGTGCCCCCCAGTATAGGATAGATAGGTAGCTGGCCCCCAGTATAGGTTAGATTAGGTAGGTGCCCCCCAGTATAGGATAGATAGGTAGCTGCCCCCCCAGTATAGGTTAGATAGGTAGCTGCCCCCCAGTATAGGATAGATAGGTAGCTGGCCCCCAGTATAGGTTAGATTAGGTAGGTGCCCCCCAGTATAGGATAGATAGGTAGCTGCCCCAGTACAGGTTAGATTAGATAGGTGCCCCCCAGTATAGGATAGATAGGTAGCTGCCCCCAAAACAGGTTAGATTAGGTAGGTGCCCCCCAGTATAGGTTAGATAGGTAGCTGCCCCCCAGTATAGGATAGATAGGTAGCTGGCCCCCAGTATAGGTTAGATTAGGTAGGTGCCCCCCAGTATAGGATAGATAGGTAGCTGGCCCCCAGTATAGGTTAGATTAGGTAGGTGCCCCCCAGTATAGGATAGATAGGTAGCTGCCCCCCCAGTATAGGTTAGATAGGTAGCTGCCCCCCAGTATAGGATAGATAGGTAGCTGGCCCCCAGTATAGGTTAGATTAGGTAGGTGCGCCCCAGTATAGGATAGATAGGTAGCTGCCCCAGTACAGGTTAGATTAGATAGGTGCCCCCCAGTATAGGATAGATAGGTAGCTGCCCCCAAAACAGGTTAGATTAGGTAGGTGCCCCCCAGTATAGGATAGATAGGTAGCTTGCCCAGGTAGGTGCCCCCTCATAATGGCGGAGGGGGGAGCCGGAGCCGCGGTGAGGGCAGCCCGACCTCTCCCTCCCTCTCCCCGGGCCGCCCTCCATGCTCCCCCCTCGGACTTTAGGCAGCAGAGTTAGCGCGCAGGGAAGCGCTGCTGTACACAGTCACAGCCTGTTACTCACCTCCCTGGATCCGATCGCCGCTCCCGCCCTGCTGGTCTCCTCTCTGCCTAGCCGGCTGATACACACGCGGCTGCTTCCTGTGTAAACAGGAAGCAGCCGCGTGTGTATCAGCGGCTACATTGCAGAGAGGAGACCAGCAGGGCGGGAGCGGCGATCGGATCCAGGGAGGTGAGTAACAGGCTGTGACTGTGTACAGCAGCGCTTCCCTGCGCGCTAACTCTGCTGCCTAAAGTCCGAGGGGGGAGCATGGAGGGCGGCCCGGGGAGAGGGAGGGAGAGGTCGGGCTGCCCTCACCGCGGCTCTGGCTCCCCCCCCGCTCAGTCACAGCCATTCATCTGGTGCCGCCCCTCCACTTCCTGCCGCCTGAGGAACCCGCCTCACGGGCGGGCCGGCCCTGAGTCCCCCATCAGGTCCGCTCCATGAGGAGCTTTACCGATAGGTGGTTGAAAACTGATGATATGATTGGTGGCTTACAGGTCCATGTGATATAAAAGGAAGTGCTGTGTATGCATTTAGTGTATTTGCCTTGTAACCTAGCTTGACAAAGAAGCGTGTATGCTTTGAAACGTTGCTATAATGGATTACAAGCATTTGATTCAATAAAAGAGCATTTGAAATAGATGGTGCCGGCTTGCTGATGCACATACGTAATAATGAAAGAGAATCGAGAAAAAAATAATGACCAACGAGCCTGGCGAGGGCTCAACCTCTTAGCTCCCTCGATGTATTCTAGATTTTTATGGTCAGTGTAAACCGTGACCGTATGCTCCGCTCCCTCTAACCAGTGTCGCCATTCCTCGAAGGCTAACTTAATGGCTAAGAGCTCTCTGTTGCCAATATCGTAGTTTTTTTCCGCAGGGGAGAATCTACAGGAGAAGTAGGCACACGGGTGCATTCTACCCTGCAAGCCAGATCGTTGAGACAGCACAGCCCCCACCCCAACCTCTGAGGCATCCACCTCAACAATAAAAGGAAAAGACGTATCCACATGTCTGAGGATGGGTGCAGAACAAAATAAGCCCTTCAGGGTGGCAAAAGCCTGTAACGCCTCGGGAGACCAGTGAGTAGTATCTGCACCCTTCTTAGTGAGGCTGGTAAGTGGAGACACCACCGAAGAGTACCCCTTTATGAACCTCCTATAATAGTTGGCAAAGCCAAGAAACCGCTGAAGCGATTTCAAGCCTACCGGCTGAGGCCATTCTAACACAGTGGAGACCTTGGCCGGATCCATGGACAGGCCTGTAGTAGAGATTATGTATCCCAGGAAAGCGACAGATGTTACCTCGAAGATACATTTTTCTAATTTTGCATACAATAGATTCTGCCTTAGTCTGTTCAAAACGAACCTCACATGGGTTCTATGTTCAGAGAGACTGTTGGAGAAGATAAGGATATCGTCTAGATAAACTAGAACAAATCTTCCCAACACCTCTCTGAAGACCTCGTTGATGAGTTCCTGGAAGACGGCCGGGGCATTACATAACCCGAAGGGCATTACCAGGTACTCGTAATGCCCGTCTGGTGTATTAAAGGCCGTCTTCCATTCATCGCCCTTTCTTATGCGTACCAGGTTGTACGCACCCCGCAAATCCAGTTTAGAAAAGATCTGGGCGCCAGTGATTTGTGTAAAAAGATCGTCTATCAAGGGTAGCGGATAGCGATTCTTTACCGTAATCTTGTTGAGACCGCGGTAGTCAATGCAAGGCCGCAGACCTCCGTCTTTCTTTTTTACAAAGAAGAAGCCTGCCCCAGCAGGCGACCGGGACGGCCGAATAAAGCCTTTGGCCAGATTCTCCCTAATGTACTCCTGCATCGCCAATTTTTCGGGCCCCGACAAATTGTACAAACGACCCCGGGGGGGTACACAACCAGAACGGAGATCAATGGGACAGTCGAAAGGGCGATGTGGAGGCAATTTATCGGCAGCTTTAGGGCAGAAAACATCCGAATATTCAGCATACTGGTCTGGTACCCCCTCCACCTGAATTCTGGTTTGCCCCAATGTTAGCTTCCCCAAACACTGATGAAAACAATGGGGAGACCAGGAGGTTAACTGACCCGTGGCCCAGTCGATGTGTGGTGAATGGACTTGCAACCACGGTATGCCTAAGATAATAGTGGAGGTTGACATGTGCAGCACAAAAAATTGTAATTCTTCCCCATGCAGAACCCCTATGGTAAGTCTCACCATCGGAGTCTGTGACAGGGGACGATTCCGTTGCAGAGGGGAATCGTCCACTGCCGTAACCTGAATGGGGGGTCTCACAGGAGTAAGTGGGAGGCCCAACTCCTGAGCAAATTCGAAGTTCATAAAATTGGCCGCTGAGCCAGAGTCAATAAAGGCTTCAGTGGATACAGATTTATTCTCCCATGTAACCGTACAAGGGAGAAGTAATTTCTTCTCTTTAAGGGGTGCAATTTGCGTGCCCAGGGTGTCACCCCCCACTACTCCTAGGCAAACTCGTTTCCCGACTTGTTAGGGCAGTTTCGCACTCTATGCCCTGCTGCTGCACAATACAGGCACAGCTGTTCTGTCATTCGCCGCCTTCGTTCCACCTGGGTCAGCCTTGACCGCCCAATCTGCATTGGTTCGGGCGGCGGCAAGGCCGGGGAGGGTGTGATAGGCGGAGACGGTGTCACTAGGGGTGTAGCGGATGGTGCCGCGTACGATGTCACCCTGACACGGTGACTGCCCCTAGCCTGCCTCTGGTGGCGCAATCTGCGATCCACTCGAATGGCCGATGATATGGCCTCATCAACCGTCTTGGGCTCAGGCACGGTTAACATTAAGTCAGAGACCTCCTCCGACAACCCAGACAAGAAGTAATCCATTAAGGCAAAGTTGTCAAACCTAGAAGTGACTGACCACCTGCGGAACTCCGCCGCATAATCCTCGACCGAACCTCTGCCTTGCCGCAAAAGTTTGAGCTTCCGCTCTGAGGTCGCAGCAAGGTCAGGGTCGTCGTAGATTATGGCCATGGCCTTAAAGAACTCGTCTACCGAGGTCAGAGCGGTATCGGTAGGACGCAGGTTATATGCCCAGGACTGGGAGTCCCCAGTCAACAAGGTTTTAATAAAGATGACCCGTTGGGTCTCAGTCCCCGAGGACCGGGGTCTCAATTCAAAATACGACAACACTCTACTCCTGAAATTCCGGAAGTCAGACTTGTGGCCGGAAAACTTATCAGGCACAGGCATGCGTATGTCATCACTAGGAGGGGAACGTACTGAATCCACTGACGTCTGAAGGGTTTTCACAGAGCCTGATAAGGCATCGATTAAGGCTTTGTGCTGGCCCAGTGCTTGATGAATGTTATCCACCGAAGTGGCAAGCACAGTCAGAGGATCAGCGCGTGATTCCATCTGTTTTGTGGTCTGGCGTTCTGTAACGCTCGGTGAAGCACAGAGAGGTCTGATTACCGGTGATCTGCAGTATCACAGGAAATGCAGACGTATACCGGATTATATGTGATCTGCAGTATCACCGATAATCCAATATAGTAGCTAACCTCTGGTCACCTGAGTAGAGTGATGTGATTGGTGCAACAGTAATACAGAGGACAAGCCTCAGTGCAGCAAGGAGAACTGCACAGATCCCTTCCACAGGCCTGGGCTCTCCAAGACGGGAGGAGTCAGGCTGACTGTGGGAAGGAAAGTCCGAAAGTGACACTCAGACGTAAGTGTCACTAACTGGACGAGGAATCGCCTCCAATCGTGAGGTCGGTTCTCAAGGTCGGACAAGCCAGGTCGTAAACACACGGACAGATAAAGTACAGATACAGTAGGCAGAGGCGGAGTCTAGGTACAGGCAGGGTTCGGCAACAGGTATCAGAAATATCGGGGTACAAAATCAGGAGGCAGAGGCGGAGTCTAGGTACAGGCAGGGTTCAGCAACGGAGTATCAGATATAACGAGGTACAAGGTCAGAGTTCAGAAGGATAGTCGAGGCAGGCAAAGGTCATAACAGATAATCACAATCAAACTAGTACTTTAAGCTATAAACAGAATCTAGCTTAGTGTAGGATTACAGCTCCAGCTGGTCCCGGCACACTAACGGATCTGACTAACGGATCTGGGTGCTCCCACGTATGTGAACGCAACGCCAGACCCCAGAGAAGTGAACAGCCGGCAGTATATATACTCAAATGTTCCCCCAGCACCTCCCTCAGTGATGGGCCAATGAGGTGCAGAATCCGGGTCAGCTGACCAGCCTGGTCAGCTGACTCCCCTCAACCTGTCATAAATCTCCCTTGAGTGCGCGCGCACGCGTCACTCTGAATACTGAGGGACTACGAGTCCCAGCCCCGCTCTGCGGCATCCCCGCAGCGGGGAAGCGTGCACCAGCCGCCGCGTCTAACGCGGCGGCTTCTCCGCGTTCCGCTTGCCTCTCCACGGGGACAGCCGCCTCACGCTGGGAGGAGGCGGCTGCCTCCCCGTGTGTGCGGCCACTGTATGCGGGAAGAGCCGCCGACCGCTGGCTCATGGCGGCGGCTCTTCCCCGCTTCCTTACACTCCAGCTATGCTCCGGATTGGTTGAGTGACTGGGGTGGCGCTGTGGAGCGCTTTTAGTATATATAGGACTCGCTTGTCACTTGCAAGTTGTCTGCTGTTGCGAACATATACGTGTGAGCGCTCAGACCTGAATCAGATCCCACAGTGTGTTAGAACCAGCCGGAGCTGGGAATTCACACTGAGTCAGATTCCATTGATAGCTTTAACCACTTCCCGACCGCCGTATGTACAATTGGCGGCCGGGAAGTGCACCCCGCAAGGACCGCCGTATTGACAATTGGCGGCGGTCCTTGTAGGGGCATGGGCGGAGCGATCGCGTCATCAGTGACGCGATCCTCCGCCTCCGCCTGGCGCCGCTCACCCGCCGCAACATCCCGCCGGCCATACGGAAGCGCCGGCGGGATGTTAACCCCGCGATCGCCGCATACAAAGTGTATAATACACTTTGTAATGTTTACAAAGTGTATTATACAGGCTGCCTCCTGCCCTGGTGGTCCCAGTGTCCGAGGGACCACCAGGGCAGGCTGCAGCCACCCTAGTCTGCACCAAGCACACTGATTTTTCCCCCCCCCCTGCCCCAGATCGCCCACAGCACCCATCAGACCCCCCCCTGCCCACCCCCCAGACCCCTGTTTGCACCCAATCACCCCCCTAATCACCCATCAATCACTCCCTGTCACTATCTGTCAACGCTATTTTTTTTTTTTATCCCCCACCATGCTCCCTGCCCCCTCCTGATCACCCCCCACCCCTCAGATTCTCCCCAGACCCCCCCCCCAGACCACCCCCCCTGTTTACTGTATGCATCTATCCCCCTGATCACCTGTCAATCACCTGTCAATCACCTGTCAATCACCTGTCAATCACCCATCAATCACCCGTCAATCACCCCCTGTCACTGCCACCCATCAGCCAGCCCCTAACCTGCCCCTTGCGGGCAATCTGATCACCCCCCCACACCAATAGATCGCCCGCAGATCCGACATCAGATCACCTCCCAAATCCATTGTTTACATCTATTCTCTCCTCTAAACACACACTAATTACCCATCAATCACCCATCAATCACCCCCTATCACCACCTGTCACTTTTACCTATCAGATCAGACCCTAATCTGCCCCTTGCGGGCACCCAATCACCCGCCCACACGCTCAGATTGCCCTCTGACCCCCCCTTATCAATTCACCAGTGCATTAATTACATCTGTTCTTCCCTGTAATAACCCACTGATCACCTGTCAATCACCTGCCAATCACCTATCACCCATCAATCACCCCCTGTCACTGCCACCCATCAATCAGCCCCTAACCTGCCCCTTGCGGGCAATCTGATCACCCACCCACACCATTAGATCGCCCGCAAACCCGCCGTCAGATTACCTCCCAAATGTATTGTTTACATCTGTTATCTTCTCTAAACACCCACTAATTACCCATCAATCACCCATCAATCACCCCCTATCACCACCTGTCACTGTTACCTATCAGATCAGACCCTAATCTGCCCCTTGCAGGCACCCAATCACCCGCCCACACGCTCAGATTGCCCTCAGACCCCCCCCTTATCAATTCGCCAGTGCATTAATTACATCTGTCCTTCCCTGTAATAACCCACTGACCACCTGTCAATCACCTGCCAATCACCTATCACCCATCAATCACCCCGTCACTGCCACCCAACAATCAGCCCCTAACCTGCCCCTTGCGGGCAATCTGATCACCCACCCACACCAATAGATCGCCCGCAGATCCGACATCAGATCACCACCCAAGCGCAGCGTTTACATCTATTCTCTCCTCTAAACACCCACTAATTACCCATCAATCACCCCCTATCACCACCTGTCACTGTTACCCATCAGATCAGACCCTAATCTGCCCCTTGCGGGCACCCAATCGCCCGCCTACATGCTCAGATTGCCCTCAGACCCCCCCTTATCAATTCGCCAGTGCAATATTTACATCTGTTCTCCCCTGTAATAACCCACTGATTACCTGTCAATCACCTATCAATCACCCATCAATCACCCCCTGTCACTGCCACCCATCAATCACCCCCTGTCACTTCCACCCATCAATCACCCGCTGTCACTGCCACCCATCAATCAGCCCCTAACCTGCCCCTTGCGGGCAAACTGATCACCCACCCACACCAATAGATCGCCCGCAGATCCGACATCAGATCACCACCCAAGCGCAGTGTTTCCATCTATTCTCTACCCTAAACACCCACTAATTACCCATCAATCACCCCCTGTCACTGCTACCTATCAGATTAGACCCCTATCTGCCCCTAGGGCACTCAATCACCCGCCCACACCCTCAGAATGCCCTCAGACCCCAGCCCTGATCACCTCGCCAGTGCATTGCTTGCATCTATTCCCCCCTCTAATCACACCTTGAGACACCCATCAATCACCTCCTGTCACCCCCTAGCACACCTACCCATCAGATCAGGCCCCAATTTGCCCCGTGTGGGCTCCTGATCACTCGGCCAATCCCTCAGATCCCCCTCAGACCCCCTTCCGATCACCTCCCCAGTGCATTGATTGCATCTATTTTCCCCTCTAACCACCCCCTGAGACACCCATCAATCACCTCCTGTCACCCCCCTAGCACTCCTATCCATCAGATCAGGCCCAATACAACCTGTCATCTAAAAGGCCACCCTGCTTATGACCGGTTCCACAAAATTCGCCCCCTCATAGACCACCTGTCATCAAAATTTGCAGATGCTTATACCCCTGAACAGTCATTTTGAGACATTTGGTTTCCAGACTACTCACGGTTTTGGGCCTGTAAAATGCCAGGGCGGTATAGGAACCCCACAAGTGACCCTATTTTAGAAAAAAAGACACCCCAAGGTATTCTGTTAGGTGTATGACGAGTTCATAGAAGATTTTATTTTTGTCAAAAGTTAGCGGAAATTAATTTTTATTGGTTTTTTTTCACAAAGTGTCATTTTTCACTAACTTGTGACAAAAAATAAAATCTTCTATGAACTCGCCATACACCTAACGGAATACCTTGGGGTGTCTTCTTTCTAAAATGGGGTCACTTGTGGGGTTCCTATACTGCCCTGGCATTTTAGGGGCCCTAAACCGCGAGGAGTAGTCTAGAAAACAAATGCTTCAAAATGACCTGTGAATAGGACGTTGGGCCCCTTAGCGCACCTAGGCTGCAAAAAATTGTCACACATGTGGTACCGCTGTACTCAGGAAAAGTAGTATAATGTGTTTTGGGGTGTATTTTTACACATACCCATGCTGGATGGGAGAAATTTCTATGTAAATGGACAATTGTGTGTAAAAAAATCAAACAATTGTCATTTACAGAGATATTTCTCCCACTTAGCATGGGTATGTGTAAAAATACACCCCAAAACGCATTATACTACTTCTCCTGAGTACGGCGGTACCACATGTGTGACACTTTTTTACACCCTAAGTACGCTAAGGGGCCCAAAGTCCAATGAGTACCTTTAGGATTTCACAGGTCATTTTGCGACATTTGGTTTCAAGACTACTCCTCACGGTTTAGGGCCCCTAAAATGCCAGGGCAGTATAGGAACCCCACAAATGACCCCATTCTAGAAAGAAGACACCCAAAGGTATTCCGTACGGAGTATGGTGAGTTCATAGAAGATTTTATTTTTTGTCACAAGTTAGCGGAAAATGACACTTTGTGAAAAAAAACTATTAAAATCAATTTCCGCTAACTTGTGACAAAAAAATAAAAACTTCTATGAACTCACCATACTCCTAACGGAATACCTTGGGGTGTCTTCTTTCTAAAATGGGGTCATTAGTGGGGTTCCTATACTGCCCTGGCATTTTAGGGGCCCTAAACCGTGAGGAGTAGTCTTGAAACAAAAATGACCTGTGAAATCCTAAAGGTACTCATTGCACTTTGGGCCCCTTAGTGCAGTTAGGGTGCAAAAAAGTGCCACACATGTGGTATCGCCGTACTCGGGAGAAGTAGTATAATGTGTTTTGGGGTGTATTTTTACACATACCCATGCTGGGTGGGAGAAATACCTCTGTAAATGACAATCTTTTGATTTTTTTACACACAATTGTCCATTTACAGAGGTATTTCTCCCACCCAGCATGGGTATGTGTAAAAATACACCCCAAAACACATTGTACTACTTCTCCTGAGTACGGCGATACCACATGTGTGGCACTTTTTTGCACCCTAACTGCGCTAAAGGGCCCAAAGTCCAATGAGTACCTTTAGAATTTCACAGGTCATTTTGAGAAATTTCGTTTCAAGACTACTCCTCACGGTTTAGGGCCCCTAAAATGCCAGGGCAGTATAGGAACCCCACAAATGACCCCATTTTAGAAAGAAGACACCCCAAGGTATTCCGTTAGGAGTATGGTGAGTTCATAGAAGATTTTATTTTTTGTCAAAAGTTAGTGGAAAATGACACTTTGTGAAAAAACACAATTAAAATCAATTTCCGCTAACTTTTGACAAAAAAATAAAATCTTCTATGAACTCACTATACTCCTAACGGAATACCTTGGGGTGTCTTCTTTCTAAAATGGGGTCATTTGTGGGGTTCCTATACTGCCCTGGCATTTTAGGGGCCCTAAACCGTGAGGAGTAGTCTTGAAACGAAATTTCTCAAAATGACCTGTGAAATTCTAAAGGTACTCATTGGACTTTGGGCCCTTTAGCGCAGTTAGGGTGCAAAAAAGTGCCACACATGTGGTATCGCCGTACTCAGGAGAAGTAGTATAATGTGTTTTGTGGTGTATTTTTACACATACCCATGCTGAGTGGGAGAAAGATCTCTGTAAATGGACAATTGTGTGTAAAAAAAATTAACAAATTGTCATTTACAGAGATATTTCTCCCACCCAGCATGGGTATGTGTAAAAATACACCCCAAAACACATTATACTACTTCTCCTGAGTACGGCAATACCACATGTGTGGCACTTTTTTGCACCCTAACTGCGCTAAGGGGTCCAAAGTCCAATGAGCACCTTCAGGCTTTACAGGGGTGCTTACAATTTAGCACCCCCCAAAATGTCAGGACAGTAAACACACCCCACAAATGACCCCATTTTGGAAAGTAGACACTTCAAGGTATTCAGAGAGGAGCATGGTGAGTCCGTGGCAGATTTCATTTTTTTTTGTCGCAAGTTAGAAGAAATGGAAACTTTTTTTTTTTTTTTTTTTTTTTCACAAAGTGTCATTTTCCGCTTACTTGTGACAAAAAATAATATCTTCTATGAACTCACTATGCCTCTCAGTGAATACTTTGGGATGTCTTCTTTCCAAAATGGGGTCATTTGGGGGGTATTTATACTATCCTGGAATTCTAGCCCCTCATGAAACATGACAGAGGGTCAGAAAAGTCAGAGATGCTTGAAAATGGGAAAATTCACTTTTTGCACCATAGTTTGTAAACGCTATAACTTTTACCCAAACCAATAAATATACACTGAATGGGTTTTTTTGTATCAAAAACATGTTTGTCCACATTTTTCGCGCTGCATGTATACAGAAATTTTACTTTATTTGAAAACTGTCAGCACAGAAAGTTAAAAAAATCATTTTTTTGCCAAAATTCATGTCTTTTTTGCTGAATATAATAAAAAGTAAAAATCGCAGGAGCAATCAAATAGCACTAAAAGAAAGCTTTATTAGTGACAAGAAAAGGAGCCAAAATTCATTTAGGTGGTAGGTTGTATGAGCGAGCAATAAACCGTGAAAGCTGCAGTGGTCTGAATGGAAAAAAAGTGGCCGGTCCTTAAGGGGTAGAAAGCCCTAGGTCCTCAAGTGGTTAAAGTACTACTGCTTGCTACTGTTTATGTGTTAGACTAGTTCCCAGGTGTTGAGATCAAGGACCTCACACCTAAGACTAGGAGATTGCTATATTGTTACTATCATCTGTTAGACTAGTTCCCAGGTGTTGAGACCAAGGACCTCACACCTAAGACTAGGATTGATATATATACTGTTACCTGTTATGACCTCTGGCTTTCCTGACTACTCTCCTGTTCTTTGATTCGGTACTTCTGCCCATCTGATTACCTGTTGCCAACATTGCCTGTACCTGGATACCGAATCAGTCTTCCGCTTCTGTACTTTGTCTGTCCGTGTGTTGCCGACCTGGCTTGTCGGACCTTTCTGGCTGTCACCTAGCCCCTGGGTGATCAGCCTTACTGTATACCTGTGACGCCTGCTCTTCAGGTGGTTATTAGCTGCTATATCAGGCCTATGCAGCACAGTCAGTGGGTCTTTACCTATCCAAGGTCCACTGGCTGCAGTACAGTCTGATTCCTGCTCCTCAGGGAATCCCTAGCTGCAGACCAATCATCATCAATATTACTCCAGACAGTGATTCCTGCTCCTCAGGTATCCACTGGCTGCAGTACAGCCCGGTTCCCTGCCCCTCAGAGAATCCTAGGCTGCAGAAGTGTTTGTATCTCCCACTTCTCGGGAGATAATCTCTCCAATTACTGTTGCACAAAACACTATATCACATTGGGTGTCCTGTGTCTAGCTATTCTAGTATTATTGGTGATTCTGCAGATCACCACATAATCAGGTATAGCATCTGTATTATTGGTGATACTGCAGATCACCAATAATCAGAAAAATCTGTGTTGCTGACACCAATCGTTACACCTCTCCTGTTTTACGCCAAATGAAGGAAACATCATTTTAACCAAACAATTCAATTTTTGTTTTATCTGACCATAACACAGAAGACCAGAAGTCTTTTTCTTTGTCCAGATGAGCATTTGCAAAGGCCAAGCGAGATTTTGTGTGCCTTATCTGGAGAAGTGGTGTTCTCCTTGGTCTGCATTTGTGGAAGCCAGCAGTATGCAGTGTCCGTTGGATTGTCTGCCTTGAGACATTGCCACCAGCAGAGCCCAGATTCATCAGGATGGCCTTGGTGGTGATCCTTGGATTCTTTTTCACCTCTCTCACAATCCTCCTGGCCAGCACAGGTGTCTTTTTTGGCTTCTGACCACATCCTCTGAAATTTTCCACAGTGCGGAACATCTTGTATTTTTTAATAATACTTTGCACTGTAGCCACTGGAACTTGAAAACATTTAGAAATGGCATTTTAGCCCTTTCCTGACTTGTAAACAGCCACAATGCGCGCCCCAGGTCCTCACTGAGCTCGTTCGTCTTAGCCATAACTGCCCACAATCCAACTGCAGAGGGCTGCTGTTTTTTGCCTATTGAGTTGATTAAAACAGCTGTTCCCAATTAATCAGGGTAATTAGGATGCTTTAGAACAGCTTGGACTATTTGGAATGGTATAGAACTTTGGATTTCCCACAGACTGTGACAGTTTGTGAAGGGTATGAATCATTTTAAACTGGACACTTTTTGCTCAAATGTAAATAAAAGCTGAGAATTTGTTTCCCCACAATAATGCCTCTTGTACATCGTCTTATTAACTTTTGGGAGACACCTATGTCATTTCCCATCAAAAAATGACTTGCTGGTTGAATAAAAGTAACTTTAAGTCAAATTATGCCAGGGGTATGAATAATTATGGGCAGCACTGTACATGTGTCATACATGCTGTCCTACTGAGCATGTCAGTGTGACAGTAACTGGTTTCATTTGACTCACTGAACCCATCCATATGATTTTGTGTACACTGGATCAGTTTTTGTATTTTGCGATCACTGCACAAGCTGACATTCACTCTTCAATTTTGTTGTAAAAAATAAAAAAAAAAATAAAAAAAATAATTTAATTGTATTTTTTTTTAAATACTTTTAATCAGTTTGATCATAATAACGTTGAAATTTGCTTTCAGATATTAGTCAATTTGCTTGCAGTAAATATGCTATTCCTGGCACAAAGGTTTTGTGATTTTCTGCAAGTTTACTAAATCAATAACACAATTAGCATCTGAATGTCTGAATGGAGAGATCCATCATTTATTAGCACATATAATAAGAAACAGGCGACATTTAAAGGGGCCAATCCCCTTCATAGGCAAATTTTAGACAGTTATTTAAAGTATCCAGTTATGTTGTCCGTGATGAATACTAGAGAAGATCACCGAGATGCTTATTTGCAATTTTTTTTTATTTTTTTGCATTTTTTTTCACTTTGTTATACTGGGAATACACAATGAGTTTTTTTTTTGGGGGGGGGGGGGCAAATTTCCTGTCCGATGGATTTTCTGATCGGTTTTTACAATAGATTTTTTTTTATTTATTTCCATTCATTTCTATGAGAAAATTGATCAGAGAAGACATGTTGGAAATGATCTATCAAGCCATCTATCTGCCAAAAATCCTCATGGTGTATTCCCAGCATAACTTGCATACAAGTTGACCTATCCTAAGCATAACTCTCAAATTTTATTAGTTGTTTTTTACAAGCTGCATGCAAACTTCAAGAAATATGCAAGAACATCTGAGTTCAAGTGCTTATACACCGGTGTTAAATATCAGTAGACCATAGACATATCTGGATAGAGCACATACGCACGTATTGTTTTTCATGTTGAAAAATGGGTACACAAATATAATAGTGACACAGTATATGACTTTCGCTGCTAAAGAATAAACAAAGTATCTTAGGAATTATAACTTTATTTTTTTTATTTCCTTTAATTAGCTTTCTTATAATGCACTGTAACTACTTGTTAACCACCAGGCATATATATGACTGGCTGTACTTCAGTGAATATCACTCCTTCTGCTCATGCTGGAACTGGGCCTTGTTCCTTCAGTTCTTTGAAGCACTTAACTTCAGTCCCAGCCTGTGTGCTTTGTGCATACACATTGAGGAAGGTAATTGTAATGATTACCAGAACATCCTAGCCTGGAGGAACCTATTAGGGCAGGAGCAGAGGACCTTATTCACCCTAATTATCCAATTATGTGTTAGCTGATTGCTTATAATGGTGGAGTATATATGTTAAGCTGGTCACAGTCTCTCTAAAAATAAACAATATCATGCATTAGGGGTCTATTCCATAAAACCTGTAAATATTTTTTACAGAAGAAAAATTATATACTAGGGCATACTTTTACACAAGAGGCTTGTATACTATGTTCTCTTATGCTAGGTACACACCATACAATTTTAGATTTCCTGTAATGCTGGGCATACATGGGTCGATCTGGCGGCCGATTAGCCGATGGATCGACCCCCGCCGCGTCCCCACTCGTCCCCGCCGGCGGTCCTTATCAGCTGCTCGATACCATGCCATTGTCCGCCGGTGGGAATCGAGCGGGCGCGGGTCGAGCGGCTTGATCGGGCCAGCTGAATATTCTCAGCTGGTCGATACACGGTACAGAAATGTACCATGTATCCCCAGCATAAGATTTACCTGCCAGATAGAATTTCCAACATGTTGGAAATTATCTATCTAACGATCGATCTGCCTAGCAATTAGGCATTGTTCTACTCAGCAGGAGATAACCAGAGGACAATGCACCAGAGATAATAACCAGTCTCTACATAATGCAGAAATTTTAACTGAAAAATCTAACAGAAAATTGTATGGTGTGTGCATATGATCATAAGAGAACAATGCAGATGAGGCAGCATACACTCAAGAGGGCAGTTGGCTGCATGTCCTATCACTATAACATCATTTAGGTCCCTAATTTGGTGAGAAGGGTAGAGAAGGCAGTTAAAGGCAGATGCTGCTTGTTCTACTTATCCCTGTGGGCAGAAATAGCAATTTGGGACAACTCCATTGATCATACCCCTTGAAAGTGGTTGGCCAGTGGCCATCTGCTTGCCAACACACATGAAAGGGATTGCCCAATCCAGATAAACATGGTTTAAATCCTATTTCTACAGTAAGTATAAATGGAATGTATAATGCTTTTAAACACAAATCTAATCTTTATTATTTATAGTACATAGTACATAGTAAACAAATAATTTTTGCACATGTATTTGTTTTTATTAGGAACGCCTTTAAATTGTATAAGGATTTACTTTTCCGAGCTCCTCCTGCTGATTTTTGCAAGTTAGAAATGTTTACATATCATAAGCCAAGCCTCCTGCCTGGTGTTTAATGTCCAACTTGTGTTTTTATTACTGTCTGTCTACCCTAGTAGCTATGAGAATTTCCATCACTTTAGGGTTGATTCATAAAAGCTTTGCCAGAAATTATTTTACCTCTTTTTTTTTTCATCTTATTTGCATAAAACTTTGAGCGATCCGCCGGGCGGATCGCTCAAACTCACTCTTATCAAGCAAACGACAGTCTGTACACACGCCCGATTTAGCGGGCGAATGACGGAACGACGGGACGTTCAAACGACCCGTCGTTCGCGGAAATCCGACGTGTGTATGGGCCTTTAGATAACTTTGATAATCCAAGAAGAGATTACAGTTGAAGAGGCAGACTTTCCTCTATTTCTCCCTGAAGGAATAAACAGAAGTATATCCGTTACTCTAAGGCTGCTTTCACAGTGGAACGTTAAAGTCCCACGTTACAGCAGCCTGTAACGCAGCCCAACTCACAGCAATGATAAATGAATGGGCTGTTCACAGTGCCTACGTTGCGTTGGAGTATAACGCAGCACAGTAAATGAAAGTGCAGCGTGCTGTGCGTTATACTCGTATTTCCCTGCGTTAGAATGTTTGCACATGCTCAGTACTTTTTATTTTTCAATTTGACGCATGCGCCGTTTTTGTTCGATAGTATGCGCCAAAAAGTACACATCACATACCCATCAAGAGACTCATAACGCGGCTTTATATAACGTCCAACTTCAAAGCTAACATGCGTTGCGTTAGGGGCACGTTATGCGACCTTAACGTCGCATCTAACGCAACGTCTTGGTGTGAAAGAGCCCTAAAGGACTCTGTAACAGAAATGTAGGTTTTTAATAAAGATACAGGATCCTAGTGGGTGTGGTGAATCTGGAGTCTCCATATTTTTGAAAGCTGGCAAAGTCCATTCTTGATTGAAATAAAAAGAGGATGAAACATTTGGAATAAATGAATCCACTGGGTTTAGAGCTACTCAATCCTTATAGAAAGACATGAATGGCTCTCTGTAGCTTACAGCTTGGAGCTCAGATACCCTTCTTCCGTAAGTAATAGCTATCAAAAATGTGACCTTCAAAGTTAAATTTAAGATAAACCAATCCTCCAGTGGCACAAAGGAAGAAGAGGAAAGATAGTCCAACACTGTAGGCAGATCCCACTGCGAAAATCTAGGTTTTATTGGAGGACGGAGCTTCAAAGCTGCTCTGAAGAATTGCTTTATTAAAGGGTTTAGTGCCCATGAAGTTTCTTGAACCACTGATATGGCAGATATTTGTGATTTTAAAGTATTGTAGGCAAGACTCCTGTCTAATCCTCGTTGCAAAAAGGTAAGTATATTGCCCACAGAAGGCTTGAGAGGGTCAAAAGCAGAGGACACTGCAAAAGAGAAACACTTATCCCATGTCCTGTTATATATTGGTGAAGTTGTAGGTTTTCTAGCAGATAACAATGTGGATACTACCTCTTTAGGACAGCCCTGATTTAGTAATCTTTCCCCCTCAACCTCTAAGCCGTTAAGTTTAGTCTCTCTACGTTTGGATGAGCATAATGACCTTGAACTAGGAGATCTGGAATTTGGGGCAGATGTCTGTTGTCATTGACAGCAGGAGAGTGAACCATGGCCTCCTCGGCCATGCTATCACTTTTACATTCGAAAACGCCAACTTCTGCAGGATTTGAAGATCAATGGAATTAGTGGAAATGCATAACCTCTCCTGAATGTCCATTTTGGGGCTAGAGCATCTACTGCTAGCGCTGTCTGAGCAGGAAACCTCAAATAAAAAATTTGAAGCCGAGTGTTGTATTGGGATGCAAAAAGATCTATTTGAGGAGGACCCCATCTTTTTACTATAGATCGGAATACCTCCACATTCAGGGACCACTCGTGGCGATCTAGTGTTTTCCTAGACAACTCGTCCGCTAGAAGATTGTCTGAGCCTGGTATGTACAATGCTGTAAGATCTTTTAGATGAGTTTGAGCAAGAAGCATGAATCGGGGTAACCTCTCCGATTAAAGCCTTGCTGTGAGCACCCCTTGTTTCCTTATATAGGACACTGCAGGCCTGTTGTCCAACTGGAGCATTACCGAACAACCCATTATTTTCGGTAGAAAAGAATGTAATGCATGGAGGGCAGCTTTGACTTCTAGAATATTCAAAACCACATTCTCTGTAGGAAAAGTCCATTCTCCTTGCACAGCTAGGTCTTCACATACCGCACCCCAACCTAACGCACTCGCATCTGCAGTTATCAGAGTCCATTCTGGTGGGATCAGTGAGCAGCAATTTCTTAGATTGTCCGGGTTTATCCACCAGCTCAGCGTTTTTCAGACTGCGAAGGGAATCCATATTGGTTGATAGAGATCTCCTTCTTTCCATTGGGAGAGGAAGTTTATCTGAAAGGGCCTTAGATTCCAGTGTGCCCAGCGAACTAGTGGGATTGTTGACGACATCTGACCTAAAATTTTCATGCATTGTCTGGCAGGAACCATCGAGTTTGGTTGAATTTGACTTAGGTCTGCAGTTATTCGAAGTAACTTGTCTTCTGAAAGCGCAATTGTTCCTGGTACCGTGAAAAATACCCCTCCCAGAAAAATCATTTCCTGAGTGGGAAGTAATTGACTTTTTTTTGGTGTTTATTATCCATCCATAGTCTGTCAAGGTCTGGATTGTCATATCTCTGTGTTTTTTCAGGCGATTTTCTGACTCGGCTAATATTAAAATATCGTCCATGTAATGCAGTATTCTTATTCCTTGAACTCTCAGTATTAAAACAACTGCCAGCAGAACTTTTGAAAATGTCCTGGGGGATGTAGATAGACCAAAGGGAAGGGAGCAGAACTGGAGATGAATGTGTCCAACCACGAAACGTAAACATTTTTAATAGGAAGGATGAATTGGGACGTGAAAATAGGCGTCTTTTAAATCGATTGAACACATCCAGTCTCCAGTTCTGACTGCCCTCGCCACTGTCTGGAGAGACTCCATTCTGAATTTTGGGAGTTTGATGAATTTGTTTAGTGCCTTTAAGTCTATGACTGGCCTCCAGTCACCGGTCTTCTTCCGAATCATAAAAATGGGGGAATAGAAGCCTTTGAGACACAGGAACTGGAATTGCTGCTCCCTGTTCTATTAACGTTTCTATGTATTGAAAGAGAATCTGTCGTTTTTTGCGTATTCTTTGGGATAGAAGTCTTGAGGATATGAGGTAACTGAGGTGGACTTTTGAATGACCATTTGTGGCCCTTGTTTATTATATCCAGAATCCATGGATCTAAAACATTTTCCGCCCAAACAGATGCGTAGCGGGACAGTTTTGCTCCCACTAGATCTGTCTGAACGGGCCTCATATCAAAAAGATTTAGTGGTGTTTCCTGAAGGAGTACCAACCTTTGGTTTAGCAGATCTAAAGGAAGAAGGCTGAGATATCTTCAGTTTTTGTTAAAGTTTTTACCAGGTCAATATGACCGAGCATCCTTAAAGAGAATCTGTATTGTTAAAATCGCACAAAAGTAAACATACCAGTGTGTTAGGGGACATCTCCTATTACCTTCTGTCACAATTTCGCCGCTCCCCGCCGCATTAAAAGTAGTCAAAAACAGTTTTAAAAAGTTTGTTTATAAACAAACAAAATGGCCACCAAAACAGGAAGTAGATTGATGTACAATATGTCCACACATAGAAAATACATCCATACACAAGCAGGCTGTATACACCCTTCCTTTTGAATCTCAAAAGATCATTTGTGTGTTTACCTTCTGTCCCCTTCTTCTCTCATGCACTGAACATTACAGGCTTCCTGCAGACAGCTCTGCATGTGCCTGTGTGTAATTCCTCAGTATGTGTCAGCCAGCTACTTTCACAGCCTAACAGAGGAGGATTTTTATCCAGCTCTCTTCTATCACTGATAAGATAGCAGAGACGCTGCTGGCTTATGTAAATAAAACACACACTGGAGTGTGCATAGAGGAACAGAGCAGCATGGAAGAGTTGGCAGCCTTCCAGACACAGGCCGACAAGTCTGACAGGGGAAAGATACATTGATTTATTACAGAGTCCGTGATAGTACAAAGTGCTGCAGTGAGCCAGAACAGATTAAAATAGGTTTAGGAACTTGTAGGATGGTAGAAAAAACGTTGTAATTTTTGTTTTAGAGTCACTTTAAATCTCTAAAAATATTGTCTATTTTGCTGAGAAAAATGTTTCTCTGGAATTTTCGATCTTGCGGCAGAAGGCCAGATTTTCCGCCCATTACTCTCGATATGGCTGAATCTAATGTGGGCCCAAACAAGTGTTTACCATCGTAAGGAATTCTTGTCCAGGTGGTTTTGGAGGAAGCATCTGCTGCCCCGGCCCTTAACCACAAAGCTCTCCTGGCCATGACTGAGAAGATCATAGACCTGCTTGATGCTTTTACCACTTCTAAAGCTACTTCTCCAGAAAACTCTGCAGCTACTTTTAACTGATTAATGGAGGTACAGATAGAATCCTTATTGGCATCTTTCATAATCGCATTTTCAATCTCTAAGACCCAGGCTTTAAGAGCCCTAGAGACTGATAGCTGCATCTCCAGAAGATAAATATGATCTTTTTAAGTCAACATCAATTTGGCGATCTAGAATATCACGGAAAGAGTTAGAATCATCTAAAGGTAAAGTAGTGTTTCTTGCCAAGCGCATAATGGAAGCATCCGCTACAGGAGTAGAGTCTAAAATTGTACCATCTTTCTCTGACAAAGGGTACAATTTACGTAGGTGGTTTTTAGTAGATTTTTTTACCGTTTTGTTCCATTCCTCAGCTATGATCTCCTTAATTTCCTCCATAAAGGGAAATGCAGAATGATTTGTTTAACCACTTGAGGACCCACCCTTTACCCCCTCTTAAGGACCAGCGCTGTTTTAGCTGATCTGTGCTGGGTGGGCTGTGCAGCCCCCAGCACGGATCAAACACCAGGCAGAGTGACCAGATCGCCGCCCTTTTTTCCCCACTAGGGGGATGATGTGCTGGGGGGGGGGGGGTCTGATCGCTCCTGCCTGCCTGGGTGTTGCGGGGGGGCACCTCAAAGCCCCCTTCCGCGGCGAAATTTCCCCCTCCCTCCCTTCCCCGGAGATCCGAGGCTGCACAGGAACGGATCTGTCCTGTGCATCCTCTAACAGGCTCCTGCCTGTCATGTGACAGCGATCCCCGGCCGCTGATTGGCCGGGGATCGCTGATCTGGTACAATGCTGCTACTGTTAGCATCGTTGTAAAAATGTAAACAAAGCGGATTATTTCCGCTTGTGTTTATATTTAGCCTGCGAGCCGCAATTGGCGGCCCGCAGGCTATTCCTGGAGCCCCCCGCCGTGAATTGACAGGAAGCAGCCGCTCGCGCGAGCGGCTGCTTCCTGATTAATTAGCCTGCAGCCGGCGACGCAGAACTGCGTCGCTGGTCCTGCAGCTGCCACTTTGCCGACGCGCGGTATGAGTGCGCGGTCGGCTAGTGGTTAATGTTTAATTGTTTGAAGTATCTTTTCTTTTTAGTTTTTTTTTCAGAATCTTCCTGATCAACCCATTCTATTGCATATTTAACTTGTGAAATAAAAGTAGGGATTAAAGAGAAATCAAATGAATAATCCAGATCAGATTCATCAGAATTTACATCTTCTGATATTGGATTAGAAGGATTATTTGCAGAGGTACTAGGCTGATCTGCCTGCGGAGTACCTATTTCTGCCATTGTATCCTTTACAACTTGTTTAATTACGTGAAATACTGACTTTCTCCAGAGATATCATAGTAGCATTTTTTGCAAACCATCTCATCTGGTAATCTTATGTCCCCACAAAGCCAACATTGATCCTCAGAGGGTCTATTTGTTTTTGAGGAACAATTCTTAGGAGGACTAGGTGATCTCTGTTCAGAAGAACTGGATGGCAACCTTCTAGAATATACTTTCATTGGCTTTTCAGTATTTGAAGAAGATCGATGATTTGATCGACCTCAATCAGCTGATTGACTTGAACCATGTTGAGAGCAGCCTTTAATATCTTCCTTTGGAAGTGTGTGTTTATGGCTGCAAAAAAAGACCAAAAGATCAAGTAAATGTATGATCTTTAGATCTATAACAAAAAAAAAACCTAATTTTTACTCACCCCCTTACCTAAAATTCTTTTTGCGTTCTCTTTTAGGAGATTTTCCCATAACTGAGGATAGAAGCTGCAGAGAGAATGCAGCTATCAGTAACTTTATACAATATACATATATCACCACAATGTAATAGTATAAAACATCTGAGCAAATACCTTTGCTGCGTAAGAGCAGAGAAGCAGACACCCCAGACTGTGCAGCAGACGCCACGGAGTTGCAGGACGGCAAACGAGCGGTCAATGACAACACCCAGCAACTTCCTGGGCTGCCTCTTATGACGCCCGCATTTGCCCATAACAAAGATGGCCTCCGCTACACCAGTAAGGGCAGTACAGCGAGCGGGCTTCAAGAAAATGGCCGCAGCTGCAGACCATTTTGAACACAGTAATGCGCATGTGCAGACTTACCGGCCTCAGACTGGCAGGACTCAATAGGGACGGCAATAGACGCTCCAGATTACCGGATACCGATAAAACAGTGACAGAAAGTACACCACTATGAGTTACATCAAATAGAATATCCATATGTTTGTGAAAACTGCATTGCAGATTTTGTGGCTTTATTTGGGAAATAGCTGTACATCTCATTAAATGTTTGACCAAAAAGACAGAGAACGCAAAAGAGCAGGCTTCTGACCTCTTTGGAACATATAGTTACCTGAGAATCAGAACCGCAACCAGGGGAGGTAGGAACCTGGTTGGAAACCGCAAAATATAAGGTAAGGAAAAAATAATCCATGGAAAAAAACAACGTCCTATCTGGCGGTGAGGACTTAAAAAGGAATATGGGGTAATGGGTGGAGCTCATTTTACATTCAGAGAGTTCCTATCTGGCAGTTGTAGGCGCCCATCTGTATGCTGCCATGGAGATATCAGGGAAATTCAAAATTTCTCACCTTTCAGCTATTGTAGTTTAAAAATAAAATGTGTTATTGTGGATAAAACGGACATTTTATTTGCCCATTTGTCCCGATTATTACGTTTAAATTGCGTCCTTAGTTCAATGTATGGCGATAATATTTTATTTGGAAACAAAGGTGTATTTTTTCCGTTTTTTTTTTTTTTTCTAATATAAAAATAATTACAAGCCTTTATTTACAAAAGCAACGGTAATATAACCTCATGACATACATATTTAAAAAGTCCCTAAGGTAACTATATAGTTGTTTTTTTTAAATTATGTAATTTTTTTTACAAGTGTTTTTTTATATCTATGGGATATGGGTGGAAGGGTTTAAAAAATAAATATTTATTACATTTTTGAATGTTAGTGTATTATGGTGTATTTTACTTTTTGGCCACAAGATGGAACTACACACTTAGTTCCGTCTGCTGTTAACAGCATACAGGAACTAGTGTGTGTGCGTGTAACAGTTTGCTTTCAGTTTCGAATGAGAGTTGCGTCTCACTGCCGCAAGCTCTCATGCATCACAGGCATGGACACCAGTGTTCATTTTCAGTAATCTGCTGGCCAGGCGGTCATTTGTGCGCTAGATGTGGCTAGCATCCGATCAGCCACTACATAGTATTTAATGGCCTCAATTCACCAGTGGTTACCGACCTATTTATCACATGGTTGGTAATTTAACTCATGTTATATCTCAAAATAGCAATTCTCCAGAAGTATAGGCTGAAATATCGACTGGTCAAAATTCGTGCGAAAATGGTGCGAAATTTGTGGATAAATGTGCGATAAATAGGCGATAGTTATTCGTTATTTTTTCTCAAAATTAGAATTCACCAGGGAAAAAAGGGGGTGTGATCATTCGTTATTTTAGATCTATTTATCTTCTACATGTACCTAGAGATATGTGGTTTTTCTCACAGCTGCTGCAGCTCACTCTGCAGCTAGTTTACTAGCAGCACACAGTAACAGCTTATACTGTACATATTTCAGGCACCAGAGAGCAGCCCAGTTACAATATTAAGTGGATGGGTGAAACGAAGGAGGAATTTGGATACATTTTTCATCGGGAGGGAGCGCAAAAATGTATCCAAATACCACCTCCGTTTCACCCATCCACTTAAGGCCTCTTGCACACTGCATGCATTTCAGATTCCGATTCCGCTTTTTAATCTGTTTTTACATCCGATTCCGATTCAGATTTTTAATCTTAACTGCATGCTGCGTTTTTTGATCCGTTTTTCTGTTTAATGTATTCAGGGAAAATCGGAAACGGAATCGGAAACGGAATCGGAAAACGGATTTGCAGTGTGCAGGGAGCCTAATATTGTAAATGCTTTATAGTGCTTAATATGCAGAACAGAGGGAGGGATTTGCAATGGAAGGAGAGGGTCAAAAAACAGGGAGGAAAACCCTCTGCGGTACTGTGCTGGTAATAACCTCCTCCTCTTACCCACAATCCTTTACTTCCAGCATCCAAAGTATCGCATGCAAATCATTAACACAGCATAACTACCGACCGTTTTTCGCACAGTTTTCGCATCCACATCGCTCCATTATCGCCTGCAACCAAACACTCCTCTAAACTATCCTCGCACAGTGGTAAATTGCAAAAAAAAGGGTTAAAACACTGCATCAGATAAAATACAGACCTTTTTATCACTTACTAACTCTTTTAGCCACTTACAGCAGAGATTAGGGTTAGGCATTATGGGGGGAAGTTAGTATTAGGCACCTACAGGGGGAGGTGGGGGGTTATAGTAGAGGGGTTAGGCACTTAGAACAGAGTGTTAAGTTTAGAATATGCCAGGTAGCGCATATTAAAATATTTATACTGGTCCAACTGATGCGACCACGCTGCAATACATACTCCGTTTTCATGGCCATAGCAGTAGACCTAAGTGCACTCGTCAAAGAGCAACCATCACAAGCAGCGAAACAAGATTTACTCCAGGCACTATTTAAGAAAATCTTTAACCACTTGAGGTGTTTATTTTTTGGTCAATATTTATTTCTTTTTTTTTTTTATATTAAATGTGTGTATTTTTTTTTTACAATTTTTTTCCCTCTCCCTCCCTCCTTCCCTGCTGTTAGCCAATTACAGTGATCGGCTGTGATAGGCTTCAGCCTATCACAGCGGATTGCTTCTGTGTGTGCCAGTACAGCGCTGCCATAGATCACATTGCTGTATACTATAATACTGAATACTCTTCGTCCCCACTTCCCTGACCTGGCCCCAGTCCTCACCTCCTTGTTCAATCTTTCCCTTTCCACAGGCACCTTCCCCAAAGCATTCAAACAGGCCACTGTACTTCCCCTGCTGAAAAAACCCTCACTCGACCCAGCCCTACTCTCAAATTACCGCTCAATCTCCCTCCTTCCCTATGCTTCTAAACTCCTCGAACGCCTAGTCCACCAACGCATTACCCAATACATCAACACCAATACCCTACTTGACCCCCTACAGTCTGGATTCCGACCTGCACGCTCAACTGAAACAGCCCTCACCAAGGTGGTCAACGACCTTACCCTTGCCAGGGCCAAAGGCAGTTATTCCATCCTGCTCCTCCTTGATCTCTCTGCAGCATTTGACACTGTTGACCACCCCCTCCTCCTCCGATCACTACAGTCCATGGGCATCCATGGTCTTGCCTTGACCTGGATCTCCTCCTACCTATCCAATCACTACTTCACAACTTCCTTCAATGGCTCCTCCTCAACCTCTGCCCCCCTCGCAGTTGGGGTCCCCCAGGGCTCTGTTCTGGGCCCCCTTCTTTTCTCCATATACACTTCCTCAATTGGCAAGCTTATCTCTTCCCTGGGCTTCAAATATCACCTCTATGCCGATGACACGCAGATTTACCTCCATACCCCCGATCTCTCATTCACCACCATAAACAAGGTCTCCACGTGTCTCTCAGCAATTTCCTCCTGGATGTCTGCTAGGTTCCTGAAGCTTAACCTAGACAAAACTGAGCTCCTGATCTTTCCACTCCATGCTGCTGCACCCCTCCCAGATTTCCACCTGACAATCGATAATACAACCATTCACCCTACCTCCCAGGCCCGCTGTCTGGGTGTCACCTTGGACTCTGAACTCTCCTTCATCCCACACATCAAAAACATCACCAGAGCCTGCAATTTCCACCTCCATAATATCTCCAAGATCCGCCCCTTCTTAACTCCAGACACGACCAAACTGCTCATCCATGCCCTCATCATCTCCCGCCTTGATTACTGTAACTCCCTCCTTTCTGGCCTCCCCTTGAAACGCACTGCCCCCCTGCAATCCGTGATGAAGGCGGCTGCAAGACTCATCCATTCTTCGCACCGCTCCGCATCCACATCTCCCCTTTGTGAATCCCTGCACTGGCTCCCTATCCGTTTCAGGATACCTTTCAAGATTCTATGCCTGGTGTATAAATCTGTGCACAAAACCTGCCCTACCTACATCTCGGAGCTTGTTCACAGGACTCCTGTCCTATGACAGCCTGTACTTGTATTACTGGGCCTACCGAACCAGCCCATATTGCATGATCATGTATTTTGTACAATTTGCATGTATATCTTTGTTCTATGTTGTATAACCTTGTTATGTCTGTCATCCTTGTATCATTGTATATATTTATTGTCCAGCGCTGCGTAATATATTGGCGCTTTATAAATTCAATAAATAATAATAATTAAGTAAATAGACAGCAGTTTCGCCATCTAAAAGTCTGCTAGCGGCGATCGCCACTGGGAGACTGAAGGCGGAGCTCCGCCTCCCAAGCGGAGGTGCGCACGCGATCTCCAGCAAAACAGGCGGTCCTGGGGCTGCCACCGCGGCCATGCCCATCGGCGTGACACGGTTGGCTAGTGGTTAGAGTAATGGAGTTCTCCTATAGAAAACACAACATGCTTGGCTGAATTAGAGATAGAGGGCTGTTTTGAAGAAAGGCAGTGCCATCATTGTGAGAAGAGTATAGTTTAAAACACCAGTGTGGTAAAGATGACTTTTTGCTTTCTTTTTTTTTCCAGCTATTAGTTACAACATGTTTGGTTTGCTCTACTAATTCAGTAGGAGACCTTTGGCAAGTCTCCCTTACACTGCTACTGCCAATAGAGCTCGCCCTAGTGGCTGCTGCTCTGCTCTGGCGCTTTGAGTCCACAAGGGAGAAAAGCGCAATATAAATGTTATTTGTCTTGTCTTGTCTCTACAAGATGGAAGGATGAGCTTGACTTGTTGATATGGGGATAGTACCAGGTTTTATGAGTCATTCCTACTTGATCATCTCTTTAACAGCTGAAATAGGCAGATGTAAAAGTACCATATAATATCTTGGCTTAAGCCTTACTGTGGAGAGGGAGAGTATGAGGGCCTCCTGGTATTTATGGGAAACAGATGTGCTTGGCATTGGTGGCTTAGCATGTTCTTCCAGATCTGCTTTCGCTGCTTGCCTTATCACTGGGAAGACAAGAGATCCTTGTCTTTTGTGGACTGTGAGAAGTAATCTTGTAAAACAAGCTATTCGATATATCCACCAAATGTGTTTTTTATACAGTAATAGAAGGTAGTACAGGAGGTGTAGTTCTCTGCAGTATGGTTGTGAATCTGCCATGGGAGAGCTAATGTTGATAAGAACCCCTTCTGTATCGTCTGCACGAAAAAGAGCATGTAGACAGAAGGTTCCTTTTGGTTTCTCAGGAGGGAATTTGAATGAGGTTCTTGTCTGGAAGAGTTGCAGACTGTGTGCATTCATGACATTCCATGCTGCAATGTCTACAGACCTGGTATGGCTGAGTGTTTACGTCAGATTAGAATATAAAACTTATACTAACTTCTTCCTACTTTTTGAAAACCTACTGTTGTCCCCTGTGAGTTTTTCATTTAGTGTATTGAAACATAACCCAAGGGAATCCATAGGAAAAACTGAATGAAAAATATATTTATTTAAAGAGGAACTGTAGTGAACATGCTATTTTTTTTTTTAACAAAAATGTATACATTTATCAGTGTTTGCCGATTGTAAAATCTCCCCTCTCCCCGATTAACATTTTGAAATGTATCACTAGTGGCAACATCCACAAAGATGCAGCCTTGTGGATTGCTTGTTTATGGAGAGCTCCAAAGCTAGTGCAAAATATATTTTGTCTCCCAGAATGCTAAACATCACTGGGAGGGCCGGGCTACGTTCAATATACACTGTAGATCTAGGAAGTGGTTCTGCTAAATCCTGAAAAATCACCATACAAGTTGGTATCCTGAATAATTTACTGCATTCTACTGTCACTACCCTTCCTCTTTAAACTTGGGGAGTAGCATTTGTCAGATGGATTTAGCTGTGCATGTTATGCTGTGTTTAACTTCTTGCCGACCGGCTAATGCCAATGGGCGTGGCCGTGGCGGCAGCCCCAGGACCGCCTAACGCCAATTGGCGTCAAGTCCTGGGGCACTGATTTGCAGGAGATCGCGCGCATCTCCTGCTCGGGGGCGGAGCTCCGCCCCCTCCTCAGTCTCCGAGCGGCGTTAGATGGCGTGATCGCCATCTATTTACATAGTACAGTGCTGCGATCAGCAGCAGCGCTGTACTGGGGACAGCCGTGTGACACGGCTGTCTCCCTGGGGGACAAGAGAGCAATCGGCTCTCATAGGCTGAAGCCTATGAGAGCCGATCGCAGGATTGGCTGGCTGGCTGGAGGGAGGGGAATGAGAAGAAAAAAAAAAAGTACATTTGTTTAAAAACAGACAACTAAATATTTATTAAAAAACAAACAAACACCTAAGGGGCGATCAGACCCAACCAACAAAGAGCTCTGTTGGTGGGGGGAAATGAGGGGGGGGGGGGGAAGAGAATTACTCGTATGCTGTGTTGTGCAGCCCTGCAGCTTGGCCTTAAGCTGCAGTGGCCATTTTAGTTAAAATTGGCCTGGTCTTTAGGGGGGTTTACGACTGTTGTCCTCAAGTGGTTAAAGGGTACCCGAGACAAACTTAATGAAAGCATTTATGCTTCCTTCAGCCCTCTTTAGACCTTGGCCTCCCTAGCCAACCTTCTGGGATGCCTACTTCCTCTGCTGGCCGGCCTGGTCTCCTCGATTCTGCGCATACTGGGCATGTGCCCTATCCCACATCCGTCAACTGGAGTGTTCTGCGCCCATGCAAAACACTGTTGGTAACGGGAGCGTGATGGGGTGCGGTGGCCGGGCCATGCATGCGCAGTACAGCCAGACTGGCGGGGAATGGAGGAAGAGGCGCTAGAGGAGGATCAAAGCAGCCCAGGGGGACAGCGAGGGAGCCACAGCCTGAAAGGGGCTAGAGGAAGCTCCAGGTAAGTATCGTATGTTTTTATTTGCTTCGTTCTTGAGTTTCCTTTAATGCTTTAGAGTAGACCATAGATCAGGGGTCTCAAACTCAATTTACCTGGGGGCCGCAGGAGGCAAAGTCAGGATGAGGCTGGGCCGCATAAGGGATTTCACGTGTCCCCGCCGCAAAACGAGGGCTGCAGAGCCCCCAAATCGCCCGGGGGGCAATCAGTCGGCTTTTCCTGGAAGGGGCAGAGCTTTCAGCTCTGCCCCTCCTGACGTCAATCGCGGCAGATTGCCGCTTTTGCCTGCCCCTCTCACTCTTCCTTCACAGAAAGGGGCGGGGAGAGGCAGCGATCCGTGCGGCGATTGATGTCAGGAGGGGCAGAGCTACAGCTGGAAGCTCTGCCCCTCAGCGCAGTCATGGATGTTTGCCCGGGGGATTTAGGGGCTCTGCAGCCCTCATTTAGCGGCGGGGATGTGGCGGATTACTTGGGAGCACTGAAGCGAACTATAAGGTAAAATAGGCAAAAATAGTTTGCTTCCGTGTCTCTTTTGCTGGCGAGGGCCACAAAATATTGTATCGAGGGCCGCAAATGGCCCGTGGGCCGCGAGTTTGAGACCCCTGCCATAGATGCAATTTGAGTACAATACCACTTCAATGGTTCTAATTCCTAATAAAGACAGACAGATTAAAATGATTCTTATGCCTGGTACACACCATGCAATTTTCCGTCAGATTGGCGGTCAAATCAATTTCCGACAGGTGATATCCAAACGTTTTTCTTCTCGATTTTGTATAGCAGTGATCAGATAAACAATCAGAAATCAGATTGGACCTGCTGGAAATGTTCCATTTGACCGCCAGTCTGATGGGAAATAGCATGGTGTGTACCAGGCATTAACCACCTGGGCATTACGGACGAGCTCAGCGCCGCGGTGGATTGCTCAGGCCCTGGTGGGCCGATTTGCATAATTCTTTTTTTATACACGCAGCTAGCACTTTGCTAGCTGCGTGTCTTACTCGCTCGCCGCCGATGCGCCACTACCCGCAGCGAAAGAGGGCCCCCCCCTCCGCAGTCCCCTTGTGCAGCCTGGCCAATCACTACCAGGCTGCGCTATGGGGTGGATCGGGACTCCCTGTGACGTCACGACGTCGATGATGTCATTCAGTCATCGCCATGGCAATGGGGAAAGCCTTACAGGAAATCCCGTTCAGAACGGGATTTCCTGATGGGTTTGATCATCAGCTTGTGATCGGAAGGGTGGGAGGGGGGAATCTAGTGATAGGCTAGCTACATGAAAAAAAAATTAGGAATCAAAACGCCCAGGAGGTTAATCAATGTCCTGATTGGTAATTGTTTATACAACAATGCTACACACACCCTTTTTTGTCTGATCTTCTTTTCTTCCTGTGGATATCAAATAAAAGTCCATTTAATAGAATGATCATACTAATGGCAAGTGACAAAGTCCTGGTCAACACTGTATGTCGCTTGGGTATCTGCTTTATCTGGGTAACTATTCATCCTTCGTGTGCATTGGCAGCACCTGTTAATTTGATATTATCTTGCTGTATTATATTCTGGTGCATAATTTGTATATGGCTCACAGTAATACAGTGGGATGTAAAAGTTTGGGCAACCTTATTAATTGTCATGATTTTCCTGTATAATCGTGGCTGTTACAATAAAAATGTCAGTTAATATATCATATAGGAGACACACAGTGATATTTGAGAAGTGAAATGAAGTTTATTGGATTTACAGAAAGTGCACAATAATTGTTTAAATAAAACTACATTTGGGCACGGTTTTCATTTTATTGATTCCAAAAATCTTTAGAACTAATTATTGGAACTCAAATTGGCTTGGTAAGCTCAGTGACCCCTGACCTACATACACAGGTAAATCCAATTATGAGAGAGTATTTAAGGGGGGCAGTTGTAAGTTTACCTCTTAATTTTCTCTGAAGAGTAGCAACATGGGGGTCTCAAATAACTGGAAGACAAAGATTGTTTACCTCATGGTTTAGGGGAAGGATACAGCAAGCTGTCTCAGAGATTTCAGCTGTCTGTTTCCACAGTTAAGAACATATTGAGGAAATGGAAGACCACAGGCTCAGTTCAAGTTAAGGCTCGATGTGGCAGACCAAGAAACATCTCAGCTAGACAGAAGCGATGAATGGTGAGAACAGTCAGACAACCCACAGACCAGCACCAAAGACCTACAACATCATCTTGCTGCAGATGGAGTCACTGTGCTTCGTTCAACCATTTGGCGCACTTTACACAAGGAGATGCTGTATGTGAGAGTGATGCTGTATGTGAGAGTGATGCAGAGGAAGCCTTTTCTCCACCCACAGCACAAACCGAGCCGATTGAGGTATGCTAAAGCACATTTGGACAAACCTGCTTCATTTTGGAATAAGGTGCTGTGGACTAATTAAATTAAAATTGAGTTATTTGGGCATATCAAGGGGAAAGAGGAAAAAGAACAGCATTCCAAGAATGAGAGTGTGTCTCCTATATGATATATTTAACTGACATTTTTTATCATAACAACCAACGATTTATATAGAAAAATCATGAAAATTAACATGGTTGCCCAAACTTTCGCATCCCACTCTATATGGTAGGGTACAATACTGGTTCTCAGTCTTCAGGTACTCCCACCCAGCACTGCAATAGAAAGTGCATTGTCTCAGCATGAGAAATATTGGCCAGAGAAGAACAGAGGTTTGGCAGGGGAAAACAGGGGAGGGGGGGGGGGAGGCTTCTACCAATCAGGCTGCATTGGTTAAGTCTGAGAGGAAAGAAAAGAAGCAAAAAAAAAAAAAAAAGACAACCCGACATGCCCTGCAACTTCCTTTGTGCAGCAGATGTACCGAATAAGAGTCAGGTAAACTGGGGAATGATCATTTATCAACAAGAAATGTAATTGTGACTTTAAACTTTTGAATTGCCTGGTTAGTATCCTTGATTATCAGATAAAAATAAAAAAATGATTTTTGATTTGGGGCAGTGGTGTAGCAATAGGGGATGCAGAGGCTGTGACCGCATTTTTTGTTGTTGGTGCTATGCTGGTAATGATCACCTCTATATGTGCATTGCATAGTGGTAATCCTTAAATAGTTTCCTTACTGTAAATACAACTTTCTGACACTGCAGCTCTCCTAGGTAGGTTTTGGGGCTCCATATTAGAGTGCTTTGGGCCCCATGTAAAACTCATACTGGGGCCCCAAGTGCCTTAGTTACGCCACTGAGAAGGGGATTATCCAAGACAACCACACATGGTGCAGCTTAAGGCTGGTTTCAGACTGGAAACCAGCGCCAGCAATGCATCACACAGCACTGTCAAAAACGGGCCTTCATGGAAAACCATGCTATTGCGCGGCATTCCTTGTCTGGCAACTGGCCAAGCAGGAAGTGATGCACGCTTGCATACAGGGTTTCCATCTGGTTGGAAACTGTAAACTGAGGGACTAGAATACAGATATTTACTTTTTTTTTTTAATTATATTTAATGTTAAGAAAAGGAACAGATCCTAATGGATGCAAACAGATTCTATGCTAATCAATGGGATCTGTTCAGCCCATTCCACCAAACAGAGCACAAGTTTGGGGAGGCTGCAGTTTTGTTCGGAACAACGTATGCGTTGCATTGACAGATCACTAATGAAACAGAGGGTCACGGATGACAGACCGATACCCAATAAAAATTGGTCTGTTTCATGGATCAGTTTTTGATCTGTGCAGTGTGAACCGGCCCTAACACAGAAGCATAGCCTTCAAGTAGTGGTCCCTCCACTGACCAATTTACTGGTATATAAAAAGGACCATACATTGGATGTAAACATCTTACAAGTGGAGTTAAAGAGGAACTCCAGTGAAAATAATTTAATAAAAAAAAGTGCTTCATTTTTACAATAATTATGTATAAATGATTTAGTCAGTGTTTGCTCATTGTAAAATCTTTCCTCTCCCAGATTCACATTCTGACATGTATTACATGGTGACATTGTTACTGTGGGCAAGTTATGTAGCGGTTTCTAGCTGCTCTGGCTGTTACAGACAGCTTTAAACAGCCATTTCCTGTCTGTGAACATTGTTACATTGTGGCAGTTTGCCCAGAGTACCGCGGTATTTAGAGCCTCTTGTGGGAGGGGTTTCAGCACAAAATTAGTCACACAGCGCCCCCTGATGGTCTGTTTGTGAAAATCATTCAATTTCTCATGTAAAAGGGGGTATCAGCTACTGATTGGGATAAAGTTCAATTCTTGGTTGGAGTTTCTCTTTAAGGCTGTAGGAGATATACGTCATAGTTCAGGTTACTTTAAGCAACAAGGAGCTCTGTAAGACATTAAACATAGCCAGTGCAGATCAGTCTGTTTATTTTCCAATTAGTTTTATCCCAGTCTTGTTCTCTAAGGCACAAGCTGCTGCTGCACAAGACATGAAACATAACCGATGCAGATCAATCTGTTTATTTTCTAATTCATTAGATCCCAGAATATTGGACTCATCCATGTTTTCTTGTGTTTTTTTTTATATTGTTCTAGCAGGCAGGCTGCTAGAACAATTTAAGGGAAATCTTTAGTTGGAGCTGGTTACTTGGTGTTTAACTATTAATAAATCCATTGCATGGTTGTACGATCGCTTCTCCATATGCTCCAGCCCTGAGGTACCTTTGTATGACCTGGGATGCACTATATTAACCAGTTGAGGACCATAGGCTTACACCTCCTAGGGACCAGGGTAATTATTTTATTTAGTGCTCTGCAGCTTTAACTGCTCGCTGCACAGCCATAACAATGAGCATTAGGCAGTTGGGAAGGGGTTAAATTTGCTTACACTTTAGGTCAAATGCAATACAAAATGTTAGACATTTAATCTATTTGGTACAGGCTAGTTCTGGTCTCTTAAAGAGACTCTGTAACACAATTTTAAGCCTGATTTCTTCTATCCTATAACTGTTCTAATGTGGCCTGTCTTACTGCAGCCTTTCCTACTTGCACTGTCTCTGTAATAAATCTTATCTCCTTTCCTCTGTCGTGCTGAGGCTGGAATGTGTAGCACTGCTTGTCATTGGCAGAAGCTTTACACACCCCCTCCAAGCTCTGCATGAGTAACACAGTAAGCTAGTTCTCAGCCTATGATACACTGGTTAGAAGCAAGTCTTTTGTTTGTAAACACTGCCTAAAACTGTTCATTACAAACGAGGATTGCAGCAGGGAGTGGCAGAAACAGCACTGAGGGGCACAGGAGAAAATAAGGAATAGAATGGCATGCTTTTTATTGTAAGAATATTAGAGTACAGAGTCTCTTTAAAGACCAGAGCCTTTTTTTTTTTAAATCTACCAATTTCTGATCAGTGATTAGCTCACAGTGATCACTTGGTAAGGAGCCAATGAAACCTGCTTCTTAACTATAGGAAGATGCTCAGCTGTCACATGACAGACAATTTTGCTTCCGCAAGTAGCTCGGGACTTCAGAAAGCTGCAGCACAGAATCTACATCCCATCAAAGAGGAGAGCCACAGATGCAGTGTAGATTCTCATTTCCACAGTCCCAAGCTGGTTAACTACAGTACAGTCATGACTGAAATTGTTGGCACCGCAAAAAATTTTTCCCAGAAAATTAGGTATTTCTAACAGAGAAGTATTGAAGTAACACGTTTTGCTATACCCGTTTATTCCCTTTGTGTGTATTGGAACAAAACAAAAAAAAGGAGGAAAAAAAGCTAATTGGACATGATGTCACACAATACTCCAAAAATGGGCTGGATAAAATTATTAACATCCTCTCAAAATTGTGGATAAATAAGATTGTTTCAAGCATGTGATGCTCCTTTAGGGTAGGAACACTAGGCAGTCGCATATGCATTTTTCCATAGCACATAGTGGAAAACGCATATGCGATTCTGCCTAGTGTGTTTGAACTCTTAGGCTGCTTTCACAGTGGGATGTTAACCACCCTGGCGTTCTGATTAAATCGCCAGGGTGGCTGCGGGAGGGTTTTTTTTAAATAAAAAAAAAAACTATTTCATGCAGCCAACTGAAAGTTGGCTGCATGAAAGCCCACTAGAGGGCGCTCCGGAGGCGATCTTCCGATCGCCTCCGGCGCCCAGAATAAACAAGGAAGGCCGCAATGAGCGGCCTTCCTTGTTTTGCTTATATCGTCGCCATAGCGACGAGCGGAGTGACGTCATCGACGTCAGCCGACGTCGTGACGTCAGCCGCCTCCGATCCAGCCCTTAGCGCTGGCCGGAACTTTTTGTTCCGGCTACGCTGGGCTCAGGCGGCTAGGGGGGCCCTCTTTCGCCGCTGCTCGCGGCGAATCGCCACAGAGCGGCGGCGATCAGGCAGCACACGCGGCTGGCAAAGTGCCGGCTGCGTGTGCTGCTTTTTATTTCATCAAAATCGGCCCAGCAGGGCCTGAGCGGCAGCCGCTGGCGGTGTTGGACGAGCTGAGCTCGTCCAGACCGCTCAGCTGGTTAAAGTCCCACGTTACAGCAGCCTGTAACGCAGCCCAACTCACAGCATTGAAAAATCAATGTGCTGTTCACAATGCACACGTTGCATAGGAGTATAACACTGCAAGTTAAATTAAAAAGTGCAGCATGCTGTGCGTTATACTCCTATTTAGCCGCGTTAGACTGTTTGCACATGCTCAGTAATTTTTTTTTTTGTTTAAATGTGCCGCATGCGCCATTTTCGTTCGATCAGTATGAGTCAAAAAGTATGCATCAAGAGACGCATAACGCAGTTCAATGTAACGTCCAACGTCAAAGCTAACATGCGTTGCGTTAGGGGCACGTTATGTGACCTTAACGTCGCATCAAACGCAACGTCTTACTGTGAAAGAGCCCTGAAACTCACCTGTGGCAGGTAACCGGTGTGGGGAATTTAAAAATCACACCTGAAAGCAGATAAAAGGAATTTCACTCAGTCTTTGCATTGTGTGTCTGTGTATTACACGCTGGCACGTCTCGGTGTGACATCCTGTTGCTATGGAGATATGACACGGGGATCGTTGTTGAGGTGAGTTTCAAATACCCCCGCTCGCCACTTTGCAGGGAGGGAGGGGGAAATGAGAGGAATAAGCTTTCGGGCTGTAGTTTGCACAGCACTGTGCTACTTTGTTAACCACTTGAGGACCGTGGGCTTTACCCCCCTTAAGGACCGGCCACTTTTTTTTCCATTCAGACCACTGCAGCTTTCACGGGTTATTGCTCGCTCATACAACCTACCACCTAAATGAATTTTGGCTCCTTTTCTTGTCACTAATAAAGCTTTCTTTTGGTGCTATTTGATTGCTCCTGCGATTTTTACTTTTTATTATATTCATCAAAAAAGACATGAACTTTGGAAAAAAAAAATATTTTTTAACTTTCTGTGCTGACATTTTTCAAATAAAGTAAAATTTCTGTATACATGCAGCGCGAAAAATGTGGACAAACATGTTTTTGATTAAAAAAAACAACCATTCAGTGTATATTTATTGGTTTGGGTAAAAGTTATAGCGTTTACAAACTATAGTGCAAAAAGTGAATTTTCCCATTTTCAAGCATCTATGACTTTTCTGACCACCTGACATGTTTCATGAGGGGCTAGAATTCCAGGATAGTATAAATACCCCCCAAATGACCCCATTTTGGAAAGAAGACATCCCAAAGTATTCACTGAGAAGCATAATGAGTTCATAGAAGATATTAATTTTTGTCACAAGTAAGCGGAAAATGACACTGTGACAAAAAAAAAAGGTTTCCATTTCTTCTAACTTGCGACAAAAAAAAAAAAAAAAAAAATCTGCCACGGACTCACCATGCCCCTCTGAATACCTTGAAGTGTCTACTTTCCAAAATGGGGTCATTTGTGGGGTGTGTTTACTGTCCTCGCATTTTGGGGGGTGCTAATTTGTAAGCACCCCTGTAAAGCCTAAAGGTGCTCATTGGACTTTGGGCCCCTTAGCGCAGTTAGGCTGCAAAAAAGTGCCACATGTGGTATTGCCGTACTCAGGAGAAGTAGTATAATGTGTTTTGGGGTGTATTTTTACACATACCCATGCTGGGTGGGAGAAATCTCTGTAAATGACAATTTTTAAAAAAAATTTTTACACACAATTGTCCATTTACAGACATCTTTCTCCCACTCAGCATGGGTATGTGTAAACATACACCCCAAAACACATTAAACTACTTCTCCCGAGTACGGTGATACCACATGTGTGGCACTTTTTTGCACCCTAACTGCGCTAAGGGGCCCAAAGTCCAATCAGTACCTTTAGGATTTCACAGGTCATTTTGAGAAATTTTGTTTCAAGACTACTCCTCACGGTTTAGGGCCCCTAAAATGCCAGGGCAGTATAGGAACCCCACAAATGACCCCATTTTAGAAAGAAGACACCCCAAGGTATTCCGTTAGTAGTACGGTGAGTTCATAGAAGATTTTATTTTGTCACAAGTTAGCGGAAAATGACACTTTGTGAAAAAAACCAATAAAAATCAATTTCCGCTAACGTGACAAATAAAATCTTCTATGAACTCACCGTACTACTAACAGAATACCTTGGGGTGTCTTCTTTCTAAAATGGAGTCATTTGTGGGGTTCCTATACTGTCCTGGCATTTTAGGGGCCCTAAACCGTGAGGAGTAGTCTTGAAACAAAAATTTCTCAAAATGACCTGTGAAATCCTAAAGGTACTCATTGGACTTTGGGCCCCTTAGCGCAGTTAGGGTGCAAAAAAGTGCCACACATGTGGTATCGCCGTACTCAGGAGAAGTAGTACAATGTGTTTTGGGGTGTATTTTTACACATACTCATGCTGGGTGGGAGAAATACCTCTAAATGGGCAATTGTGTGTAAAAAAAAAATCAAGATTGTCATTTACAGAGGTATTTCTCCCACCCAGCATGAGTATGTGTAAAAATACACCCCAAAACGCATTTTACTACTTCTCCCGAGTACGGCGATACCACATGATTGGCACTTTTTTGCAGCCTAACTGCGCAAGGGGCCCAAAGTCCAATGAGTACCTTTAGGATTTCACAGGTCATTTTTGTTTCAAGACTACTCCTCACGGTTTAGGGCCCCTAAAATACCAGGGCAGTATAGGAACCCCACTAATGACCCCATTTTAGAAAGTAGACACCCCAAGGTATTCAGTTAGGAGTATGGTGAGTTCATAGAAGTTTTTATTTTTTTGCCACAAGTTAGCGGAAATTGATTTTAATTGTTTTTTTTCACAAAGTGTCATTTTCCGCTAACTTGTGACAAAAAATAAAATCTTCTATGAACTCACCATACTCCTAACGGAATACCTTAGGGTCTCTTCTTTCTAGAATGGGGTCATTTGTGGGGTTCCTATACTGCCCTGGCATTTTAGGGGCCCTAAACCGTGAGGAGTAGTCTTGAAACCAAATGTCGCAAAATGACCTGTGAAATCCTAAAGGTACTCATTGGACTTTGGGCCCCTTAGCGTACTTAGGGTGTAAAAAAGTGCCACATATGTGGTACCGCCGTACTCAGGAGAAGTAGTATAATGTGTTCTGGGGTGTATTTTTACACATACCCATGCTGGATGGGAGAAATATCTCTGCAAATGACAATTGTTTGATTTTTTTTACACACAATTGTCCATTTACAGAGATTTCTCCCACCCAGCATGGGTATGTGTAAAAATACACCCCAAAACACATTATACTACTTCTCCTGAGTATGGCGATACCACGTGTGACACTTTTTTGCAGCCTAGGTGCGCTAAGGGGCCCAACGTCCTAATCACAGGTCATTTAGAGGCATTTGATTTCTAGACTACTCCTCACGGTTTAGGGCCCCTAAAATGCCAGGGCAGTATAGGAACCCCACAAGTGACCCCATTTTAGAAAGAAGACACCCCAAGGTATTCAGTTACGTGTATGGCGAGTTCATAGAAGATTTTTTTTTTTTGTCACAAGTTAGTGAAAAATGACACTTTGTGAAAAAAAGCCAAAAATCAATTTCCGCTAACTTTTGACAAAAAATAAAGTCTTCTATGAACTCGTCATACACCTAACAGAATACATTGGGGTGTCTTTTTTCAAAAATGGGGTCAGTTTGTGGGGTTCCTATACCACCCTGGCATTTTACGGGCCCAAAACCGTGAGTAGTCTGGAAACCAAATGTCCAAAAATGTCTGTTCAGGGGTATAAGCATCTGCAAATTTTGATGACAGGTGGTCTATGAGGGGGCGAATTTTGTGGAACCGGTCATATGCAGGGTGGCCTTTTAGATGACAGTTTGTATTGGGCCTGTTTTGATGGATAGGAGTGCTAGGGGGGTGACAGGAGGTGATTGATGGGTGTCTCAGGGTGTGGTTAGAGGGGAAAATAGATGCAATGAATGCACTGGGGAGGTGATCGGAAGGGGGTCTGAGGGGGATCTGAGGGTTTGGCCGAGTGATCAGGAGCCCACACGGGGCAAATTAGGGCCTGATCTGATGGGTAGGTGTGCTAGGAGGTGACAGGAGATGATTGATGGGTGTCTCAAGGTGTGATTAGAGGGGGGAATAGATGCAAGCAATGCACTGGCGAGGTGATCAGGGCTGGGGCCTGAGGACATTCTGAGGGTGTGGGCGGGTGATTGAGTGCCCTAGGGGCAGATAGGGGTCTAATCTGATAGGTAGCAGTGACAGGGGGTGATTGATGGGTGATTGACAGGTGATCAGTGGGTTATTACAGGGAAGAACAGATGTAACTAATGCACTGGCGAATTGATAAGGGGGGGTCTGAGGGCAATCTGAGCGTGTAGGCGGGTGATTGGGTGCCCGCAAGGGGCAGATTAGGGTCTGATCTGATGGGTAACAGTGACAGATGGTGATAGGGGGTGATTGATGGGTAATTAGTGGGTGTTTAGGGTAGATAACAGATGTAAACACTGCACTTGGGAGGTGATCGGACGTCGGATCTGCGGGCGATCTATTGGTGTGGGTGGGTGATCAGATTGCCCGCAAGGGGCAGGTTAGGGGCTGATTGATGGGTGGCAGTGACAGGGGGTGATTGATGGGTGGCAATGACAGGGGGTGATTGATGGGTGATCAGTGGGTTATTACAGGGAAGGACAGATGTAACTAATGCACTTACGAATTGATAAGGTGGGGTCTGAGGGCAATCTGAGCGTGTAGGCGGGTGATTGGGTGCCCGCAAGGGGCAGATTAGGGTCTGATCTGATGGGTAACAGTGACAGGTGGTGATAGGGGGTGATTGATGGGTAATTAGTGGGTGTTTAGAGGAGACAATAGATGTAAACACTGCGCTTGGGTGGTGATCTGATGTCGGATCTGCGGGCGATCTATTGGTGTGGGTGGGTGATCAGATTGCCCGCAAGGGGCAGGTTAGGGGCTGATTGATGGGTGGCAGTGACAGGGGGTGATTGATGGGTGATTAGGGGGGTGATTGGGTGCAAACACGGGTCTGGGGGGTGGGCAGGGGGAGGTCTGAGGGGTGCTGTGGGCGATCTGGGGCAAGGGGGGGGGGGGGGGGGAAATCAGTGTGCTTGGGTGCGACATAGGGTGACTGCAGCCTGCCTCGGACCACCAGGGCAGGAGGCAGCCTGTATAATACACTTTTAAACATTACAAAGTGTATTATACACTTTGTATGCGGCGATCGTCGGGTTAACATCCCGCCGGCGCTTCCGTATGGCCGGCGGGATGTTGCGGCGGGTGAGCGGAGACAGGCGCTGGCGGAGGATCGCGTCACGGATGACGCGATCGCTCCGCCCATGCCCCTACAAGGACCGCCGCCATTTGTCAATACGGCGGTCCTTGCGGGGTCCACTTCCCGGCCGCCAATTGTCAATACAGCGGCCGGGAAGTGGTTAAAGGACAACTGTAATGAGAGGGATATGAAGACTGCCATATTTATTTCCTTTTAAACAATACCAGTTGCCTGGCCACCCTTGATCTATTTGGCTGCAGTAGTATCTGACTAACACCAGAAACAAGCCTACTGTAATTTTTGTAATATGCAGAACCAAACTGAAAACACAATGGTGATGTAGTAAATCCCTGGCTAAAATGAACCTGAACACTATCTGTATGGAGTTTACACCAGGGGGTAGCATGGGTTTTCTTACACATCCCAACATTCTGATAAGTGATTATATGTACTCCAATCAGTGTACCAACTTTGCCTTTTATACCACTGTGCCCATATTTCATCTCACAAACTGTAATGATTACATACTACATGTGATGCTCTGTGACCAAGTTGTATCTGATTATTCTTCTGGGATGCTGTTCTTACTGCAATCAGTTTGTACCATTGATCATATCATGCTGGGTTTTTTTTCAATAAACGTTTGTGTAAAAAAAAAGAAAAAAAAAAGTGTAAAGCAGTTATGCAACTTTTCCAAATAACATAAAAACAAAAACTTAGCTATACAAGGTATCTATACACTGTTCATGGTTTAATATCCTGCACAATGAAAAGTAAGGCTTATCTAAATAGACAGCCATGGGGGAGGAGGAGAGATAGATTTGAGAAGATGGATTCCCCTAACAACTGTATATGTCAGACAGCTCAATTGTCGGATGCCGATATATGTTACAAAGTCAAGTCCTCCTCGCCCTTGATACTTGTGAGTAGAACCCTACACAATAATTTGTGGGGGAGTCTACTACCACTCAGCCAATGAACTGGGGTTACCTACCAACCGGAACCTAAACTCAAGTTACTCTTAATACTGAAATTATTCTAATAACTAAGGACCAGGATTCAGGTAAAATAAGAGAAATTAGGCATACAGAAAACCCTCAGGGGGGCATGGTGACATGCGAAATAAGAGGGACACAGCAACTGCCAGACACATGAGATCAGCCCATGCCAATAATATTTTTGGGATCCCTCAGATTATTTGATCTTCTGTATGTTACACTTAGGGCCCTTTTCCACTAGCAGTCGCTAGCGTTCACGCTGAACGCTAGCGATTGCTGAATCGCAATTACCGGCGATTCCCCGACGTTTGCGGCCGCGATTTTGCTATGCTATGCACTGCATAGCAAAATCGCGGCAAATATCGCTCCGCCGCGCGTTCGCGTTCCCGTAAAAAACGAATCGCGGTAGTGGAAATGACCTACCGCGATTCCTATGTTAAAAAGCAAACCGTAGCAATTGTAAAATCGCTAGCGGTTTGCGTCTTTGCGATTCAGCGCTGGTGGAAAAGGGCCCTTAGGTTGATGGGGCACTACACAGATCCCTGTCCTGGTGTAAAATTGGCCAGTATCTCTGTAAGCTCTGATATGGCCAGTATCTCTGTAAGCTCTGATAAATTTTATGTGATTGGATTGTATATGTCACAATTAATCTTGGCACTGGAACTTGCAACCTAATGCTGGGAATACACTGTTCATTTTTTTAGGCGATTAGATGGTTCGATAGATAATTTCCGACATGTCTGATCTCCCTTTTGATTCATTCGCTGCTCGATTTCTGATAGAAGTGAATGGAAAAAGATAAGAAAAACGAGCGGAAGATAAGAGAACTGACTGAAGAATCGAGCAGCAAAAAAACGATTGAGAGGAGAAACGCACGGCAGAAACGAACAGTGTATTCCCAGCATAACACTTTCAGTCTCCTTTGCCTTGTTATATGCTTTCCTGAGTATGAAATTAGTCTCTTCTTGTGGACCTGTCCCTCAGATCATCACTTTCCTTTTAAAATTGGCAACATTGGACCAAATACACCTGGCTCTGAGATCTTGTCCAATGATATACCATCAGTGAGGGTTAACACACATGTGCCTTTTAAAATGCAAAGCAAGCCATACACTGTACAATTTGTGGTAGATCAAGTACATAGACATGTTCCTGATATTGATAATTGATCTGGTCTGTCACCTTGCTCCAGTACAGTGGTCTGCAAACCCATTCATCAAAAGAGCCAAAGATCAGCAACATAACAATTAAGATTTCTTTTGAGAGACATTTTTTTTTTTTCAAGAACCATGTTTTTAGGAGTCTGTTTAAACTAGCTATTGACATTAAGTAAAAGCAGATATCATAGTAGTAATCTTATATCATGACCAAAAATGATATTTCACATTAAAATAGAAATAGGACAATACTCAAATTTAATGTGAAGTATGACCTTGCATTTCCTTGGAATTTTGTAAATAATGATTAGCCTTCAAAGTTATTGACACAGCCTTGCATTAATAATGATGAGCCCCCACATTGCAACTGCCTTGCAAGAATAATAAATAACCCCCGTATTGACACAGCCTTGTATTAATAATGGTGGGTGACACTGGGCCGACTCACAGGGTGACATTGGGCTGACTGACCTTTCAGCAGTGTACTAGTTATTGGCAGGCTGTTATTTTATCCTCAAGTACACTTTAATGAGGCGCATCATGATTAGGACTGGAATAATACTCAATGGCCTGTGTGGAGAAGTAAGTTTGTCTCTGTACTATGCTTTTGTAAAAATATAAACTAGGAGGGTGTGTTTTAAGTTCCCTGCCACCACCCCCTTCTACATGCCACTCTCCTTCCCATATGCAGTAAGAGTTGTAAACTTATGGAACATTTTTAACTACCTAAAGACCGCCCCACGCCAACGGACGTGGACGCGGCGGCAGCCCCAGGACCGCCTAACGCCAATTGGTGTCAGGTCCTGGAGCCGGCTATTGAAGGAGGTCGCGCGCGCATATCCTTCTCGGCAACCGCCGCACGGGAGACTGTTAGACGGCGACATGTACAGCTCAGCGATCGGCCGCAGCGCTGTACTGGGGACAGCCGTGTGACACGGCTGTCCCCTCCATAGGCTGGACAGTGATCAGCTGTCATACGCTGAAGCCTATGACAGCTGATCACCCTGATTGGCTGGCGGTAGGGAGGGAGGGAGCAGGGGAAAAGAATTTAAAAAAAAAAAGTTATTTTTATTTAAAAATAAATATTTATGTAAAAAAATAAATGTGGAGCGATCAGACCCCACCAACAGAGATCTCTGTTGGTGGGGGGGGGGGGGGGGGAAGGGAGGGGGATCACTCGTGTGCTGTGTTGTGCGGTCCTGCAGCTTGGCCTTAAAGCTGCAGTGGCTAATTAGGGAAACACCAGGCTGGTCTTTAGGGGGTTTAAAGAGACACTGAAGCGAAAAAAATATATGATATAGTGAATTGGTTGTGTACTATGAATAATTACTAGAAGAAGATTAGCAGCAAAGAAAATATTCTCATACTTTTATTTTCAGGTATATAGTGTTTTTTCTAACATTGCAGCATTCTATAATATGTGCAGATTACACAACACTCAGCATTCAAAATGAGTCTTTCAGAGCTGTCTGTGAACTAATGACCTCTCCTCTAGCAGATAAAAAGTAAACAGTTCACTTACAGTTGAGATAATAAAAGTCAGATAACAGCCCTCTCCAGGACTAATGCTGGGAATACACGTTTCGTTTTTGCCTTCGATTCGTTCGGTAAACGAATCGAGTGTTGAAAACGTATGTGAAAATAGTCATAATCTCATTATAGTTTCGATTAATAGACCCCAAAAACGAACGACTAGTGATCGAACATGTTTGATATTATCTCTCTTTATCCATCTAATCGAGCCATTGGTAGGCTTGATGGCTGTTCAGATCGATTATATATTCGTTTATGCCGTCCGTCCCTGTACTACGTTTCATTTCTTTGCAGCCTTCGATCATTGGAAAAACGAAACCATCAGAATCGAAAAAAAAACACGAAACCGTGGGTGGTGATATTAAAGGGAGGGTCCAAGCAAAAAAAAAAAATGAGTTTCACTTACCTGGGGCTTCTACCAGCCCCATGTAGCCATCCTGTGCCCTCGTAGTCACTCACTGCTGCTCCAGTCCCCCGCTGGCAGCTTTCTGACCTCGGAGGTCAGGGCCACATTGCATACATTTTTACGCATTCCAGCTAGTGCAGGAACAAAAATGTACGTGTTGCACCACTAACGCATAAAAATGTATGTGTTAATGTTCCTGCACTAGCGGGAATTTGTAAAAATGTACGCAATTCGGCCCTGACCTCTGAGGTCAGAAAGCTGCCAGCGGGGGACTGGAGCAGCAGTGAGTGACTACGAGGGCACAGGATGGCTGCATGGGGCTGGTAGAAGCCACAGGTAAGTGAAACTCATTTTTTTTTTTTGCTTGGACCTTCCCTTTAACCGTACGATCGATTATTTCGGGATCGAAAAGGACAAAAGGCACAATCGAAACGAAGGTTTTAACGAAGGCAAAAACGAAACGTGTATTCCCAGCATTAGACTTAGTTGAGAGTTAATGGCTTGTTTGCATAGAGATAACTGGAGTTTCTTAACTCTTCCTGTACTGGAAACAATTAGACTGATGTATCTGATCTTAATGTTTTATTTCTTAGCTGTACTACACATACAAATCATAATATCATAATATTTTTTTCGCTTCAGTGTCTCTTTAACACTGCGGTCCTTAAGTGGTTAAATAAGAAAACATCTATGAAAAAAATGCATATCATAACTAGCAACTTCAATATAATAAAAACAGAATACAGAAACCAAAGTTTAAAAATATTTTATTAAATGATTCTGTTTGGTCTTAAGTACACATAAGAGTTCTGTGTTTAGATTAGTTAACCTTGGCATCTGTGGCACCTGTGTGCATGAGGTTAAGCCGTATTCACTAAACATTTTCATACAAACAGGTAGACCCAAACATGAAAACTGGTAAAGTGCAATTCTGGTTTACATACTGGGAGGAAAAGGCCATTTGATTTTCAGAATTACTTTAGTCCAATGTTCTCAAAATGCAGTAATAACATTCTTGGTAAGAGAAGGGAAAGAACACTAACAGTAGGTAAACACCAGCATATCAAAATTGTGCATCTGTACCACTTTCCTACCTATGCAGAATTGATTATAGGATTCACAGCATACTCCTGATCCACAGATGTACAAACACTGGAGTAGTTTGGCATCTCCAAGCAGACTTCCAATAATTCAGCAAATCTACCCAATACACATCCAGTAATTAGAAGTTCTTCTGAAAACCTTGCCATGGAAATGCTTTATTTTTCAAGAGAATCCATCAGTTATGGAACTGCCCCGTGCCTCCTGGGCTACCAGGCAAAATGAAGCATGCTGGAACACACTCTTTCATAAGGGTCTATTGTTCACAGTGTGATAGGCCTCTGACACCCCAAAAACCTCAGAAGGTGGTAGAGGTTGTCATTTGATCTTGAAGTTTACATTACAAATAAATGGTTTCTAGGATAAAGTTCTCAGTGATTTGTCGTTGCTTAATATGCAGAGTGCAGGTGTTGGACTGGGTAGTTTTCCTAAATTCCTGGAGTCCAGATTGCTCTGAGGCTGGATTTACACTCTGTGCATTGCATAACGCATAACAAACACACACACACACACACACACACACACACACACACACACACACACACACACTATAATCTGTGTGAACTGCAATGCAGACTGGAGACATTAATTCAAAGCCAGCTTGCAGTGAGTTAGAATAATGCAATCTATTACAACACAGAGATGAGAACAGGCCCATAGAACTGTATGGGCAGTAAGGTTGACATGCAGAATTATTCCATAATGCAACTGATGCATTGTGAATTCACCCTTATGCAGCATAAGTATAAGGAGTGCTTCTTCGTGGAATGTACACACAAAGAATGGTCATGGAGTGAATGGTCATGGAACTTCATCTTATTTACACTTTCAAACAACTGTCCACCCAAAGCAAAACAACCAACTGAGTGGTGGAGGAAAAGTGTTAAGAAGCTTTGATTGGCCAGTGTAGAACAAGACTCTAGAATTCTAGATGTCACTGCAGCTTCTACTCCAGCATGACATAGAGCCTTACAATACAGAGGCAGAAGCTCTTTCCTTGCTGTGTAAGTAGCAATCATCTGACTGCGTGGAATAGATTGTGAAAGGGTTATGTACATGGAGTCATAAGCAATCAGAGATATTGCATGGTTAAAAATTAATAAAAAAAAATAATTGGGAGTAAAATGGCAAAAAGCACCAAAGCCAGCTGCCCTGCCTGGACAATTATTATTCATATATATGAATATCTTCTCTTTCACCTTTTGCCAGGTCACACAGAATGTACACCTTTCCTGACATCATGCCTAAGAAGGCCAGCTGCATATGAAGCCAAAACTGTACATGATCTCTACCCAAAAATATGCAACTACCAGTATATGGACTTTTATATTAGGTCAAGAGATTCCCTTACAAATGACTGAACAGAAGTGATCGGTAGGGGATCGGAAGGGGTCATATTCCTCTGTCAGCAATACACTATCAATTATACCATTGTTACTGGTAATTGACACTACGGTTTAGCATTTCTTTACCTAACATCAATTTCAGTTTTGTATTCCAGAATTTTTTGAAATCACAGGTCAATGCTATTAATATGGAGTAGTTCAAATGTATTTGTGCTCGACTTAAGCAAGCATTAGCTCCTTGTTTTAAAAGTTCACTGGATAAAGCAATATGCTGTTCTTTTCACTGATGCACTCTGAGCCCTTAGGTGGGTGAATACATGAATTCTGCACTGGGTATTTGTACACAAACAATATGTATTGGAATGTGTGCACCAATTTGTAATAGTGGCACAAAAGGAAACATTTTAAAACTCAGAACTCTGACATGTTAAAGATGAAACAGCAGTCTCTCTTACGGTCACAGACAGCAAGAGTATAAACAGCCCTGAGATAGTGCTGCAAAGAGATGATGGGAGGTGTGTAATGATTCACAGAAGAGCAATGGCCACCTCTGATAAAACAGAGCCATCTATGCCTTGTTCCATGATTTGTACATTTCCTTTTGGGACCCTCACAGTCTCCTGCCAGAGTACTAGGAATGATGGCACATCAACCATGTGTGCCTTGTACAGTCAATGCTGGCAAGAATAACACAGCTTTATATGGTCAGGGTAAATATGGTGTTGCACATTTTCTGAAAGCTCTTAATGGCTTAGAACCACCATAACAAGTCACCAGGTACGGGAAAATGGATTCAGCAATAAAACAAATTGCTAAAGAGTGGTGGACGGTAGTTTCTTGACTCTTCGCTGTGCGAGGATGGAGGATTTGATTGGCTGCAGCTGAGGTGTTGGCTTCGAGCTGTTTAAGGCAGAGTATGTGGCAGCCATAGCTCCCTGCAATGTAAAACCACACATTTGTTAGGCATTAGAGAAGGGGCTATTACACAAAGACTAATAATTTGAAAGGGTTCAAAAATTTCATTTACAACTAGTCATGTATTCTAAAGCCCTAATTTGGCACCACCTAACCTTTTTCTTTCATACATGGGGCTTGTACAGAATTTTTTTTTTTTGCTATTTTCCAACACATTCTAAAATGTCAACCTATTTCCACCTTCCATGACTTCTGAATAGGCATGTCTGTGGCATGTACTATTGCCTTATGTGCACATAATTAAGAGGTCAATGAGATGCTAAATTTTGGCTTGCATGTAAATTTAATGTAAACTGTATGTAGCCTTCCCTCATCCACCCAGTAATCATAACACAGAACTGGCAACAGCTAGGAGAGAGAATTAAGCCACGTAATAGGGAGAGCAGAGGCTAGATATTTCAGTACAGCAGTGCTATACACTGACTTAGAAAAGCTAGGTGCAGGTCACATGCACAGTACATCTGGTAAAATATAGGCGGTTTGGCTTTAATTAAGGTTGGCTAATGGGCACTATTTACCATGAGCATAGTATGAGGGTAGAGCAGAAGATGTGAAAATTATGATAACTCTCCATGTATTTACACACATACTGACCATCACCAGCTGTGCATCTTGCCGATTAAGATGACTCTGAGGTAGCAAATCTCGTTTTGTGATCCACTCGTGTTGCAGAACTTGACGCGCAGTTAGCCGACGGTGGGGATCCACATGCAGCATACGAGACACTAGATCCTGTAAGACATAACAACCTGCACTCAGACTTTGCTAGTGTATAACATTTGATGAACAGGCTCAAAGTACTTTGTAAAATAGTCCACAGGAGAATATTTAAAAAAAAAAAAACACATTCAAAAATTCAGTTCATATTCTTAAAATTAACAAAGGGATTTGCACTACTTCAAAATATATAATATAAATACAGTATAACCATATGCGAGATGGTTGAAGGATTTCAAACCAAGGATGGAGAGGGACTATATATTTAGAATGAGAAAGGTCACCTAGATTAAATACAAGCCAGTCTTTAAAGTGAACCTCCAGACTAAAAATCGACTCAGCAGCACTGAAAAGGCCTGGTGTTTCTTTAACAGTTTCACAGCATCAGAACTTTGTTTCTCTTATACAAGCCTCATTTTTAGATGCACAGAAGAAAACTGCATGTTTCCACTGATGCTGTGCACAGCATGATGGGATTTCTGATGTTGTTGCTCTCGTTCTGCTGTTTTGGTGCAAATTTTTTCTTCTTACATTTAGAATTTAACATTTGAAGCCTAGTGTGTGCAGCTGGGAGGGGTTATCAGGACACATGACAGTTGGAACTGTGTCTCCTGCTCCTTGTCACCTCCTTTCAACCAAAAAGATGGCTGTCCCCATGACAAAGATGGCAGCCCCCATGAATCACAAACATTTGCCTGTTTTTTTAAAACAGGGCAAGTAAGATTATATTACCAATCTATTCTAATTAACATAACTAATATAACTTAATGACAGTATGTTTGTTTAGGCTGAAGTTCGCCTTTAACAGAGGAAGCGACCTGATCAGGAAATCTCAGATTTTATTATTGAATTTATATTTCGCCAACATATTATGCAGCGCTGTACAATACAATATACAGTATGGATTATAATGAATCTTAAAAATGCAATATGCATAATACTATAAAGCAAAGTGCAAAGATGCTCAATAGTGGTGTATTTATACTTATCTGGGGCTTCCTCCAGCCCCGTAAGGTGCATGGATTCTCTCGCCGTCTCCCTGGGCAGCTCCATTCTCTTGTTACCCACCCCCCACCCATAATCTGGCCGATCATGTGCAGAAAAGCACAACTGCCAACATTACCGGTGGCGATAACAAAAGAGTAGAGCAGCCCAGGGAGACGGCGAGGGAGTCCAAGCACCTTACAGGGCTAGAGGAAGCCCCAGGTATGTATAGATACACCACTATTAAACATCTCAGGTACACTTTAAAGTATACCTAAACATTATCTGGGAGGCTGTAAACTTGCTAGATTCTCAGAAGAGACTACTCTGACCGACCAACTTGCCAGAGTGTACAAGGGTTAACAAAGTCAAGAAAGTTCATACAATTCCTCCTAAAAGACACTTGTTTTGTGCAATGGGACATTTGTTGCGATGCGATCACCGCAGATTTGAGGCTTCTTGTGACCCTGCTAGTGACCTACTACATTGTGGGCAGGAAGTGGATCACTGGAATTTGCATCAGGCCGCACATGTGCAGTGCACCGCCAGGGCTGTGGAGTCGGTACAAAAATCTTCCGACTCCAACTCCTCAGTTTCTGAAACCACGACTCAGACTCCAACTCCAGGTACCCAAAATGGCTCAGACTCCGACTCCTTAGTCTAATACTTAACAGGGCTGTGGATTTTGTACAAAAATCTTCCGACTCAGACTCCCGACTCCACAGTTTATGAAATCAACGACTCAGACTCCAACTCCGGGTGCCCAAAATTGCCCCGACTCCTCGACTCAGACTCCACAGCCCTGTGCAACGCACCACGCTCCCATCATGCAGACTGCCTGCGTCGTCCATTGACTTGCATCATTGTATAACCCGTGCGGTAGGCATGGATCATATAGTAATATGCTGCAGCCTTTGCGTTGGTATTGCAGCAATTTGGATGCTTGCAAGGGCAGGGACCACCTCCTATTTGTATATTTTGCTGCAAATTAGCATAGCAACGTGAACAAATTTTATCGATATCTCAAAACACACAATAACTATGTATTTGTACTGCTGTATGTCATGATCATACAGTGTCCCCAATATTTGTTTTGTACCATGTACAGTGCTGCAGAAGATGGTGGCGCTATATAAATAAAAATAATAATATTATTCCCTGCACATTTGTATCTTTGGCTGCACAGTATACAATCCACCTCATCCATATTCAGTTGTATGCACAAGCGATGCGTGGAAAATTGTGTCAGTCACTGTATTGGCACAATGCTAAATAACAGATTCAGATTTAAGACATCACCTTTGAAGCCAAAAGAAGAAAACTACAGAGGTATTGTATCTGCATTAATAGATCTACAGCCGCATGTAAGAATAGCTAAGAAACAGATTTTGAAATTTAGTTCCGAAAGTGATATTTTATAACGTACTATAGTTTATTGTAAATAAGTAAACTCAAAAGGCGCATGCATACGCATGCACTGCAACTGTTGCCCATAAGGATCAGGAATTAATGCCTACAGTGACAGTTGCTATGGGGAGGGTAAAGGTAGCCATACACTGGTCGATTTGCCATCAGATTGGCCAACAGATAGATCCCTCTCTGATCGAATCTGATCAGAAAGGGATCATATGGCTGCCTTTCCTGCAAACAGATTGTAATCGGTTTCATGCTGAAATCGATTCACAATCTGTGAAGCTGCCCCCCCCCGCATACATTACCTGGCTTCGGCCGGCACGACTCCCCCGGTCTCCACTGTCTTCTTCTCCGCGCTGGGCTCCGAGTCCGGCTGGCTGCTTCACTGAACTTCCTGCCGGGGAAGTTTAAACAGTAGAGGGCACTCTACTATTTAAACTTCCTGCCGAGACAGGAAGTTCAGTGAAGCCAAGCCAGCCGGACTGGAGACCAGCGTGAAGGGACAGCGGAGACCGGGGGAGTCGCGCCGGCCGGAGCAGGTAATGTATTGCCGCTAGAGTCGGTCGTCGGGCATTCGAACACCGCTATCGACTCACTCCCGACCCGCCGGCGATCGAGCAAAATCTTCCGCACGGACGGATTGACGGGAACAATTGATTTCAGACGGAAATCGATCGTTCTGTCAGCGTTTGCGCGACGATTTTACAGCAGATTTCATCACAGTGATTGAATCTGCTGTATATCGGCAGGAAAATAGGTGTATGGGCCCCTCAGGAAGGACAATGGCTTAGTACATGATGGAGAAGCTGCCAGTGGACAGGGTTTAGAAAAGAACAATGGTATCTCCAAGATCTGGTGAGCTGGATCAAGAAACATCAGAGGACAACTGTATATGCTAGGTTCTTGGCTGAGATGGTCTTGAACATCTGCATCGGCCAAGCTCCATCTGGTGTGTGTGCAAATCGTAAGACAGGCTAACCAAAAACAGGTGCAAGGGTAACACTTCAGCAGTGGCCTAGAACAAATCAGATTATTTTATTGTTAAACAGTAGAAACTTGATCAATTTATAAGGAAACGGCTACAATTTTGCCCCAAGATTTCCTTGTGCCCCCCTTTCTGTAGAGCAAACCTTTTCTTTGTTTTGATGAAAGAACAACCAGGGTACATTTCAGGTTCGGCCAATACTTCTATACACAAACTCACAATACCTTTGCAGAGTCTGACACAGTGTTCCAGTTTCCTCCTTTTAAGGTAAACTTTCCAATGCCAATCCGAGCCAAGATTTCTTCTGGTGTGTCTTCTGGTCCATTAGCAAAAGGAGTATACCTGTAGATAGAGGTACTTGTTTCAATTTTAACAGGCTTGATTAGATTTTAAAACTGATTGAATGCTAAGGCTTGCTTTTCCAAGGTTTGGTAAATAAAGCTGGTCTTTTTTGCTAAGAGTATGTCCCATATGCATGTGTGTGTACATCACTTTATAGTATGCTGCATTTTCTTTTATTTTATCCCTTTATGGTCTCTGATGAGAAATCTTTTTGGGTGACATCTGGAAGCAGAATTATTGTGTTTTAAAAGTAAACTTCAGCTCAGTCTTCTGATGGCGCCGAAGTTACTCCCTTTGTGCACAAGTAGGGTCCTTGCCTACTCCACATACACTATATGGAAAGGGTCAGGGAGAGGATAAGTGGAGTAGCATTAACCAAAGATTGCAATACAGGAGACACTGGTAAACTGCAAAAGCAGGAACACACTATGCCATGCACAGCAGACTAAATCAATATTACTGGGGGTGCAGCACTGCATCCTGCACAGTAAAAGGCATCCAAAGAATGTGTCTGGATGTCCTGTGCCCAGAAACAGCCCTGCTTGGCAGGGTAGATATGTATCCCCAAAATTGGAATGTTGTACGGGAAACAGATACTAAGCTGTAATGAGGTACATTGAATTATGTAAATTGGTCTATGTACTTTAATTTGCTTCAGAAAAAAAATGTGTCAGCATTGCATGACAATCTCCTAGCTTAGCGATGGTGGGGTAATTACTCTCATTCTCCCATTAATGTCAACAAAGGACTAGAGAGGTAATTGGGTGCAATTTTCTGCTAATGGACTAAACTGCAGCATTGTGAGAGTGAGGAAGCTCACTCAAGCAAACAAATGTAAATAATTCAGCATTTATGCAGGTTCATGCAAATGAATGCAGCTTGAAAATGGGCCACATACCACCTTAGCAGGATTAATTTGGTCAATTTTCAAGCTACATAAGTGTGCACAATTTGTATAGTCCTGCATCAACTGAGAATTATTTGCATCTCATTAACTTTTCCTAATCCTGCACACAACTGTATGAGCAAATTTCAAGATCCTAGGCTTCCCAAATAACCTCTCTGATAAGTCCATTTTGTTTATAAAAAGCTGCTTGGCCCTTGAAATGTTGCTGCTCGTTGTTCCTATTTTATAATCAAACTTTTGAGCTATATACTGTATTACAGAAGTCCTCTGTTGCAGCTTGCTCTTGTACATCTGGCCTGATTAGCTGCAGGCTTGGAGGACAGAGGAGAAAGAAAAAAAGACTATATAGGGAATGTACAAAGTGAAGACAGCGTCACCTACATCACAGGCTACACAGGCGGTAGACAGCCTTTCTGTAGGGGATACATGTTGGTATGTAGTGTAAAGCTGGCCATACACCATATAACCCTGACTGCACAACTATGTACTTTAATAGGCAGACTCCAGAATACATTTAACAGAATATGTAGGCAAGCTTGTATACTACAGTGAATTACTTAGATAAAAAAGTACATAATGTCGATTTTATGTTTGGCCAGCTTTTGATTTGTTAATTCCACACAGCAGAGAAAACTTGGCGTTATTAGAAAAACATATTAATCTAATTCTGTTTTTATGGCACCACTAGTCTACATTTCTCCTTATCAAGTTAATAGTTAGCACCGTAAAAGCATAAACAGGAACTCTTTCAACCTTGTATTTGCACGTGCACTACTCATGTAACAGAAGCCGCCTGGACCAATGCGGAAAAAGACGGAGGCCACATGGACAAGGGGACCCCGAGCTGTAAAGCGGCAGGTAGCCGCTGTGTATACCTACTGTGTCAGAAGATGCACATGGAAAGAAGACGGTAGGCCACGTGGACGGGGGACCCGGAGGTGTACAGTGGCAGGTGGCCGCTGTGTATAGCTAGTGTGTGACAGAAGATGCACATAGAGAGAAGATGGCAGCATCAGGCAGCCGCTGTGTACAGCAATGCCAGAAGTTGCCACCCACACTGGAGGAGAAGAGGAATGCCTAAAAAGATTCCAGAGAAGGATGGAAGGGATGCGTGGACAAGCCGGATGGAGAAAGGAACCCGGCGCTGGATGGGTAAGAGTCGTGCATCTCTGCGGGTTTTTTTTTTTCCAAACCTTCAGACCATAAGATGTACCCACTCCCCCCCCCCCCCCCCCCCACTCCCTCCCTCAAGTTTTGGGGAAGAAAATTGTGTCTTGTGGTCCAAAAATGTTTTTTATTACAAAAGTATAGCTGTGCAGTGCACAAAACGAAGTATTGCTAATTTAATGCAAATGTCTACCCTATGCATTTAAAAAAATAGGATGCTGAACTAGGGCTTTAAATATAGAACAACTTTCATGCCTATCTTTTTGCATTCAATCTGGCTGTTGTCAAGTGCAGATGTCACGTGTCTGTCTTGCCAGATAAGCAGCTTGCTCTTCTTTCCCCCCTTCTTTTAATGACCTACCATTAACTGTCATGATGCCTGTATGTGCACTTACCCTGCCAACATTGTATAGAGGAGGATTCCCAGGCTCCAGATGTCACAGCCTTCATCATATCCCTGCCTCTTCAATACCTATTAATAAATGGTGGTTAAGCATTATGTCAATTTATTATGACAATTCAGTAGGAGTCTTATTAAATGTACAATTCTGAGAGCACACAGGCTGCTATTTTAACAGGTTGAAAGTTCAGGCAGCTATTTCCAGAAATACTGGTTAATCGGGGCTGTGGTTTCCTTGTATTCAAGGGAAAACAAAAATGCAAAATCCTGGTGGGCACTAAAATCTACTCCCAAAATAGCAACACCACAGCATAGTTTATACTTAATTAGCAAACTTTATTTGCAGCAATTTAGCTTCTCTTTATTACATTACGTTCACACATGGGACCCTGAGCAGATCACGTGGGTATGCGTTCTGCCCCCTGGTCCAGCTACTATAAATTACATTGGGACCGGCAACTCTCTGCAAAGTTGCAAAGTTACCCTGGAAGCTCCTCTGTGCACTAGACACAATGACGTGCTGCTTGTGCACAGATAGGCTGAGAGGAGGATGACTGAAGCCGGAGCTTGCGCAGACCGAATGACCCGACTTCCGCTTCCGGGGTCATAGTGCAAATTTGCCGAGAGCTACTGGCCTCAATGTAATTTACAGCACAAGGGGGGTGCTTTACATCACAGCCGGTAAGTAGGGGAGTATTACCATGTATTCGTGGGCACGCTTTAATGCATACACACGCAATCTGCTCAGGGTACCTTTAAAGAAAACCTGAACTGAAAATTAAAAGTCAAAATAAACATACACAAGTCACACTTACCTCCCGTGTAGTCTACTCCTCAATCTCTTTCTCCTCTCCTGCATCCTGTTTGTCCAATGTGATCAAGGGAATTCTCTGTCCTCCATTTTGAAAATGGCCATTACCCCATAACAGATTTCTGGTCAGCACACAGTTAAACTAACATCGCCCAGTTGAGTCATAGGGAAACATGGACATTACCGGGCACTTCAGTTGTCCACTCAGCTATAACTGACAGCAACTGATACATTTCAGTACTGACAAAATGTTATCAGAACTGAAAGGGATCATTGTCAGAAGAAAATGGTGAGCTTCTGAGAGGGACTGATGGCAAGGTAACTATTTCATGTTCATTTGAAGTTACCTCATGTGTTTATTTTAAATAATTTTACTCAGTACAGGTTCCCTTTAAAGAGAACACCGCATGATGTCTGCAGTGTGGTGGTCAGAGCTGCGTATCTGAAAAATGTTGTGCTAAAATAAGTGCGTTTGAAGGGCAACCACCACTAAGCCTGTGTCTCCATCTAAACTGAACATAACAGCCTCAATACAAAATATCACATACATTCACCTCAATTGAGGGGGAAATCTGTTTATGTGGTCACTGGATTGTGTACTCAAAAAACAGATTTGGAAGTTTTTTTTCCTTTGAGTTTTTCAGACGTTATCAAATCATTTGGATAGTCCTCAACTGTCTAGTCAGCATTCTGACTAAATCTCTGAGGATCTCTGTTGCCTAGCAGGGATTGTAACAAGAGTACAGTATAGATCAGACGCTACACAGACGTCTCATCAGCCCCCTGGCTAGTGATGCATCTGTTGCTATGTTCGGGGATGAAGGGACCATGAGCAGCGTGCAACAGAGTGAATACCTGTGGCCCGGGGAGAACAATGTGGGTATACAGTTGTTAGGTTTCACTAAAGAAACAGAACTTTGTACACAGGCTGGTTGGTTGACTCCTGATTCTTGGCCATGGTGGTCATTGTACGCCATGGCTGAGTTCAGACCAACGTGTGTACGTAGCTTAACACATAGGTCAGGGTTCTGCAACCTTTAAGACACAAAGAGCCACTTGGACCCGTTTCCGAAAAGAGAAAAAAAACTGGGAGCCACAAAACCATTATAAAACAAATAGTTAGCAGATATGACCCCCACATGCACAAATCGTTAGCAGATATGACCCCCATATGCACAAATCGTTAGCAGATATGACCCCCATATGCACAAATCGTTAGCAGATATGACCCCCATATGCACAAATCATTAGCAGATATGACTCCCATATGCACAAATCGTTAGCAGATATGACCCCCATATGCACAAATCGTTAGCAGATATGACCCCCATATGCACAAATAGTTAGCAGATATGACCCCCATATGCACAAATAGTTAGCAGATATAACCCCCATATGCACAAATAGTTAGCAGATATAACCCCCATATACACAATCCTTCAGCAGATCTGACCCCAATATGCACAATCCTTCAGCAGATCTGAAAAGAAAAACCCATTTACTCACCTAGTCAGAAGACCTCCTGTCACGATCTCCTCCTGTCCCGACCTCCAGTCCCGACCTTGTGGCGCGCAACTCCCACGATCCTCTTCCTATGTCACGTCCTGCCTGCATTACACTGCAGGGCTATGGGAAAATGGCTGCCCGAAGCCCTGCACTGCACTGGTCCAGCGGCCTCTCTGATAGGCTGCCGGCCAGCAACAGCACACGTCACACGCGCACCGCAGCCACCGACACCGGAGCCGCGGCGAAGGTGAAAAAGAGCCGCATGCGGCTCCGGAGCCGCGGGTTGACGACCCCTGACCTAGGTGATAGCCAGAGAAATCAGAGTAGCTGAATGCAGACAGATCCACAGATAAATTAGTCCTTTTGAATAGCAGAATGGCTGGGTTCATCCCAGGATACACAGCATATCTTTATTAGTACAACAGGAGCTGTGGAAAGATTTTCTGAAAGCTCACTTAAAGTAAGGCCATGATGACAACTTTTAGTGGGCAGAAAAGTTATTTTGTGATCTTTCAAATCAGATTTTAAGTCACAGAATAAAAAAAAAATAAAAAAAAAAAAGTTAAAATGATTTGCAGCAACCTATTTGCAGGATCACTGTCATTTAAAGTTGACCTGAACTCTTGCACAGGACAGAAGAAAAACAGAGAAATGCACCCTGTATGTATAGAGAGTTTAACTTGTCTAATTCCCCCTCATTGTGTCTAATCACAAGTTGTAATTTGATCTCTCCCGTGTCACGGCTGCCATGCCAGAGATGGCAGATCTCATTTGAATGCACAGGATGTTAATAGGTCTGCTTCCATGAATCAGGAAATAGAAACAGTGCAGATTTATTTTAGGATTTGTATCAGCTGTAACAAATACATGTTTTTCTTTAAAGGTTATTATGCTGTTGCTTATCTTTTAGAGCAGAGGACGTTCTGAGTTCAAGTCTGTTTTAAAGGACATCCGAGGTGAAAATAAACTGATGAGAAAAACAATTGCATCTATCCGCCTTCTCATAAAAATGCATTTTATTTTATTTTTTCAGATATCCCACAGTTTTATTTTATATTTAAATCTAGCTTTTAGGTTTTTACTGGTTCATGGTCTCTTTGTTCAATAACACCTTTATTGATGTCAGAACTCAAACCTATGAATTATTGACCCTTTTTATCTCTTTCATGCTCTCAGAAGCCATGAACTGGCAGGAAAGTGTTTTATGGCTGTAATTACTTATCAGTGAGGGTTATGCTATAGTCTGACCCATGCAGAAACTGTCACTTGCATACCTGATTTTTAAACGCTTTCAGGCAGAGAAAAAAAAGCAACACAGCCTAGTTATTTGTGTGCCTGGCACTATACATACACATGTCTATCTCATGTCACATCGGTTGTCCTTTAATGCATAGTAAAATTACTTTTAAAAAAATCTTTTGGCTTTGGCGCCATAGTAGCACCTCCTACTCACTCCTAACAATTCTAATGCCCAAGTTCAGACTTTTTGTATAAATATTTAACAGGAGAATTGTAATTTTTTCAAAAATAAAAAGCTGAATATAATTGCTGCAACAATTCTCCATGGTTTGAAGGTATGTCATTACCTCTGGGGCCACAAAGTTAGCAGTGTAGCAAGGAGTCATCAATAATCCATTTTCTGCCCGCAGCTGTTTAGCAAATCCAAAATCACAAATTCTTATTGACTCTGGATCTCCGGACTCATCAACATAGAGGATGTTGCTGGGCTTCAAATCTCTATGGACAACCTGTAACAGGGAAAGCAGTATGATAGCAGTGGGATGTGGCAAGAGGCTGCAGACGACCCTCTTCAGGAAGTTGGGGAAATATGAGAGCTGTGTGCAGGATAAACGTACCCCTTGGGAGTGCAGGTATTCCACAGTCTTGCAGATTGTCAGAAGAACCGCGCACGCTTCCCTTTCTGAAAAAAACTTCTGCCGCAAAATTCTGTCCAGCAGCTCTCCACCTCTCATGAGCTCCGTAACCAGGTAGACCGAGTTCCCTTCTTCATACACCTGCCAGGAGTTGCAGATTAGCCTTTACCCAGGACACACAGAAGCCTGCTAACACACATCCATCACTGCCTTAGCATTATGGAAAACCAGCACTTACATCCTTTAGTGTGATAATGTTGGGGTGCTGGCCATATCTGCGCAGGATCTCAATTTCTTCTGAAGGGTCCCTTTTGGTTTTGTCTATTACCTGCAACAACAACAACAAAAATTAAATACGGAAATGTACACATAGAGAAGAAGATATATTCAAAGGTACTGCTTATTACAGAGAAATACTCATCTAACACTTAGAAATGAGACAAAATACAGAGAAATTGCAGAAAATCAGAGATGTAATAAATACAAATAAGTAGGACATTAAAGTGAGAGAAAAAGTTTGTGTACCTTCACAGCATATTCCATATTGGTTCCCTTGTGGACACACCGCTTACACTCAGAGTATGAACCCACACCGATGGTCTCCCGAAGTGTGTACACATCAGCAAATGAAGCATTCTTACTGAGGATCTTCTTAGAGCAGACAGACAGAGAAGTGATATTATTAAAGATTTATATAGTACATAACATTCTCTGATGCGTTATAAATGTACAGTACAGTACATAATTACATGTTACAGACCAGGGTAATACAGATCCTTGTAGAAGCTACATAACAGAAATAGCAAGGCATATACAGCAATAACATAACAAGAGAGCCACATGCCTGCGCACGATTACAATCCAGAGCCTTAAACTCCACTCTAGCAGATTGCTTGTTATCTTGAGTGGGAAGCACATTGACACTAAACTCTGCATTTCAGCAGTCATTATTACTTGGTCAGTGGTACGGGCTTTACATTAAAAGATATTGCCCAAAAATATTTTTGGGTACTACTTCTGATACATCAGTTTCACAGAGGACAACTTGCTTTGCAAAATATCTGACATTCTCCCAAACCATCAAGTTTCCTATGTAAAAAAAAAAAAAAAAGCAATGGTATTGCAAACAGTACCCAGTGTATGCAGAAGGGGTGACCATTGGCTATTTGAAACTTTCTGTTAAATACAAAAAGCTTCAGAGTGATTTGTATGGATACGGTCATCACAGAAGCACTTGTGCACTAAATCTACACCTTGCAGAATCATTGGTTTTCGTGTTCAACTGCAGCTCTGTGACTGTTCACAAGGATTATAAAAGGCAGGTAAGAGTTTTTAGTGATCCAGCAGCCTGTCAGCTCTGCCTGCAAAGCATATATACGTGGAATAGATCACACAGTTCTTCAGAACTTCCACAAAGGTGCGGGCAGCCGCCCTGTGCCCACACCATGAAACTGATCCCCCTGGTCCCCCGCAGCAACTAACTTAATTTCAGGTGACTCAGCGAATTGATAGCCGCTGCGCCTGTGCGGCCCTGGTCACGCACATCCTTGATCATGCGCATGCACAGTACGAGATTTTCAGCGCGGGCACAGGGCGGCTGCAGGGGGCGTAGACACCCCAGGTAAGTTAAACTGGCCATTTTTTTTATTTTCTTTAGGTTTCCTTTAAGACAAAAATCAATATTCCACAAAGCTGTGAAAAACAATTGCAACAGATCTTTGAGACTTGCATCTCTGAGATCGGTCTGGAACGTAATGCACAGACAATTTTTCTCATTTTTGCCTGGAGTCATTTTATATTGCATGAAAGACCTATGTCCCACAGAGTCTGCTGCTGCAATATGTCTAGAGGCGGCAATATGTAGCTAACCACAGATCAGTATTCGCGCTTGTACAATCAATAACAATCTCCAGTTGCTCAGCAACCAAAAGGAGGAATCTGTCCTAAAATGATTCAAATTCATTAGCTACATGTTGTACCGACATATCGCAGCAGGAGTCACCGGTGTTACATGCACCAAAATTAATGGTAAATCATTCCAATGAAATAAGTACACAGACAGACTGCTTACACAGGGTCCCACAAAGATAATGGTTATTGGGGTTCTGAACAATAAAAGTGCACACCATATAATAGAGGTTAGAAACAATTTAAAAACTCATATGCAGTAACATGCATAAAAAAATATATAAATCACTATACAGTTCCATCGCATAGAAAGAATAATGACTAGGCATAGAGACATGAGGTAAAACACAAGTTATGTGAAACGTCACCTTTGGTACAGATAGGGTAGGCTGTGTAGAAGATCGTCCGTCGTCGTCATTAAGAGTAGGAGCTACAAAGCTAAATCCACGGAAAAGCTGATGAGCCCCTGCACTTGGGGGGATTCCAGGAGAATCTGTCCAAAAGGAAAAAAAATGATAGTCTCAAATTATGCTTTGGAAATATACTAGAACTTTAAGCTGGTACTGGTTTCATCCCAAGTAATGTTCATATTTCCAGAGCAAAAGACAGGACTAGCAGAAATTCTGAACAGCCCCTGTCCTATGTGAAAGCATGGACTAGCTCACTCATGATCATATCTCCACCTGGTCTGGGTTAGTGCATTGCAATTGCATGAACCCAGCCCAGGTTAGAATGACACATCCACTCCTGAATGAAGCATTCAGGAGACATTGCTAGAGAGCACCAGAATGCACAATGTATTCATGCTATATGGTGCCACTCCAGTGTATTGTGACCTGAGGCTGAATCTCAGCAGTAAACCGATCTCTGCTGTGTCCTCCTACACTTTTTAAGGTGGCTTCCACAACTCTACTCCTCTCATATGATCCATTCAGTGCATGTGCACTTCAACCCACAGCCAACCAATCAAGAGGCAGAAGCAGCAATACGTGCAGAGGACTGGACAACCCTGGAGCTCTGTCAACTGGAGGGAATTGGGTAGGTCCTGCTCTGCATTCCAGCCAAGCCACTTGTGCTGTATCAGCACTCTAATGAGGAGGTGGTGCCACAGCAGGGAAAAAAACAACTCATTTGGGGTATTACCTTAGGTTTTGTATTTTTTACTTATAAGCACCCTTTTTACTTGCCAACTTGCTTATAGGTACTCTAAGTGTGGTTAAAATTATGTCATGATCAGTTAAACAATATTCAAGGCTATGATCAATAATGCAGTGTGCTTGTAGAACAATTTACCCATGTTTTGAAATCCTGGCATGTTACTAACACTGTTCAAATTAAGCTAGAATATACAGTAAATGTTTCCCAAGTGGGTTTGGACAGCTTCTGTCATATTAGCAGTGCCAGGGATTCAACTTTTCCTTATTTTTTGTGTATAGATGTAAGAGTTAGACTTCTATAATTCCGTGGAAGTTAAAGTTTAGACTACTGTAGATACTTGAATTTTCCCTTGGCCTTCTGCATTTTGTAGTGTGTGAACATGGCACATTTTGTTTCAGTGCCTTTATACCAGGGGTGTAAAACTGAAATAAGAGTGGTCCAAAATGGAACACAGGGACCATCATAGGCTAACCTCAATGTCCAGTAGCCCCCCCTCCCTTATAAAGTTCTCTGGTGTCTAGTGGCCTCCCTCTCTGACCTATACATTTCTCCGGTATCTGGAGGCACGCCTCCCTCCCCTATACAGTTCCCTGGTGTGTAGTGGTCCTCCTCCCCCTATACAATTCCCTAGTGATTAGTGGACCTCCCTCATACAGTTCACTGGTGTCTAGTGACACCCTCCCCCCCCATTCAGTTCCCTGGTCTCTAGTGCTTTATCCCCTCCCCATCTGGTTTCCCTGGTGATCTAAGGCTTCACTGCCAATCTAGCTTCCCTGGTGATCTAGAGAGGGCCAAACGAAATGCAAAGTGGGGAAACCACTTGTGGGTCAAATCTGATGGCTCTGCAGGCCAGAGTATGACTTGTATGATTTATATAAGGGCAAATAACCAGGTTTTTCCACCCCTAGCACTTAAAGCTGAACTAAACCATAAAACAAAAAAAATCAAATTCAATTTGCCAAAAATGTATAGGGAGAAATGTGTAATGTGTAAATTACTCCACTCAGCTGTGTTTTTAGTATATAATCTAAAAGCATAACACAAAAATGTAGTCATTTAGTGCTTCGGGCAAAGACAAATTACTAATTCTGTTCTGGAAAATGCATCCCTAAAAGGAAACCCCCAAGGATTTAAACAAATAAAAAATCTACTTGCTTCCGCGAGCCCCTGGTGGTGGCCCGGGGTCCCCTTTGGTACAGATGCCGAACATCTACTAAGCCTGCACGACCACCGCTGGCGATTGTGCTCACATGATGTGGTCACCAGCGGCACTCGCGCAGGCGATGCCGACCTGGCGAGGTCAGCATCTGCTTCGGAGAAGACCCCAGCTGGAAGCAAAGCTGCAACGAGGGCACAGAACGGCTGCCAAAGGCCGGAGGAAGCCCCAGGTACTTGGCGTCATCATGCTGGCCGGTACGCATCGTCAAGGCGGCCGGCGTGATAGTACTGCGCTTGCTCGGTCCAGAGTTAGAAAACCGCACATGCGCAGTACTGTCACGTGTAGCAGCTGCCAAGCATCCAGATCCAGGAAATATCGACCCAACACCCGTCCCGGGTGTCGCCGGAAACGGAGCCGCCAGCGGGACCCAAAGAAGAGCTAGGAGGACGCTGGGGCACCTCGCGTCCTACAGGCTGGAGGAAGCCCCAGGTAAGTGAAATTTATTTGAACTACTGCTTAGGGTCCCTTTAAGCAGACTGTGATTGTCTTTTGTTGTGACTTAGATTAAGACCAGATCACATTTTATGAACAATTTGTGCAGAATGTTTTACAACCATTTTGATTTTACACTGCATTGAAGCTTGAGTGTTACATTCTGCCAAAGCATTTAAATTGCTGTTTCGTTCCAGCACGGCACTGGTAGCAGCTTTTGCTAGTAGTCAGTGCAGACGATGAAATTTAGACATTCATTCACCACACTGTCCTCATGTGCACTGCAAAAGGTTCATTTGAACAAGTAAAAGATTTGTAACAGATCAATGTGATGCAAATATTCTTCCTTGCATGCAGCTTTACATTGAGCCAAATACATGCAGGAGTTTCAGCACGTTTGGCTGAACTGCAATCCACATGTTATTTGCATACAAACCTGTAATACACAGCTCACTGATCACAAGATTCTAAAAGCTGAAATTAATGCTGGGGACAACATATTTCCTTTATACAAAACAAACCTGGATCATGTGGCAACAGGAGACTGACCATCCTGCTAACACTAATGGAGTGCACAAGCACAGTTTCCCACAATTTGCATAGCCAGCCAGGATTAAACTCGATCCTGCGGGTGACACTGTTGGGACCCAATGCTGTACAGACATCACTAAGCAAGAGCCAAGTGACATTTCCTCTCTATGGAGGGATGGGGAGAGGGCCACGGTGTAGACAACAATGGAGCAGCTTCCATGTGCAAGGTAATGAGGAGAAGGATGGACTCTGCCATCCACTGTGGCTTAAAGATCTTGCTGAATCAATAAGCAACCACGGGGGAATCCTGTCCACAGGCTAGATTCTCTTCTGAAATTGCCCTGATTGGCCAAATATACGTCCAGACCAGGTATGGGTAAAACTTGGTCCTCCAGCTGTTAATGAACTACAAGTCCCTAAATGCATTGCAGAAGTCTGACAGCCACAGTCATGACTCAAAGGCAAATGCATTGGGGACTTGTAGTTCCGTAACAGCTGGAGGGCCAAGCTTGCCCATGCCTAGTCTCGACTTTACGGTGCGTACTAGGTTTTACTGTTATAGATAAATGGAATTAAAGAGAAACTCTGATCAAGTATTGAACTTTATCCCAATCAGTAGCTGATACCCTCTTTTACATAAGAAATCTATTCCTTTTCACAAACAGACCATCAGGGGGCGCAGTATGGCTGATATTGTGGTGAAACCCCTCTCACAAAGAAATTGAGTACGTACACTTGGCAGTTTTCTGTCTGTGAACCCTGTTGCATTGTGGGAAATAGCTGTTTACAGCTGTTTCCAACTGCCAAAACAGCAAGCAGCAGCTACATCACTTGCCAGCCGTAAAAATGTCACCATGTGATAAATGTCAGAATATAAATCAGGGATTTAAAATATTTTACAATGGGCAAACACTGACTAAATCATTTATACATAATTATTGTAAAAATGAACCACTTTTTTTATTACATTATTTTCACTTGAGTTCCTCTTTCACATTAAAATGACCTAAGGCCTCACTTACACTGTGCACATTTCAGTAACTTGAATAGCGTGCAATAAACATGGTCATCAGAAGTGCATAGATTGCACTGTCTGACGGTCTCACGTATGCACTGCGCATCAATGTGCTGTGATAATGCACTGCTGCATGCATTTTTGACAAAAACGCATTGCTGACCCCTCAGCACCACAACTGACAGAAACAGAGCAACAGAGATGCTGTGCGCTATGAATGCACAACCATCTGGGCTGGATAATGTGAACAAAACCATACTCAATTCTGTTTATGTGCAGGTCTATTTAATCAGGTATTGCGCCGATTTGGCTACAATCTCTCTATAGTATGAGGGCCTACTGCTGTAGTGGAATATAACAGCAATCAGCCATAAAAACACAGGACACAGCCAGATGTTTTTCCCACAAGCAGAATCTGCTGCACAGGGCAGTGGACACTTCTAAAACAGACTATAATCCAAAACAGTTTAACGTGACAAAAGATTACTACCTATACAAGATTTTCTTTCCACAGATTTCACTTTTCCATTGTTGTAAGGGTTGCCAGCCTGCGTGTGGCACCTGATAAGCGACTATCTGTTCTCAGAGACCTTACTCCTCTCACAGATATTAGATACTTACCTTTTGGAGTGCGTGAAGTGAATTCGGAGTCAAAGTAATAAGTATCATCTGGCTGGCTAACAGCAGGTTTGAATGGAGGACTGATCTCTCTGCGGTATAGTTTCTGTTGGAAGTAAAAATACCCACAAACATGAAAAATTTGGTGAAAATACAGATGTTATTTACCATGCTAAAAGGATGGACTCTAGTTTTGTGATGAATGCAGTCATTTATGTTGCAAAATGCAAGTTATATGCCTGACCAACATCTGTGCATTGCCTTCATCACAATTGTGCCTCAATGACAATCTAGCCACCAGGTGGCACCATTCTTGTGTGAGCTATAGTATAATGCAGCATAATAATGTCTAAACAGATCCATATTGCTTACAAGGCTGTAAAGTAGTTTTTCTACCCTTCAGATGGTGGTCATCTACTGATATATAATAATTTTCACAACCCCAATTGCAATCATTTTAGCTTCTAACAGAACAAAAAAAAAAATGACCTGTACTGCACATAAAACTCACATTCCAGTCAATAGTGGCAAAGAATGGGTGACGTTTTATCTCTTCTGCTCCATCTGTGCCAGAGCCTGTAAAATAGAAACAAGCAATACACTAACAAAAGAAGTGTCATGGCAGAGGAACAAAATGAACAGACAGCCTGTTCTCTTGAAAGAAAACATTAAAATGACAGCTTTATGCATTTTTTGGCTGATGCAGGGAAGAGAGGTGATATCTGAGCATGTGACAAGCTCACAATGCTATTACTCAGAATGAGATGTGAGCCTATTTCTAAAGGATGGCAAGCTGTGACTGGAGCTCTGCTTTTTCTCTCACTACTTCACTAGTTTTGGTGCCTTGTAAAAAGTAGATATTTTGATGATGATCTGAGCTTGACATGTAAAGTACTGTAAGCATTCTAAAGTAAAGTGCAGTTCTTGTGATCTACAATGATCAAGGCAGCCAGCATCAAATCAGTTATTGAGTTTATATAAGTTAAAGAGAAACTCCGACCAAGAATTGAACTTTATCCCAATCAGTAGCTGATACCCACTTTTACATGAGAAAAATAATGATTTTCACAAACAGACCATCAGGGGGCGCTGTATGACTGATTTTGTGCTGAAACCCCTCCCACAAGAGGCTCTGGTACCGTACGGTACTCCTGGCAAACTGCCACAATGTAACAATGTTCAGACAGGAAATAGCTGCTTACAGCTGTCTGTTAAAGCCAGACCAGCTAGCAACAGCTCCTTAATCTGCCCACAGTAACAATGTCACCATGTAATACATGTCAGAATGTGAATCTGGGAGAGGAAAGATTTTACAATGGGCAAACACTGACTAAATCATGTATACATAATTATTGTAAAAATGAAGCACTTTTTTTATTACATTATTTTCACTGGAGTTCCTCTTTAAACTAGTTTGAGTGTAGTGTCAGAAGGCACATACAGCATTCAACGGCTATATTAACCACTTGAGGACCACAGTCTTTTCGCCCCTTAAGGACCAGAGCCTTTTTTTTCCCATTCAGACCACTGCAGCTTTCACGGTTTATTGCTCGGCCATACAACCTACCACCTAAATGAATTTTACCTCCTTTTCTTGTCACTAATACAGCTTTCTTGTGGTGCTATTTGATTGCTGCTGCGAGTTTTAGTTTTTATTATATTCATCAAAAAAATACATGAATTTTGTCAAAAAAAATGACAACTTTCTGTGCTGACATTTTTCAAATAAAGTAAAATTTCCTATACATTTGAGCGCGAAAGTTATTCTGCTACATGTCTTTGATAAAAAAAACAAAACATTCAGTGTATATTTATTGTATTGGGTAAAAGTTATAGCGCCTCAGTGTGGTTTTGATGCTGTTAAGCTGTATGCTCCTTTTTGATTGGCCTGATGAAGCGGGATTGAGCCCGTGAAACGCGTTGCCTATTTTTACTGTGGAGTATAAATAAATTGTTGTTTGACTGTTGATGCCACAGTCCTTCCTTTGTTTGCTTTGTCTGCATGAATGGGATAGGCCCACCACTGCCCCACCGGTTTTAAGCTTGTTTAAGTGACTTTTATTCTATTGGCGCCTCTGGAAATCTTCTACATATTATTCTGCTACATGTCTTTGATAAAAACAAAAACAATCAGTGTATATTTATTGGATTGGGTAAAAGTTATAGCGTTTACAAACTATGGTGCCAATAGTGAATTTTCCCATTTTGAAGAATCTCTGACTTTTCTGACCACCTGTCATGTTTCATGAGGTGCTAAAATTCCAGGATAGTATAAATACCCCCCAAATGACCCCATTTTGGAAAGAAGACGTCCCAAAGTATTCACTGAGAGGCATGGTGAGTTCATAGAAGATTTTATTTTTTTGTCACAAGTTAGCGGAAAATGACAGACAAAAAAAAAAAAAAAAAGTTTCCATTTCTTCTAACTTGCGAAAAAAAAAAAAAAATGAAATCTGCCACGGACTCACTATGCTCCTTTCTGAATACCTTGAAGTGTCTACTTTCCAAAATGGGGTCATTTGTGGGGTGTTCACTGTCCTGGCATTTTGGGGGGTGTCTAATTGTAAGCACCCCTGTAAAGCCTAAAGATGCTCATTGGACTTTGGGCCCCTAAGCGCAGTTCGGCTGCAAAAAAGTGCCACACATGTGGTATTGCTGTACTCAGGAGAAGTAGTATAATGTGTTTTGGGGTGTATTTTTACACATACCCATGCTGGGTGGGAGAAATATCTCCGTAAATAACATTTTTTATTTATTTTTTTACACACAATTTTCTATTTACAGAGATATTTCTCCCACTCAGCATGGGTATGTGTAAAAATACACCCCAAAACACATACTACTTCTCCTGAGTACGGCGATACCACGTGTGGCACTTTTTTGCACCCTAACTGCGCTAAGGGGCCCAAAGTCCAATGAGTACCTTTAGGATTTCACAAGTCATTTTGCGACATTTGGTTTCAAGACTACTCCTCACGGGTTGGGGTCCCTAAAATGCCAGGGCAGTATAGGAACCCCACAAATGACCCCATTATAGAAAGAAGACACCCCAAGGTATTCCGTTAGGAGTATGGTGAGTTCATAGAAGATTTTTTTTTTTTGTCACAAGTTAGTGAAAAATGACACTTTGTGAAAAAAAAAAAAAAAAAAAACAATTTCCGCTAACTTGTGACAAAAAATAAAAATCTTCTATGAACTAGTCATACACCTAACAGAATACCTTGGGGTGTCTTTTCTAAAATGGGGTCACTTGTGGGGTTCCTATACTGCCCTGGCATTTTACGGGCCCAAAACCGTGAGTAGTCTGGAAACCAAATTTCTCAAAATGACTGTTCAGGGGTATAAGCATCTTCAAATTTTGATGACAGATGGTCTATGAGGGGGCAAATTTTGTGGAACCGGTCATAAGCAGGGTGGCCTCTTAGATGACAGGTTGATTTGGGCCTGATCTGATGGATAGGAGTGCTAGGGGGGTGACAGGAGGTGATTGATGGGTGTCTCAGGGGGTGGTTAGAGGGGAAAATAGATGCAATCAATGCACTGGGGAGGTGATCGGAAGGGGGTCTGAGGGGGATCTGAGGGTTTGGCCGAGTGATCAGGAGCCCACACGGGGCAAATTAGGGCCTGATCTGATGGGTAGGTGTGCTAGGGGGTGACAGGTGGTGATTGATGGGTGTCTCAAGGTGTGATTAGAGGGGGGAAAAAGATGCAAGCAATGCACTGGCGAGGTGATCAGGGCTGGGGTCTGAGGACGTTCTGAGGGTGTGGGCGGGTGATTGGGTGCCCTAGGGGCAGATTAGGGTCTAATCTGATGGGTAACAGTGACAGGTGGTGATAGGGGGCGATTGATAGGTAATTAGTGGGTGTTTAGAGGCGAGAACAGATGTAAACACTGCACTTGGGAGGTGATCTTATGTCGGATCTGCGGGCGATCTATTGGTGTGGGTGGGTGATCAGATTGCCCGCAAGGGGCAGGTTAGGGGCTGATTGATGGGTGGCAGTGACAGGGGGTGATTGACGGGTGATTTACAGGTGATCAGTTGGTTATTACAGGGGGGATAGAAGCATACAGTACACAGGGGAGGGTCCTGGGGGGGGGGGGGGGGGGGAGTCTGGGAAGAATCTGAGGGGTGGGGGGGTTTGGGTGATCAGGAGGGAGCAGGGGGCAGTTTAGGGTTAAAAAAAAATAGCGTTGACAGATAGTGACAGGGAGTGATTGATGGGTGATTAGGGGGGTGACTGGGTGCAGACAGTGGTCTGGGGGGGGGGTCTGAGGGGTGCTGTGGGCGATCAGGGGGCGGGGGGGGGAGGGGAAAATCAGTGTGCTTGGGTGCGACATAGGGTGGCTGCAGCCTGCCCTGGTGGTCACTCGGACACTGGGACCACCAGGGCAGGAGGCAGACTGTATAATAGGCTTTGTATACATTACAAAGCCTTTTATACTTAATCCATGCGGCGATCCGGGTGCTAGTAACCCGCCGGCGCTTCCAAACGGCCGGCGGGTTACAGCGCGAGGGGGCGGAGCCAGTCGCCGGCGGCTGATCGCGTCACGAATGACGCGATCGCCGCATAACCATGCCTGCCGCCGCCACAGCCGATGGGCGTATTGCGGTCGTTTGGGCCCAGTCCTTGCCACCGCCCATCGGCTTAAGGCGGTCAGCAAGTGGTTAATACAAAATCTGAGAATAACCAGTGACTCAGCCCAATACTCAGCACACGCTGGTCCTCCAAATAGATCAGGCTGATGTGTACAGTATGACACACTCAGGCAGGTGCAGTGCTATAAAGTAGCAGCTAAGCACAAAGGCTGTCTGCTTGACCCAGACAAAAAACTGCCAAATCTGAAGGTTATCAGCTAACAAATGCTAGACACAAAGTGCTAGAGGTATATAATGCAAATACAAGTGAAAGAGCATCTAAAAAGTATTCACCAAGAGCTATAAAGGGGGTTCATTGCTAAACTCGTTAATGCTTTTCTACAGTTGGTTTTCAACAGCTACCCTTTATTCTTTGCCCATTTAGCCATCTACCATTTTAGTTCTTGTGTGCCTGTACAGCCACTCAGAACTTTAGCCCACAATGCACAGTCATGGTAATACTGCACAGCTATCAGTAGTTTATTCCTAGTCAGGCCGCACAGCCGCCACCAGGCACACAATCCATAGTCAGGCCGCACAGCCGCCACCAGGCACACAAGCCCTAGTCAGGCCGCACAGCCGCCACCAGGCACACAAGCCCTAGTCAGGCCGCACAGCCGCCACCAGGCACACAAGCCCTAGTCAGGCCGCACAGCCGCCACCAGGCTCACTAGCCCTAGTCAGGCCGCACAGCCGCCACCAGGCTCACTAGCCCTAGTCAGGCCGCACAGCCGCCACCAGGCTCACTAGCCCTAGTCAGGCCGCACAGCCGCCACCAGGCTCACTAGCCCTAGTCAAGCCGCACAGCCGCCACCAGGCTCACTAGCCCTAGTCAAGCCGCACAGCCGCCACCAGGCTCACTAGCCCTAGTCAAGCCGCACAGCCGCCACCAGGCTCACTAGCCCTAGTCAGGCCGCACAGCCGCCACCAGGCTCACTAGCCCTAGTCAGGCCGCACAGCCGCCACCAGGCTCACTAGCCCTAGTCAGGCCGCACAGCCGCCACCCAAGCCCTAGTCAGGCCGCACAGCCGCCACCAGGCACCCAAGCCCTAGTCAGGCCGCACAGCCGCCACCAGGCACCCAAGCCCTAGTCAGGCCGCACAGCCGCCACCAGGCACCCAAGCCCTAGTCAGGCCGCACAGCCGCCACCAGGCACCCAAGCCCTAGTCAGGCCGCACAGCCGCCGCCAGGCACCCAAGCCCTAGTCAGGCCGCACAGCCGCCACCAGGTCACACTAGCCCTAGTCAGGCCGCACAGCCGCCACCAGGTCATACTAGCCCTAGTCAAGTCGCACAGCCACCACCAGGTCACACTAGCCCTAGTCAGGCCGCACAGCCACCAGGCACGCTAGCCCTAGTCAGGCCGCACAGCCGCCACCAGGCATCCAAGCCCTAGTCAGGCCGCACAGCCGCCACCAGGCACCCAAGCCCTAATCAGGCCGCACACCCACCAGGCACTCTAGCCCTAGTCAGGCCGCACAGCCACCACCAGGCACCCAAGCCCTAGTCAGGCCGAACAGCCACCAGGCACTCTAGCCCTAGTCAGGCCGCACAGCCACCAGGCACTCTAGCCCTAGTCAGGCCGCACAGCCACCAGGCACGCTAGCCCTAGTCAGGCCGCACAGCCGCCACCAGGCATCCAAGCCCTAGTCAGGCCGCACAGCCGCCACCAGGCACCCAAGCCCTAGTCAGGCCGCACACCCACCAGGCACTCTAGCCCTAGTCAGGCCGCACAGCCGCCACCAGGCACCCAAGCCCTAGTCAGGCCGCACAGCCACCAGGCACTCTAGCCCTAGTCAGGCCGCACAGCCACCAGGCACGCTAGCCCTAGTCAGGCCGCACAGCCACCAGGCACGCTAGCCCTAGTCAGGCCGCACAGCCACCAGGCACGCTAGCCCTAGTCAGGCCGCACAGCCACCAGGCACGCTAGCCCTAGTCAGGCCGCACAGCCACCAGGCACTCTAGCCCTAGTCAGGCTGCACAGCCACCACAGAAATAGATTTAAATTATAATTGGACGGCCATGTTATGGTATCGATATCCAGCGATTGAGTCTGCTGGGGAAAATTGATTAGTGTATGGGCACCTATAGTCTTCTCATATTGTAGTTTACAGGGGGTGTGTGTGTGTGTGTGTGTGTGTGTGTGTGTGTGTGTGTGTGTGTGTGTGTGTGTGTGTGTGTGTGTGTGTGTGTGTGTGTGTGTGTTGCGTTGCTATTTTACGGTGTTTTAGCAAACCATGCTTTGCTCTTATGATTTGATAACATTTGAGAAGATGCAAATCGGATAAGACAATGAATTCAATGTGAAGCGAAACATCTAAAGGTGGCCACACACCATACAATTTTTTTAAATATCTGTTCAATTTAAGAATTGAAATCAATTTTTCTGACTGATTGTAACATTTCAAAAATATGACCAATGTACCACACACGCATGTTAAATTTTACCCCAATTATGATAAAATGATTGGAAACTGACAAAACTGCTAGGGTGTGTATATTCATAAATTCACAATCTAACACACACCATACTAGCTTTAGAAAGATTGAAGAAAAATATGTGGCATTCCGGATCGATAAAAATCAAAGAAAAAAGAAAAAAAAAAGCTTTAGCTTTTTTGGAAGATCCGATCGAATTACTGTAAAATCTGATTATTTTATTGTATCGTGTGTGGCCACCTTAAGAGAGAGATGAAAGCGGTCTTATAGATTAATTGGAATAAAGCATCACCCAACCGATTCCATGTCCACTCATTATTTGTGGAGTACTCTCTGGTAAGGGTGAGAGGAGATGCAAATAGTTCTGATGATATGCAAATAATCCCTACTCAAGTTATATCATGAAAGTCCATTTCTAAGATAGTGCTTGATCCTTTGAGGAATACTGCCAGCAATAAGCGCTGTACAGACATTGTTTGTTTCTACCCGACCACTGTGTACTGTCTATGGGGGTGGGAAGAGGGTTGCCACTGCAGCACTCTCTATAGGGGGTAAGGAGAGGAACAATGCACTTGGCCACTATAGTTTCAGCGTACTACATAATGAAATAGTTCTGTTTCCATGCATACATATTGTGGAGTCAAAAGCCTAAACATGGTTGCTACAGTGACTGCTGGATTATTTTCGTTATTTGACTAAGTATATGGGACTCATTTAAGAAAAAGAAAAGAAACCAGATACTTACCTAAGGTGAGGGAAGGCTCTGGGTCCTAATGAGACTTCCCTCTCCTCTCCCAATGCAGCGCTGGCTCCACCATTTAAAATCACCTGCCGCGGGGGGACTTCGGGAGCAGAGTCCTCCCGAAGACAGGTGGGTCCATACTGTGCGAGATAAAGCGCTCGCGCTTGTGCAGTATGGAATGGCCCGTCTTCAGGAGCACCTGGCGGAAGAAGCAGTATTTGACCAAATTAGTAAAATACTGCTCCCGGGCACAGCACAGCACTGAGGGGACCGGGAGAGGAGAGGGAAGGCTCATTATGACCCAGAGCCTTCCCTCTACTTAAGTATCTGGAATTTTTTTTTAAACAGCAGTTCCCATTTACTTTAACTTCCGAATTGACTGCCTTCTACTTAAAGTGACTCTGTAACAAAAATTACAACGTTTTTTCTACCATCCTACAAGTTCCTAAACCTATTCTAATGTGATCTGGCTTGCTGCAGCTCTTTCTACTATAACCATCTCTGTAATAAATCAATGTATCTTTCCCCTGTCAGACTTGTCGGCCTGTGTCTGGAAGGCTGCCAAGTTCTTCAGTGTTGAACTGTTCCTCTATGCACACTCCAGTGTGTGTTTTATTTACATAAGCTAGCAGCTTCTCTGCTATCTTATCAGTGATAGAAGAGAGCTGGATAAAAATCCTCCTCTGGAGGCTGTGAAAGGAGCTGGTCTGTCACATACGACATAGGCAGAGCTGTCTGCAGGAAGCCTGTAATGTTCAGTGCATGAGAGAAGCTGGGGACAGAAGGTAAACACACACAAGTGATCTCTTGAGATTCAGAAGTAAAGCTGTATACAGCCTGCTTGTGTATGGATGTATTTTCTATGTGTGGACATGCTGTACATCAACCTACTTCCTGTTTTGGTGGCCATTTTGTTTGTTTATAAACAAACTTTTTAAAACAGTTTTTGACTACTTTTAATGCGGCGGGGAGCGGTGAAATTGTGACAGAGGGTAATAGGAGATGTCCCCTAACGCACTGGTATGTTTACTTTTGTGCGATTTTAACAATACAGATTCTCTTTAAAGTGGAACTAAACTCAGTACTTCCTCTGTGCACTAAAAGATTAGCCACAGCATGATAACTTTAGGGGGGGGGGGGGGGGAATCTTTATTACAGTTTATGGAAATCCTAAAAAAAAAAAAAAAATTTGAACATTTTACTTGGACACTTTGTTTAAAGCACTGAAAGGGTTAAGCCTGTGTTTACACAGGGCAGAGAGCTGCAGTGGCACAGCTCACAGCTAAGATAACTGCTAAGTGACAATACGATCTAGCTAAACAAGCACAGACCAGTGAATTTATTCAACGAACACAAGTGAAATAACTTTCATTGTGTGATGTACTACAGTTCGGGTCCACTTTAACATGTCCATGCTGACCGATGCTAATTGTGTAAGAAACTATTACTTACCAAGCCTGTTGGTGGGGTTCCTCTTGAAAAGAGCACGTAATAAACCCTGTGCTTCATTGCTGAGGAATTGGGGCATTCCCAATTTGGCTCTGGAATGGAGAGATGAACTTAGTTTGGTTAATGAAATTACAATTAGCTTAATGGAATTGACTGTCCAGTGAAAACCATCAATAATGCCCTACAGAAGCCACAGTCCGTGAACCTTAAATTCCCCAGAACAGATCTGGACCTTATGGCTTGCTGTGGGGAGGGAATACAGATAACTATGTAAGATTTCATAATGCCGTAGCCAATAATATTAAAGCCAAATAAGACTACTAAAAGAATGAAAGGACTGCTTTCAGATTCAAAGTAGGTTAGGAAACTTTTCCTATTACATATTTTACATGGTACCTACGTCTTTGTGTAACCAAAAAAGGTAAAATACATTACTGTAATCTCTTCAGAAGTGAAGCATATTACAGTTATTGTATCACTGCTCCAGACACTGTAGACTGAATACAAACTCTAGCTTAACTCAGTGTGAAGTCACTTCCCGTGAACTAGCAAATAGAATATTGCAGCCAACCTGTTACAGAAATTCATTTACACAGACTGCAAGGTTTTGTAAGTCTTCCTCCTAAGCAGAGAGGACTGTTGTGTCACACAACCCAAAACAGCTAGGACATTGCAAATTTCCAAATCTGATATGCTTAAAAGTGGACCTGTGTCTAACTGTTAATGGGAGACTCTGGCTGGAATTAAAATTTCTACCCGACCCTTCCTCCCTCACTAAGTTACTGCCGCTGGAAAACTGCCACCAGTGCAATACCTACTTGTCAGTGATGTTGACAACTGGCCAGGGGGAGGGAGGAGCAACCAGTCTCACTTCGTACACAGTTGCATGGAGGTTCATATTAGAGCAAGAGTACCTATTGAAAGAGTGACTTACTTTAAAATTAGTGTCATGGTTTCTTTACGATCTTTTCCTTGGAATGGTAAGGACCCAGTAAGCATCTCAAACTGAATGTGGTGGGGTGGGGGGAGGGGAAAAAAAAAGCACAAAAACAAAATAAGTATGTAAATAATATATGAAAGAAAAAGCTTTGCTGCGGTTTCTGTAACTGAATGGCACTTTGCAAGCACAATGGGCATGATTCACAAAGCTTTTTCATCTGTTTTCACCTTATCTAGGTTACCTTTTTAAGCTCCCAGAGAGCAAAAAATATAATATAATTAAGGTAATAAAAGTAATATTGAAATGAAATTAATCAGGAACAACTTACTTTAAGTGATTATTTTGCTTGTAAATGTCCAGAAAGGCTATTTTTTTGTAATCATTTAGGTGATGAGTCATTTATGAGAAGAATTGTGAATAGAGCCCAATGCCTTTTCATGACTTCTACATATTACTTTAGAGCAGATTTATGGTAGTATTTATAAGGCATTGCATATTTTGCAGCTTTTCTACAGAATCATTCAAATATGCCATCTGAAGACTTTATAAAAGTGGTTTAAGTGATAGCTTTAATGACTAACTGTACAACATTTATTTGAAAGCTTTCAAAACTAAGTTTCCTTTTCAGGCATGATACAGAACTGGATCATGGATTCTCTCTATGACTAACACACCACACACACACACACACACGCTAGTAACTGCCTTTTAACAGGTTTACATTCTAATGCTATAGTCTGAAACCAATTCTTGGCTGAGACCAGTTAACCTCCAGTTTACATTTAGGATATGGGCATACCCAGAGGAAAGCCATGTAAATACAATCACTTTAATTTGCATTCATATAAGCTACTGCAATAAGCATTACACCTGCCCCAACCCTGTTTATGCAACTCACACATATGTAAACCGTTTTACTTTATACACATGAAGTCTTGTGTACTTCTATCAGGATGTTATGTTTTCTTCAAACCCTCAAGAAAATCAGACATAATGTGAAGTTGAAGCCAGGCATATATAATACCACACTACCCAAATAGGTCTTTTCACTTCATCCACGCAGACTTTTATGGCCTTTTAATTGAAAGTCTGATGTCTGTACAGGCACAAGTACTTCCTCTGCTATTATGGATCTTTGCACTCATCAGAGCCCTGCATGTATGCCTGTACAGGGACCACTATGTATACTGTAGATAACAGATCTTAACTATAACCTCAAGTTTGTACACCGCTTAGAATGCACATTTTTTTTTCTTTAGTAAAAGGATCATTGTAACAGGCATGTAAAACTAAAAAAGTCAACAACACCATTTCTTAAAAAGGGGATGCTGTGTAAAAAGTAAATGGAAAACAAATAGAGGATTTTAAAATCATTTCAATCATCTGGTACAAAACACATCAAATATGATTATATGATCATTTTTAACCTGATTCCAGCAACTGGAAAAATTGTGTAATGCTAAATATAGTTCAGCAATATAAAATAATGTTTCCCAACAAAAACTTAAAAGGTTTGGAGATTCCATAATATACATTACAAAATTATGCAAATTCACCACCACTATCCGCTCAAACGGGCTGTTTGTGATTTAGCGCAATGTGAGCCGAGGCTCAGACGATTTTATATGACCTACCCATTTCAACTGCTACAGGCTTCAGTAAGCCTGACAAAGATTCTTCCTGTGAAGCCTGTGTGAGTGCATTTTGTTGCTGCATTCACAAATGCAAGTTAGAGCTCTCTATGAAAAGAAGAAACCCTATCAAGTGTATAAATACGATACAAAAACACTGCTGCCTTATCTGGGCCTGAGCACATTTATGACAGAGGTAGAAATGAAAAATTGCCCTATGGCCTGACAAAATTTGGAGTGTTTGGAGATCATAAACTGTGCATTCTTCACCTAAAGCATGAGGTGGACCATCCAGCTTATTATTATTATATTATCAGTCTATGATTTTCAAATCTGGCATCCATGATGGTAAGGGGCTTATAAAAGCATGTACTGTAGTCAATACACCTGGGAAAGCAACATTAATGATGAATAATATATACATGGGATTTGGACCAAATAAACTTCAATTCAGATGACATATTTTACGTTATTTCAGCAAGAAAATGACAAACTATGCATACTGCACATACAACAGCTGCTGGTAAACTGGACAGCCTACAGTCCAGACAATTCTTCCACTGAAAACATATGGCACACTAAGATGAAAAATACACAGGAGATGCAAAAATGTTATACACCCAAAATTATCAGGCAAAAATGGGTCATTTCAAAATAGGAGCTACTGCTCTTCTCAGCCCTCTAGCATGGATAGAGTGGTAAAAGCAGCAATTAACATGTACTTGTACTAACTTTTGCAATGTATTTCTGGTGTCAAATATATATATATATATATATATATATATATATATATATATATATATATATATATATATATATATATATATATATATATATATATATATATATATATATATATACATACACACACATATACATACATACATACATATACACATACATACACAAAGTGCAAAGCTGTGTTGAGCAATGACTGTTGAAAGCCTTATTTTATAAAGCCAAAAGCTTTTGTTCATAGATGGCCTTTCAAAAGGGAGCTAGATAAAAAAAAAATGATTTTTGCTACAGTGCCCAGTCATTTTATTTTTAAACATTTGAATTATTTATACACTGAAGATAAAAAATAGCCAGCAGCGAAGATGTGGTCATGAACCACAATTTTTTTTTTTAATCTAAAATATTGCTAGGTCTAAATCAACACTGTACAGCAAAATATAGAAGATAACATGACACACTGATTGCTTTAGGACCAGATGACATCTATCAATTTTGACAATAACAAACTCATGATTGGGAAACTGAAGAAGTGTAATTTCCCTTGCCATGTGCCACCTTAAAGCAAACTTGCCAAGTTTCTGAAATGTTTATAAACTGACACAGCTGGTAAAGGGCTAATGCACACAGACTTAACAGCACTGTTTCCTCGCTAAAAAAGATCAGCTGTTGCCCTAAACAATAGTGCACATAGGAATGTTGGTAATATTACCCGGTACTTGCATATTAAACCATCTGAAGAGTTTGGCAGTTCCTTGTTTATGTTTTGTTTGCTCCACTACCAAGATTTAACCCTTTTTGAAAAGCTGAAAGTCCTGGCTTCCATTACACCAGGTCCCATGTCAGTGTAATGCTCCATTGCCAAGTTAGAGGGTTCTGAAGGAAGGGTGTCCCCTGCATCTTGGCTTTACAAAGTGTGATTGCAGAAGTATCAGACAAACCCCTTCATTGATGATCAGCAGCACCCCGGGAGGTCATCTTCTATCGCAGGGGTCTCATTACAGAAGAGGAAGGAGCAGACAAGCTATACATCCTCCTTACACCTCTGTGTGTTACTGGCCGGGGCTGGAGACTATTAAGACAAAGGAGCAGCCCAGCTATACCCCCTCTTCACCTCTCGATGCAGGGGACACCCCTTCTTCAAAACCCTTTAACTTGGCAAAGGAGTATTACACTGATCTTGTAACGGAAAGCCAGGACTTTCAGCTTTTCAAAAAGGGTTAAATCTTGGTAGCAGAGCAAGCAGAACAAACAAGGAACTGCCAAGCTCTTCAGATGGTATAATACGCAAGTACCTATTGCCCAAACAAATTTTACTTGTCTGCATCCTAGTGGTATTCTACAGACCTATACTTCACTTCAGTAGCTGGTGTGAGTTTATGAACACATTGCTGGGTAGTTGGCTGTGATGTGAAGTGGCAGAGAACCTCAAGAGTGAATATTCATGAGAATGGGCCCGAAAGGAAAACAGTACTGTGACAAATATGGAGGCTGAACAGCTTTAGAACTTGCTTCCCTCATTGTGTTATAATAATAAAAAAAACAGCATTTTCAGCTTGGCTTTTTACTGTATAATCGCAGGGATTCATGGCCAACATTATGTATACTTGATAATTTTGCTTTAATGTACATATAAAACAAACCTAACCACAGCAACAAAATCTGATAAATCTAAGCAGCAGGGTTTGCTGCCAGTCAATAGGTTATAGTTCAGCTGTTGAAAAGGAATACGCCTCTTGCCATAGTGCAGCTAACTACTCCTACAGCAAGGTTTGTATATCTGGCCAGTTTCATAGCAACTGTAGTCCTAACAGAGTGCAAGGCTGGAAAACAGCTCAGTGGAGTCAGAGTTTACTCATGTATTTTTCACGATGGCTGAAACAGCTTAATATGCAAGTCATTTCATTACTATACTATAGTATATACTGTAGCTCTATATACCAGGCTTTCTCAACCAGGAACCCCAGGGTTCCTTGAGTACTCTGCAGGGGTTCCCTGGTAGCATTTCCCCCTACCGTGGGGGGGGGGGGGGGGGGGGGGGGTATAACAGAGCACAGTATAATAGGGGTACTGTAAATAGAAGCACTAAATCGGGGGTCAGAATAATGAGCACATTAATAAAAAGTACTAGAATAAGGAGACAGTATAATGAGTGGTAGTTAAACAGCCTCACCTACTTTTAAAGACCATGCCTCCTACAAAATAAATGCAGGGGTTCCTTGAGATCCAAAAGTTATTTGCAGGGTTCCTCCAGGGGTAAAAAGGTTGAGAAAGGCTGCTATATACTATAGAAACTCAGCCATTTTATTTCTGCATTAGGTAAAGATGGTATCTGCTTTTGAGAACAAACCAAACAACACCTGGCTTAACCTTATTGGCAGTGCAAGTCAGTCACTTCCAATATGAATGAGGATATGGTTAAAGTCGGGGTTGAAAAACTATGGTTATGCATATGTCACTTTTTATTTCATTAAAGAAACTGTAAGCATTATTAACCCTAAGCCAGTTTCCATTTGTGCCGGCATCAATCTCCAAGATGGACACCAGCACTTGTGCTGATGAGAGCACGCATCTGAATCCCTCTAACCGTGGCATGCATGGCTATGGGGATTCGGATACAGTACGTGTAAAAAATGCAGCCAGTACCATGTTTTTTTCCCTGCAGGCAAATTTAGAAGCAGCATATTGATTTCAACACACTGCGATTTCATGTCTGAATAAGAGTGTGGTAAAATGCTGCAAATCGTCCCTAGTCGAAATATGCCCTAAGGCTTAAAAAAATAGGTTATAGATATTTGCTTTTATCAAGATACTATAAAGTGGTAATGGCATTAGCATATATAAAAATCAGGAAAAAATTTGGCCAGTGGAAGGGCAGCTCATTCATTTTTTTTTAACACAAAATTCACAAAATGTTCCCATATGCTGCATATGAGTGTGGTAAATTACTGAACTATTCATTCGGTAAGCATATGTAGGGCACAACGTGCTCACACGGGAGTCTGCTCTAATACTGCTGCGCTATCTGAATGCATCTGACAGCTTGCAAAAAGGAGTGAGAAGAGCTTTATGGGTGCTAGCTGCCAGGCTAGGGAGAGAATTTCTTCTGATGTGCAGCCGGAGAACACAGAGCAGGTGTGTGGGGATAGGAGAGGGAGGGCCATCCAGCCACATTTCTCCAGTAAGAGTGTCATCCCAGTGTCATCAATGTAAATGCATGTCAGGTGGATAAGCTGTACACTTGTCCCCGCTAGGAAGAATCACACAGCTGTGCAACATAAAAGTAAAAAAAACAAAAACAAAAAACCTCCAGCATCTCGTTACAGACTGGTTCCTCCAGTCCTCTGAATCTCAGATTATCAGGCATCCTTGCAGCTCTAAAGGGATACTTGAAAACCTTTTCAAATGTGCTCTTCTCCTGCATCTCAAGTTTGGTTACATGAGATGTCCCGCCCAGCAGTTCATCAACATCAATGGATAGAGTAGGAAGATAGAGAGGCTCTTCCTATTAGCGATCTGCTTTGTCTGTCATTTCCACCGCATGTCTGAATGTAGGTTACCGACAGCTCTAAGCTGGTCTTAAATACCATACGCTTACTTGTCAATGCACAAAGATTTCAGCATTCAGTAAAAAACATTTTCTTATGTGTATTAAGGTATTTATCGCACAAGTTAGTAATTTACCTCACTGGTCGGTAATTTTACTTTTCCATGCGGTAACAGGCTTAGTGAATTGATTTTACTGAATTTGTTCTAAAACGCATCTGTTTTCTGCATTACCGCATTTTGTTATGGTTTGTGAATTGAGGCCTATAAGACGATACTTCCCAGACTCTGTTCACACGGTTTTTGGCTAGTGAGGTATCTAGATGTTCTACATTGTAAGGCGGTTCCAGGTGGTCAATTAAACAGTGTCTATGCCTTATTTTATCTAGCTTAGCATACCGTCAGGGAGTACGCGTTGATGGCTTGGATCTTGTTGTTCACATTGAGATCACTCTTTAAGATGTCTTACCCTTTGATAGTACCGTACTTGGAAATTACAGTCTACAGTACCTTGCCTTCTCAGTGTGGTAACCATTCAGCTGGGGAATAGCTAATTGTAGCGGGTCTATAATATTTTCTATGTGCCCTGCTGGCAGGTCCATCCCCATCTTAGCTAACATCTCTTTTTCTATTAAACTACCATCCAGCCTCATTTCTCCAGTACAAGTGTCATCACTGTAAATCCATGTCAAGTGGATCAGAGAGTCGGTGTCGTTACCTCTCAGCATACATCTTAAAGCAAATCTGAAGTGAGTAAATGCACTTTAGGTTAGATACTTACCTATGGAGAAGGAATGCTCACATAGAGCAATCCCAGTCCTCTTTCCGCCCTGTTCCAAATTTGCGCCCACTGAGTTTTCAGCTCTCCTTGGGCAGGCTTTGGAAGTACTCAGGTCACTTGAACAAGGACAGAGTCGAGAAAACTTATTGGGATCCAGATGACGCCTTCTCCACTTCAGGTGTACGTTTTAGAGAACACGAGGCGGTTCCTAGGGGAAAGGGGGGGGGGGGCTGGGACACAGAGGCATGTTCTCTGCCTCATGACATGCCTCTGTGTGTTCCCCACCGCCGCTCTCTGCACCCCCCCTCCAGATTGGCGACTTTATCACCTTCTCTGAGGTAACCACAGGAGAGAAATTCTCTGTTCAAAACGCCCGACGGGTGCATTCCTACATGGTTCTCCCTGGCTGCGCCCCCTGCACGCTGTGAATGAGAGACAGTCTCTCATTCTAGCGTCATGACTCGGAAGTCACGAAAGTAAAAGTGGGCCAGTGCGGCCCACAGGAGCAGCGGTTTTTGCAGCTACCTGATCCGCTCAGCCTACTTTTTTATTTTATGAGCTCACCTCGGACTCTTTAAAGTCATCCATGTTTATGGTTGATGGCAATTTCACCCCTGTACTTGGTATCTAGTACTTGTAATTATTTTACTGAGAGGGTTTCAGCCTTTGCATGACAGCAGCCAAGACAGTGCAAAGCCTTGGTATGTGCTTATCAGGTATTTGTAACCTCTGGATCGAGTTGGTTTACAGTGTTGTCTTCCATGTTCCTACTGATCTCTAGAGGAAGGTTATTAAGAGTCCTGCTGAGTATGCATAATGCTAGGCATTTACAGATAAATATATTGGGGTATTGAGTTATAAGATTTTCTGTAGCTGCTATAGCTGATCTGTTTAGACCTCAAGTCTGGGACATGCATACATACAAGACTAAATTTACTAAGTTCGGGCATTATTTAATAAGTGATCAGAACTTCAACCGCAACAAAGTAAAGTGGTTGTATTTTGATGTCTCTTATTCAGATATTTTAGGGCGATTACCATAAGTACTCCATAAGACCACCAGTCCGCACTGTGTGAGTGACCTTGCCGATTCACCACTTCAGGAGCCATGTACTCCACTGTTCCACAGAATGAGTATGCCTTCTTCTCATGGTCTATTGCCTCTTTACTAAGTCCAAAGTCTGAAAGAGATCACAGGGTGACATTCTTTTGCATACACTCAAACATATTTTCTGACCTGAAATATTGGTTTATAATCATTGAGGAGCAGGAAGTTTTGAATCAATATCAGCCTGATATAAAACTTCTAGCTTTTACTGATGGCTAACAGTACTGTAAAATACTCGGTTATTGATGACAATCTGTGAAGGCATTCCCTGTCCTCTGCAGCCTCAAAAGCTTTTTTTTTTTTTTTTTTTTTTTTTTTTTTGCTTCACTGCTATTAGTGGCAGTGCACCACAACGGGAGTCTTTTTGTACATCTCTCCCCAGTACATTTCTTGGACAGCACCTCTAAATGCCTAGGTCTGTAGTGCTGTGCTGAGTGACTACAATCAGGCTTGGCTCACATTGCAACACCAAAATGCCCGTTTTTCTGGTTCCCAAAAACAGACAGCCAAGATATCCTAAGCTATTAACAGGATCCGTTCACAATAAGTCCGGAACAAATCTGAACCAGTCCGGTAAATGCAATGCAAAAATATAACCTGTGCAATTTTTCCAGACAGCGGGTGAATTTACCACAGACGTCTGTGGTGGAAACTCATTTGCTCCAGACTAGACAGAACACACCACTATCTGCTCAAACGGGCTGTTTGTGATTTAGCTCAATGTGAGCCGAGGCTCAGACTATACGTTTTATGACCAACCCATTTCAGATTGCTACATGCTTCAGTAAGCCTGACAAAGATTCTGCTTGTGAAGCCTGTCAATTGCTATAGCTATAAGGAGTCTCTAGCTCAGCAGCCACTAAAACATGCTGCAGCATTTATTTACGGTTTACAAACAGGGGCTATCAGCCCCACTGAAACCTTCATTTTCATCTCTTTAAATATGCCTCTTGTAAACGTGCATTGCCACCAACCTCTAGCACAGTGGTCCTCAAACTAAGGCCTGCGGGCCGAATGTGGCCCCCTGAGGCTTTACCGGCCCCCCACACACAAAATGTATTACTTATAGATGCGGTCAGCTACACCTTTAAATCTTGGTGGTCCGCATATAGTGTAGAATAGCAGTGCTGGCACCACCCGTCCACACGGAAGCCAGAAAGCAGTAATTCGCTGGTTTCCAATCAAATTCCCCATTAGGTGACACCGCTGTCTAATTGGACTGCAGGTTGTCACCTGGGTATGCTTCACTGTCTGGCCCTCAAAAACTTCTAAATCATTTTATGTATACTTCCGGCCCCCCAGCTGTCTGAAGTATGTTGACCCTGCCCTTGACACAAAACGTTTGGGGACCCCTGCTCTAGCATAACCTGCTAGCATATAAAATGTAGGGTGAATAAGTTAAGGTTTCCTCATTGTCATACTGTTTGAGACAAACAGGCGTAGACTCACAAGATTCAGGCCACTGTAGAGCAGTGGGTGAACTTTAAAAATCAGTAATGCTTTACTGCAGTGATTTGTTGTAAGACATCGGTTACAAAAAAAACATTTCACTTACACTGCATTATGCGGTTATCCTAGAACATTATTCCTTCACACTTGGTTTAATACTAGTCCATGCTCATTCTTGTAACCCTGCAATGGTAGCTGATTAAAGGGAAAATTTTCACAGACCCCCATGACCAATGCCAGTTATTACAAAGTGGGAAGAGGGTGTGTGTGTGCCATGGCAACAAGTCTCTGGCTGCAATATCCTTGTTCTACTGAGCAGCTGTCTTCTGCTTGCCCACATAAAGGTGTCAAATTATGGTGTTTACTAGATTAGGATGTACATCTTGCTTATGATTGCTTGGCTTACACTGTTCTCTCTCAGCTTTCAGCCACTAAATGATCAGTGAAGAATAGATATGGTCAATGAGATGCTAATAATTCCAGCTTGCAAGCAAATGTAATGAGAATTGTATGCAGTTTGGAATTGTGCTAATCCAAATCAGCAGGAAGTGCATCTGACTAACTCACTTCCAAGCAGCGTAAAATCTGCATTGAAGTTGAATGCAAGTATTATTAAACATTGGTTAGTTATTTTTAGATGAGTAGTAATCATGTAATTTCTCTATCTGGGAAGTGTCTAAAGCTATTGATATAAGATGTTGATATACATCTGCAATAGGCATACACAATGCCTTGCAGTCTTCTGTCACTCTGGTTAGAAAAATGACAGGTTCCTTTCATCACTTCCCCCTCCCTCTGGCACACATATCTACGTCCCTGCTTTACCTTGCAGTGACGTAGACACTCCTTCCTTGCTGCCGTGCACTCCCGCTTGCTCCTGTGCTCGCTCCCACGCTCGTTAATGCCACCAATCAGTAGTGGGGGGTGGGGGGGTATGATTGAATAGCAACGCAGTTCCCATTTATTAATTCAAGTCCCCCATGTGAATGAGCGCCGGCTATCAATGAGATGCCGCGTCATTCATAAAAACCAAAAGCAATGTGGCCACACATTGCTTCCTGTATAGTGTACTAATAGTACGCAACAGAAAGGAACGCACGAGGACATCCTGTGGCCAAATAGTAAGATTACACCTACAAAATTTTTTTCTATAAAAACTCACACATTTACAATTGAAATTAAATCCCCCCCCCCCCTCCCCGCCAAACACACACACATAGAAAACAAATATTTACCTTAGTGACTAAACTTTTCAATATGTATGTCAAGAGAGTATATTACGGTTATTTTTAAATCATGGGCTTGTAAACCGTGATGGACGTAAAACTGAAAAATGCACTTTTATTTCCAAATAAAATATTGGCGCCATACATTGTACTAGGGAAAGAATTTTAAACATTGCAATAACCGGGCCAAATGGGCAAATAAAATGTGTGCGCTTTAATTACAGTAGCGTGTATTTTAAAACTATAATGGCCGAAAACTGAGAAAAAGAATTTTTTCTTACTATTCTCATTAAAATGCAGTTAGGCTTTTTTTTTTGAGTGGTACTTTTTGCTAAGAATTAAATTATTCTAACTGGTGGAGCAAAAAAAATAAATAAATTGTAGTGGTGAAAAGTAGTAATAAAGTTACAGGCGAATGAATGGAAATGCTCTGGTGTTTAAGGAGAAAAACTCTTGGAGGTAAAGTGGTTGTCATGTACTGTACAAACATACAGATGAAAGGAGCCAGTCAGACTTGGCAATTACACTCCTGGCACTGCCCTTTGCTTCTCCCATTTCTCATCCTCCACATGAATGAATTATGCACCTAGCTTACAAAACTAAGCACAAATTATTGTCTGTAATCTTACTTATTGTACAGCGCTGCATAATTTGGTGGTGCTATATAAATCCAATGTATAATAATAACTATGCCAGGGGAGTACACGTGTATTGTCATGGTAACAAGAATGCCTCTTGTTACCATGACAGTGTTACCATAGTAATTCGTGTGGCACTACTAATCATCAGATGGTGCAGGAGGCCCCAAGTGTGAAAGTTCGTTGTTCAGTCAGCTTATGTATAAGAGGGTGAAGGATTGATTGTGCCTCAACTTCTAACTGCCCTTGGATGTCTGTACCAGGTTTAAAGCAAACATTAAATGAATGCGTACCATCAACAAATGTGACATCATTTGCATATTTAAGCAATATGCTCACCGAGCAATATTTTCATGGTTGTTTCTTTCCTTCCTAGAGCTGATTTCTGGTGCCCATTTTGGACATAAGATAAGAAGTGCATAAGATGAGCCATCTTGATGGTGATGTCAGCACAACCCACAGATACAGGCTACATTTACAACATTTTTCTTACCCTATGCTGTTAGCTAAACTTGTCATCTAAAATGGTCAACTGTCAGCGTCTGAACAGAGATAAAGTAAATGTTTTCTTATGGATTTTGTGTAAACATGAGGTGGCCATTAAAGACTTTTTTTAAATTTTACTTCTGCACATGATCTGGCCTAATTAATCTGGATTGATGGTGACTATGTTCTTGTTTGAAAACATACTTTCTGGAGCAAGGTGCATATTAACGGTTAGGCCGACAAAACTTACCAGTCAACTTGATATGACCTTCTTCATCCAGCAATATGCTGCAAAATTACATAAGCACAAAATGTAAAAATCCACTTAAGGTTATCTACTCTATGAATGTAAGTAATTAAAGGGTTACCTCAATTTAAATCAAAACTCTATATTCTCTCTACATACATTTTATATCTTAATTCCATCAGGTATATTTTGCCTCCAGTCTGCAACCGTGCATAAGGTTTTTAGCAAACTATCTGGAAACCATGGCAACAGTAAATAGATTAAACCGATTTAATTAAAGCACACCTAAAGTGAGAGCAATACGCAGTATGAACTATTTATTTCTTTTTAAACAATGCAAATTACCTGGCTGTCCTGCGGTTCCTCAGCCTCTCAGGGTTCATTCACACTGTGTGAGCTCTGCATTCCTTTCACAATACAATGTGCGTTGCCGCACGCTGCGATGTAACGCAGCCAGAGACATTTTCTCGTACAGCGCACATTTCCATCCAGATTCTTATGTGTTGTGGCCACCGACATACGAGCTAGGCCTGAACGATTTTAGGAATACATTGAATTGAGCGATTTCTGCCCGAAATTGTGATTCAACTCGATTCATGATTTTCTTCAAATCAAGCTTTGTTCCCCCTCTGTGCCTGTTTGTTCCCCTCTGTCCCCCTGTCTCTCCTTGTGCCCCCTTTGCCTCTTCATGTCTCCTCTGGGTCTCTCTCTTGCCCCCCTTTGCGTCTCTGTGCCCGCTTTGTTTCTCTCTGTGCCCCGTGTCTCTCTGTGCCTCCTCTGTCCCCCAAGCTGCATCAGTTCTCAACATAGCTTCCAGCAGAAGTCCAGCGATGCCCGTCTATCCACCTCTTGCAGGCTCTAATGCATGGAATACTTCCTGTATGTTATGTGACAGAGGAACCCGGAGTTTTGCCAAACACAAGAGCTGGCAGACGGCTACAGAGGACGGACAGCGTTGGACTCGTGTGGAAGGTATGTCCAACGCTGCAGGCCGCACGCACTGGGACTGTTTGGTTTCAATATTTTTAATGATTTTTAAGTAATACAACAATAATAACAAAAGAAACAGTTGCACATATGCGGCACAGTTGAAGCAATTTTGGTTTGCGAGCATTCTGGCAGCCAAAGTCATCACGTGCCAGGAAGGTCAAACCTAAATATACAGTATGTACAACCTTAACTTTAAACAGTTAACAAAGAACATAAAATACGGTCCTTAGAAGCCCCACAGTGACCAGAACTGGGGGCCAGTCTTCACAGACAGGGCTAGAAAAGAGAGAGAGAAGGGCTAAACTGCCCATTCGCCCTCTGTTTCCCTACTCCTGACCAAGGAGCCAGTAAAGGTAAAAGAGAGGAAAAAAGGTGCAGAGAAAGAAGAGAAGGAAAAGGAAGAAGGAAGAGAGGGAGGAAGGTAGAGTCCAAGGGAGTCCAGTGGAGCCTAATATGTTGTGAACAGGTTTGCATCTATATCTGGGTACTCAAGATCAATCCAGGGTTGCCATATACGAAGGAATTTGTTATGTGTGTTACGTAGAACTTGTTAGTTTTTCGTTAACCATGAATTCTGACATGCGTGCTTTGACCTCTGAAAAATTTGAGGGCGTTTTCTTCCAGTTCTTTGCTATTGTCATTTTAGCAGATAGGAAAAGGAAGGAGGCAAGTTTATTTTGGTTGCTCGTGAGGCCATCAATCTTGCCATGGAAGAGGGCTAGCCACGGGTCTTTTCGTATAGTGGTGTGAAAAAGAGACTGTATGAGACCAAAAATCCTGCTCCAAAACCAGGTAAGACGCGGGCATTGCCACCAAATATGATACATTGTGCCCTCCCTTCCACAGCCCCTGAAACATTTAGAGTCGATAGCTGACGAGAGTTTGTGCAGCCTTGAAGGGACAAGGTACCACCTAGTTAGTTCTTTATATGCAGACTCTATAGCATATACATTTGTGGAGCAACTGGCTATGCGAGACCAACAGTCAGACCAGTCCTCACTTTCCTTATGTTGCCCTAGTTCCCTTTCCCAGCCTGAAATATAAGGATGTAATCTGGCAGATTCTAATCGAGATAGTCTGGAGTAAATTCCAGATATGGAGCCGGGACCGGATGGATTTCCGAGGCACATATTCTCAAAAAATAAGGTTAACAGTGGAAACTCCTTGTCTCACGTGAGAGCAGAGATCCAATGTTTTATCTGTAAGAACCTGAAGTGTTCCTGTGGCGGGGGGTCATGCTTATGTTTAATATCTGCCCAAGAGAGGGGGACTTTGGGGAAGTTTGAAACCGCTTCTTCAAACTTCCCCATGTGGAAATTATGTGATTGCAATAATCGCCGCTTTGACGATTCCGAAATTGTGATCTTGGTGATCACGATTTCGGTTTAAATTCAATTTATCTTTCAGGCCTAATACGAGCTACAACGCACCGCAATGCATGTGCTATGCTTTGGGAGCACATGCATGAAATAGTGTTTGTGCATGCATCGTGTAGTGCGAAGTAGGCCCTAGACCTTGAACATACATACAGATCAGATGTTTCTAACGGAAGTCTGACTAGCATACTTGTTTCAGGTGTGTGATGAGACATTAGTGCAGCCAAAGAGATCGGCAAGACTGCCAGGCAACTGTTATGGCTTAAAAGGAATTAGGGCAGCCACCACACCCCTTGCACTTCAGGTTCCCTTTATCTAAGAACAATAGATTATGGTTAGGTATGCAAGTTTTTATGCCTGCAGCTATAAACATGTTAGGCCAGGCGATGCTCACTTGAGCAAGCATGGTATTTCCTATGAAGAGGAAAGGGTGAGAAAATGAATAGACTTCCTGCCACATTATTTATTGGGAGACTACTACTGGCCAGGGACTGTTATTTGACAGATTAATTGAATAGTTTTGGAAGTGCATTTAGTCTACTGAAAGGAATGGGGGACTGTGTTGTCTGCAGCCTCAAAGTCTGGGAGCACACTTGTTTAGTATTTATATAGTGCCGACATCTTCCACAGCATTGTACAGAGTATATTTATTTGAATCACATACACTTTGCCCCATAGTGAAAAGCATGCCAAATCACATATAATGACAGTCTATTAGCCAGGTGCAGCACGGTGGCGTAGCGGTTAGCGCTCTCGCCTTGCAGCGCTGGGTCCCCGGTTCGAAACCCAGCCAGGTCAACATCTGCAAGGAGTTTGTATGATTTCCCCGTGTGTGTGGGTTTCCTCCAGGCACTTCAGTTTCCTTCCACACCTCAAAAACATACAGATAGGTTAATTTGCTTCCCCCAAAATTGGCCCTAGACTACGATACATACACTACACTAGACATATGACTATGGTCGGGATTAGATTGTGAGCCCCTCTGAGAGACAGTTAGTGACAAGACAATATACTCTGTACAGTGCTGCGGAAGATGTCGGCGCTATATAAATACTAAATAATAGGTCACACAGTAAATCACATAGACCTGTGAATCACAATGTGATTTTAAAACTTTCCAAGCAAGTGGTTCAGCTCTCTACCCACCTACCCAGTCTTTTGAGTAGGTTGGCAGGGAAGCCAAAATAGCTACCTAGGCAGGAAAGGGAGGAGCAGATTTATGTTCAAAAGCAAAGTTGAACCTTTTCCTGACAAGGACCAATGTTTACCATTGCACCATGGAATAGAAGTAACATTACAGTAAGGCATTCTGAAAGACTTCTAGTTTCACAGGCACATGATTATTTTTCATATTTTAAACCATTTTGAGAAAACACACTGCAACAAAAACAGACCTTTTTGTATAAAAAAAAAAAAAAAAAAAAAAAAAAAAAAGCGTGCCAGTCAAACCATTAGGAGGAGCTATAAATGCACCCAACATTTTCACCTGTGATATTTCTATATTTATAAATAAAAAGATACCCTTCGTTTTAGTATTAAAACAATGTATAAGAAATAAATGTAAATAAAATTTTCCCTTAAAACTACAATGCTTTTCAATAGCATTCAGGGCATATTTATAAATATGTTCCTTCTATTGGAGCATTTTAGGAAGTGTATATTATATATAGGTTATGGCCAGCCAAGTCCTGAAGAAAGGTGGGAATTGCAGCTGTGGCAGGTATCTGCAATTCTCTAGCGGCTGGGCTACCTGGGGTTTAATTTAGTAGTGGGACCTTGCAGTTTACTACCAAAGTCATTTGCATACCCCTTTTGACTTTTTTTTTTTTAATTAGAAATTTTGGAACACTGCACTGTCAAAAACTTTGAAAATAAAAGTTTTAAAAATCATCATATACAGAAAGGCACACTGATTACACTTACTTCTCAGGCTTGAGATCACGATAAATGATACCCAAGCTGTGCAGATGATCTAAGCCCAAAGCCAGCTCAGCCAAGTAAAACTTAACATCCTCTTCAGTAAACATAACCTAAAGTAAAACAAGCCATTAAACCTTACTACTAGGTGTACACAGATGTAAAGACAGCATACCTATAGGATATTCCTGCTTACCTAAAAAGGGACACACATACAGCGAGACTGTCAATACCTCCCTTCTAATGGGCATTTTTTTTCAACAGAATGAAATGAGGAAAACCAACAAATATTGCTCATCATAACTTAAGGGTGTGTACTGTAATGACACTTGAGAAATAGGATTCTAGTTAAAAGTACAGTCAGACTAACAGCACCCAATGTCGGCAATACCTGAGAAATATAGAAACATATTGGAAGTACGAGTCAAACACTGCAACTTAATGAAGGCATCAGAGCCTGTGATAGTGGTAACCATTTCCACTAGTGTCCAAACCTTTGAAGGTCAGAAGAGAGGAATTACAAACGATCTGACAGAAAACCAAGTCATCATCTAGCAACCTCAAGACTGAACTCCTCCTGGCTAGTAATGCACATAAAATAAACTATTTTTTGCACCTTACATCGTGAAATTAAAAATTTAGTAATACTTCAATCAAGAAGCTAACTTGTGGGAGGCTTCTAATTAAAATCTGGGAAAAAATTAAGCTCACTTTAACAACATTAATATATAGGTAGAAAAAAAACGTTTTGTAAGAAATAATACCTTTTAATGGCTAACTAATAGAGTTAAATGATGCAAGCTTTCTGAGATCTAGTCCCCTTCTTCAGGCATATTTCCAGATGTAAGCTGAAGTAAAACACATTAAAAGGTATTATTTCTTACAAAACGTTTTTTTTCTACCTATATAATTTGTTTGGCTAACACGGTACAGAAACTTTTTTGCTACTAACAACATTAATATGAAATTCTGAAAAAGAAAATGCACAACTACAAATACAGTCCCTTTCCAAATAGTTTCTACCACTGCCGAGGACTGCAATTCAAATGGGAAGTGTGAACAGCAGTCATGACCCTATGAGGTAGAATCTGGTCCATTCAGGTCCCACACAGAATTACCATATAACTATGTTATCAGAAGATTTTATGCAGACAGATAAATGCATCTTGCCTTTTATTTACTTTTCAGGACAGCCATGGCTGCCTTCTACTGCCTCATTTGCTTAGATAAAAGCACTGATCTAAAGCCCAATCTACACGATACGATTCTTTTTGCGATTCGATTATGATTCTATTTACGATCCTATTAACCACTTCTGTGCCAGGGGGGTATTTTGCTGATCGGTGCTGCGTGGGCTCTCCAGCCCGCAGCACCGATCAGCTGGCAGCGAGGGCGATCAGACTTCCCCCCCCTTTTTTCCCCACTAGGGGGATGTCCTGCTGGGGGGTCTGATCGCCGCCGGCTGCTTGCGCTTGCGGGGGGGGGGCTCTCTTCAAAGCCCCCCTCCGCAGCGCTTCCTGGCCTCCTTCCCCTTCCCTCCCTCCCCCTGTGAGCGGCGCAGGACGGAATTCCGTCCTGCGCCGGATAGGATAGGCTTCAGCCTATCAGGTGCCGGCGGTCCCCGGCCAATCAGAGGCCGGGGATCGCCGATCTCTGCCACGGCGCTGCTGCGCAGCAGCGCCGTATACATGTAAACACCGGGGAAGATCTTCCCCGTGTGTTTACATTTACCCTGCGAGCCACGATCGGCGGCTCGCAGGGTGTTCACGGAGACACCCTCCGTGAACTGACATGGAACTTTCCATGCAATCCACTTCAGGATTCAGGGGCGTAGTTAAGCGTACGCCGAATCCTGAAGTGGTTAAATCAGACATGTCCGATCGGGATTCGATTCACCATTGCAGAACAATGGCGAATCGAATTGAATCCCGATCGGACATGTTGGATTTAATCGTATCGTAAAAAGAATCGTAATCTAATCCCACAAAGAATCGTATCGTGTAGATTGGGCTTAATGGTTCTTAAAATAAAGGGGTCCATACACTGGCCGATTTCAGCCTTCGATCTATTGATCGATTGGAAAGAGATTGCCAATCGATTGGCCAATTGATTTGCGGCTGATTTCAATCGATTTGATCTGACAGGATGGAAGATCTAAGTCGATCTGCTGCAGGCAGCAGATTGATTGCTTATGGAGTTGCACTGGATCTAATGGTCCAATAATGCATTTAGATAGATTTTCAATAGATTTCATTCTGAAATCTATTGGAAATTTGTTACTAGTGTGTGGCACACATCAGATAGATTCCTGTCAGATTAGACAGGACAGGCATCTGACAGAAATCTATCTGATGGTCGAACCTGCTGTAAATCTGTAAGTGTGTGGCCACTTTTAGACAAATTCTAAATAAGATAGGTACTACATGTACATCGAATGTCACATGTCAGTTCAGGTATACTTACCTGACTGTTACCACGTTTGATTTTTTTATTTACCAACAATCACTCTTGACTTCAAATTCAGAGGGAATTCAGTTACTTCAGTGTTAAATCAGTTACTTCTATTTTATCTCAGTTCAACCAAGTTTTCCTAATTCCTACAGAACCTATGTTCTATGGGGGTAACATTGGTTGAAATTAATAATTTAAACCTGTCAGGCAACTAGTGAGTTTTGGAGGTTTTAAAAATGATAAATCATATATACAGGCTGAATAAGTATTTTCAGTTAATTAAAAGCATAAAGGAATTTTTGAAGAGCATTTATAAAGAAATATTGAGTACTATAACATGTTATTCACATTTGGGAGTACTTGGCAAACACCATATGTCAAAAAGGTTGCGTGCTGTAACATTGCACAGCTCACACCTTAGTGGGACATGTTTAGACAAAACAGCAGAAGTAAAGTGAGGCTTAGTAAGTTGGGGCATCTTCTGTATTTCTCACAAAATGTGATAGCTTCCAAAATGAAGTATTCTTAATGTTTATATATTTTTGAGCTTTTAAAGTTTACAACATGACAGCTATAGTATATTTGTCAATCAAAAACTTGCAGCTGTTATTTGCAAAACGGTTTCAGCAAATATTACAATTCACAGCAGTAACTGAGTTCATGGAGGAAACGCTGCAAGCTGAATTACAGGAAACAGCTAAATATACCAATGAAGTGGCTGACTACCAGCAATTCAGGAACTGACAGAGCATCATCCCAGCTAATTCCTTTCAGCAGACATTCTGCAGGTACCTGCTCTCCTAACTACAGGCCACTGGATGCACAGCACATCGTAAGCCACCAGAGATGGTGCAACAATGCGCAGCGCAGAAAATGCAGCTGCACACGGGTAGTCCAGATTTGAAAGGGACATCAGCCAAGACACCACTAGAGGAAAGTACAGGCTAGGGCCTGGGACCCACTACAAGCGCCATTTTAAATATTCCCAGAGCAATCGCAATTGGAAATATCCACTTCAAAGCCTTTGAAGTGTACCAGAAGAAACATGCAGCAGGATGATATGAAAACATACAACAATGGAGAAATGCAGGAAACTGACAACCTATATAGCTGATGTGCTATAGGCCTCCAACCAGCATAAAGCATTCAGTGTGCTCTAAATTGTGAAGTAACAGTCTGCAAATCAGATGAAAGAGAGAAATGTCTGGCACTACTGGAGTTTGCTTTAGTCTTCAGATGTACACAGGTGTAAACATACTATACTTCGTGTGCAATGTACCTGCTGGATGAGCAGGCAGTGGGTGCAGGGCACCGTGGAATCTTTGCCTTGGAGGAAGCTCGCTTTGAGTGGAACGGCTGTCAGGCAGTGTCATTGGCCTGCACTCACCTCCCGCTCATCCAGCAGGTACATTCCATGCTAAATATAGTACGTTTACATCTGTGTACATCTGAAGACTAAAATCTATCTCCAGTAGTGCCGGTCATCTCTCTCTTGCATCTGATATGAAAACATGCATATGCTACCAATGCTACTTAAACTTGCTTGCCCTAGGATTATTTTTTTACAGTAAGGCTCAGAGCACATTATGCCAGAAAAGCATTGTATCTATATTGCATAGATGCACTGTACAACTTCAGGGTCTGCTGCTAATCCGGATCGGAGTCATTCAATTCAACACACAAATGACAAAGCAATCCACTGCCTGAAAAAAAAAATAAAAAAATTTCATAGCCTCCTTCTGCTAATGTCATTGAAAAATCAATGCAGTTCTCAACTAGTCCATTTTGAGTTTACTGAGCAGTCTGTCAAACTAAAAGGAGGATGGGCGCACTTTAAGTGAAAGAAAATTAGCCATATGACCACGATGAACAGGGTTCACCCAATCTGTAGGCAGACCATGCAGCAGTGTGAGTGTTTTCCCACTTCAGCCAGGGACCGAGCTTGGATGAGATGTATTGTAGCCAGTCTCCCCCAGTGCTGATCGCGATCAGGGAGGCGTGCAGCCAAACACCGAATGCCCTAAAGTGTGCGACCCAGCCAGGTCACAGAAGGCGAACAGCAAATGATCCAAACTGTGCGACCGAGACAGGTTCAAGGTTTTAATTGGGTTGTCAGCAGAACAACGAAGGGGACCCATAGTGACCTGAAAGATGCCCCAGATAAGTAAAAGCCCCCCCATATCTCACGTTTACTTGAAGCTTTATCAAATTTATTCAGTTAGGGTGCATACACATCCAATTTTGAGTGGCCACTTTTATAACTTCCATGTAGTATGGAGGCCAACAAATTTTGAATATAACAGATTTTCCTGATAAGCCCTCATACTATATGGAGGTTGTAAAATTGGTCAATCAAAACTGGATGTGTGTACACAACTTTAAAAGTATTCCTGAAGTATAAAAAAAGAAAAAGGAACATTTTATTCTCAGTAGTGACAAAAGCTTCCTGCTGTTTCTAATTCTGCTATGTGGGGAAGGGGGAGTTACCACTCAATTTATAATGGTTGAACTGGTGCCCCCCTTTTTTTTTTCCTCATTCCTCTACACAGCCCTGTCAAAGATACAGCACCCTTTTAAAGAATTATGGGAGGGGACACAATTCCCACTCATCCTCCTATACACAGCTTACTATAGAAGGGATGTGGCTCAGACTGACAGGCACAGCTCACTATAGAAGGGGTGTGGCTCAGACTGACAGGCACAGCTCACTATAGAAGGGGTGTGGCTCAGACTGACAGGCACAGCTCACTATAGAAGGGGTGTGGCTCAGACTGACAGGCTCCAGGGGAGTGAGGGAATGATGAATTCTGGCTGTTCAGGAACATGAAGGTCCAGTACCAGTCATATAAACCTTGAACAAAGATTAAAATATAGGGATCTGCAACATTTTTTTTTTTCGTTTAAATTTGCCTAAAAGGCCTGGAATGTTTGAAGGCAGAGGGAAGAACTGTGGAGTTTTAAGTTAATTCAGGAATTTTACTTCAATAGCTTGCTTAGACTGCAGGATGCGTAGTAAGCTTTAGGTCCATTTCAGTGACAAAACTCATAACACAGATAACTGGAATTCAGGATAAATAAGGGACAGAAATAAAACGAAGAAGCAAATGGTAAATGTGTGCTAATGTCATTGTGAAAGAAGCAGTCGTTTTACTAACCTCTTTAGAAAGACGAGTAAAGAGGTCTCCACCACGTAAAAAGTCTAAGATCAGATAAAGTTTGCCCTCTGTCTGGAATGCTATAAAACAAAGCGTTTCTGGTATTAACATTGTTTGGAAAAATGACACACTGTAGATGTAACATAATGCAGAGCTACTGCAGCATGACTATATATTTAAACAAACTCTCTACCAAAGAGGCTCAGCCTTACCATAATGTAGTCTCACTACAAAAGGGTGATGAACATCGGCCAAAATATCACGCTCCATTTTGGTTCTTACACGATCTCTCACTGCAGACAGAGGAAATACTGCTGTGGTCAATGTGTACTTCACAGGTTTAAAATTGTCTCAAAATATAAACACACTACATTATCATTTACAATAAAGTGCACATTTCCAGAGAAGTATTATACTAAAAACTAATTTACTGGTAAATAATTCATTTTGACATTGGTTTATGTCAACCCAAGAATACATAGCATCAGAGAATTTCCCTTCATGCAGCTGACTTAATGAGTAATTGAAGCTTGCAGTAGTCCTGTGGGGCACGGACATACAGCCTTGCCCCATCAGCTGTGCATAGAAAGGAGAGGACACAGAGAGCCCAAAATAGTGTAGTACCGGTATGTACTGGTATAGGTTGATAAATGTAGAGTAGATAATCACAAACCAGGGTTACCTCCAAGGCAACCACTGTAAATGCAGGTAGGGAGATTAGACCTGTCCCCACTCAGGATTAAGAGGTCGCTCTTTGTAGATCAGAAGAAAGAAGGGGGTAAAACACCCCTTCACCCGGGGTGGACACTGGTATAGTACACAGCGTACAGAGGCGCCAAAGGAAAGAAAAAAAAAAAAGTTTTAACCACTTTGTCCTCCTGGACGTAGAGCTACATCCAGGAGGCCATGTGCGCTCCCGTGGCCGATTGCGCGCGCTCCCGGACATGGATCGTTAGCCCAGGAATCAATCACTGCCATGGTGCCCGATCACTGATTCCCTTCCCCTGCAGAAAAAGCGACAGCTTCTCTCGGAAGCCTTGTTTTTTCTGCCTCCTACGTCCCTCTAAGCGTACATGTTACGCTTAGAGTGACGTCATGTAAACAAACCTAAGGTTGCCATCTTGTGGCCAAAAAGTAAAACTACATCTACATTAAAAAAAATAAATAAACATATTTACATTAAATTACTATTTACATCCCACCCTCCCAAAAATACCAAAATAAAATGTTTAATAAAAAAACCAAAAAACATTTCAATAAAAAAAAAAAATATTTACCTAAGGGTCTAAACTTTTTAAATCTATGTAAAGATGAAATATTTCCTTTTTTTTTTATTATAAGCTTGTAAATAGTGATGGATGCAAAACGTAAAAAATGCACTTTTATTTCCAAATAAAGTATTGTCTCCATACATTGTGATAGGAACATAATTTAAACAGTGTAATAACCGGGAAAAATGTGCAAATACAATACGTGGGTTTTAATTATGGAGGCATGTATTATTTTAAAACTATAATGGCCGAAAACTGAGAAATAATGTTTTTTTTTCCATTTTTTTCTTATTCTCACTGTTAAAATGCATTTACAGTAAGGTAGCTCTTAGCAAAATGTACCACCCAAAGAAAGCCTAATTGGTGGCGGAAAAAAACAAGATATAGATCAGTTCATTGTGATAAGTGGTGATAAAGTTATAGGCCAATGAATGGGAGGTGAACATTACTCGGATGCATAAAGTGAAAACGACTGAGGGCTGAAGTGGTTAAAAGGCTAAGGAGGCAGTGGTGGTCTTACCTCCCTGAAGCAGACACAGACTGTCGGATTCAAGAAAGAAACTTGTTGACATACTCCAAATACAATGTTGCAATCCATTTCACAGGCATGATCTTGCTTCATGAGGCAATAAAAAAGGCGGAGTATATATCAGCATAGGGTCCAGGATACACCAGACACCTCTGTGTGTACACCAGGCGCCTCATGCTCGTTGCATGCTTCCTGAGTGTGATTCAGTCGACTGCGGCCAAATAGATCAGTAGGACTCTCAGGCAACTGGTATTCAGCGTTCTCCCCAGGCTCTTTTAGCCTGGTGCTATACCCGGCTAGTTTTGATGAGCACCCGACTGGCATTGGCTCACCTCCTCCTATGCTGTAAGCAGAGTTGTGCAGAAAAGCACCAGCCCTGTATTCTCTCATCTTGCCCCACCCGGCTTTTTCTTGTAACCCGGCTACTTCTTCATGCCACCCGGCTGGTAAACATTTCTGGGGAGAACACTGGGTATTGCTTAAGAGAAAATAAATATGGCAGCCTCCATATTCTTCTTGCTTCAGGTTCCCTTTAAGATGTAAGCCATAACCCACAGACTTGCCACGAGAGATCACAGTTTCCTCATAGGCATTGGAGGACATTCAGAAAGCACTTTTCCTTTATTTTATATAGTGATTGCATCTTCCGAAGCACTGTACACAGTATTTAACCTTGTTACTAGCAGTCCCTCAGAGTCACAATTTAATCCCTACCATAGTCACATGTCCGCCATATTCTTAGGACCATTTGGACAGATGCAAATTAACTTATCTGTACATTTTTGGGATGTGGAAGGCCTTGATTCAAACCGGGGACCCAGCACTGCAAGGCTAGAGTTTTACCCACAACGCCACCTATGACTGCACTTCTGTCAGATGACGGATATAGGACAGAAATGCTTGGCTTGGCGCAGCATCACTGTTAGGTCTCTGGTGAAATGGGGCGGGAAGGTGATTGAGAATGAGTGGTGAGAGTGGTACAGACACCAACCATGGCATGGTTTACAAACACAGCCAAGCAAGTCTCCCACAAACAGCTGTCATGTGGCAGCCCAGATCAGACACATGGCATCTAACGTTTGTGGATTCTGCAAGCAGTAGTACAAAGATGGAAGCCAAGTGTGCTCATGTAATAAGGAAAACTTGGCTACCAGGTAGAGATATGAAATGACAAATTGTACTGTAATCCAGGTTTATTTAACATGTATAACTACGAACAAAACTCAGGCAAATACAAAATGTACCAGTTCAAGTGTGAATTCGTTAAAACATCTTTTTCTATAAATGTAATACAAATACTAGACAGCTTGTATTCCCCTGCAAAACAGTTGTCTGTATATAGACGGGGTGGAGCAGCACTGCCATGCAAGTCAGAGTGTCAGGTGCTATCATTACAGATGTAAATTACTACAGTGAAGGCACTGTGTGCTGCTGGTCTGCACTGTCCAATCAGGATCCCCTGACTTGCCTTTGCTTGCTGAAGAGCCAGAGAGAAAAGTAAGGTCAGATTGCTGGCAGTGCCTTCTGGCTAAGCGGAGTCTGACTCACAACACTGGCTTACCCTGAAATATAAAGATCTTGGAATGACATTTGGAAACAGTATGGCACTTTTATATCTCTGTCTGCAATTCAGCTTTGAAAATCAAATTCACAAGTACCAGTTCCAACTATAGGGGGAAAAAATAAAAACCAAATGGGCTCGAATATTCCTTGCTTACCTTTCAGTGTTGCCTTTTTGAGCACTTTCATTGCATACAACTGGTTATTGTCAGGTGGAGTAATTTTTCGAACCAGGAACACCTGCAAGAGCAAAAGAAAAAACAAAACACAAAATAAGGGGAAACATTTAAGAATAAAGAAAATAATTTATACCAGGTGACCGTGAGAAAATAGTGAGCAGCAACAGATGTTCAACTTAAAGGATACCCAAAGTGACATGTGACATAATGAGATAGACCTGTGTATGTATAGTGCCTACCCAGTGGCGGCTCCAGGAAATTTTTTTAGGGGGTGCTATGCAGGTGCTGGACCAATTTCTGGGGGAGCTGATGAGCGGCAAAAAATGGGTGTGGCTACAACCTGCGACGCGGCAAAAAATGGGCGTGGTCATGACCGGATGAGGGCGGGGTTAACTGTAATTTAAAGTGAACCCAGGGTGAGAGTGATATGGTGGCTGCCATATTTATTTCCTTTTAAACAATACTAGTTGCCTGGCAGCCCTGCTGATCTATTTGGCTGTAGTAGTGAACTGAATTACACCAGAAACAAGCCATGCAGCTAATCTTGTCAGTTCTGACAATATTGTCAGAAACCCCTGACCTGCTGCATGCTTGTTCAGGGTCTATGGTTGAAAGAATAAGAGGCAGAGGACCAGCACGGCAGCCAGGCAACTGGTATTGCTTAAAGGGAGATAAATATGGCAGCCTCAATATTATTCTCACCTCGGGTTCCCTTTAAAAGTGCAACGCAAAGACAGAGGGCCCAAGTTTTGGTGACCCTTTTCCCAGAAAATTCACATAATTGTGCAGGTTTTCTCAAGAAAATACACGTAATGTGAGCAGATTTTAACAAAAAACGTCCAATGACCCCAATATGCACAATCGTTATCAGATATGGCCCCAATATGCACAATCGTTATCAGATATGGCCCCAATATGCACAATCGGTAGCAGATATGACCCCAATATGCACAATCGGTAGCAGATATGACCCCAATATGCACAATCGGTAGCAGATATGACCCCAATATGCACAATCGGTAGCAGATATGACCCCAATATGCACAATCGGTAGCAGATATGACCCCAATATGCACAATCGGTAGCAGATATGACCCCAATATGCACAATCGGTAGCAGATATGACCCCAATATGCACAATCGGTAGCAGATATGACCCCAATATGCACAATCGGTAGCAGATATGGTCCCAATATGCACAATCGGTAGCAGATATGGCCCCAATATGCACAATCGGTAGCAGATATGGCCCCAATATGCACAATCGGTAGCAGATATGGCCCCAATATGCACAATCGGTAGCAGATATGGCCCCAATATGCACAATCGGTAGCAGATATGGTCCCAATATGCACAATCGGTAGCAGATATGGCCCCAATATGCACAATCGGTAGCAGATATGGTCCCAATATGCACAATCGGTAGCAGATATGGCCCCAATATGCACAATCGGTAGCAGATATGGCCCCAATATGCACAATCGGTAGCAGATATGGCCCCAATATGCACAATCGGTAGCAGATATGGCCCCAATATGCACAATCGGTAGCAGATATGGCCCCAATATGCACAATCGTTATCAGATATGGCCCCAATATGCACAATCGGTAGCAGATATGACCCCAATATGCACAATCGGTAGCAGATATGACCCCAATATGCACAATCGGTAGCAGATATGACCCCAATATGCACAATCAGTAGCAGAAATGACCCCAATATGCACAATCCGTAGCAGATATGACCCCAATATGCACAATCCGTAGCAGATATGACCCCAATATGCACAATCCGTAGCAGATATGACCCCAATATGCACAATCCGTAGCAGTAGCAGATATGACCCCAATATGCACAATCCGTAGCAGATATGACCCCAATATGCACAATCCGTAGCAGATATGACCCCAATATGCACAATCCGTAGCA